>NC_029777.3:83388489-83391521 GCF_000817695.3 Arachis duranensis
GACTGAAGGAATTGTCCTTGGGCACAAAATCTCGAACAGGAGAATAGAGGTGGATCAAGCTAAGGTAGAGGTAATTGAAAAATTACCACCACCTGCCAATGTTAAGGCAATCAGAAGCTTTCTGGGGCATGCAGAATTCTATAGAAGGTTTATAAAGAATTTTTCAAAAATTGCCAAACCTCTGAGCAACCTGCTAGCTGCTGACACGCCAATCGTCTTTGATAAGGAGTGTCTGCAGGCATTTGAGACTCTAAAAGCTAAATTGGTCACAGCACCAATCATTTCTGCACCAAACTGGACATTGCCATTTGAACTAATGTGTGATGCCAGTGACCATGCCATTGGTGCAGTGTTGGGACAAAGGCATGACAAGCTTCTGCACGTCATTTACTATGCCAGTCATGTTTTAAATGACGCACAGAAGAACTACACCACCACAGAAAAAGAGTTACTTACAGTGGTTTACGCCATTGACAAGTTTCGATCTTATTTAGTAGGATCAAAAGTGATTGTGTACATTGACCATGCTACTCTTAAATATCTACTCACAAAGCAAGATTCAAAACCCAGACTCATAAGATGGGTGTTGCTTCTGCAAGAGTTTGATATAGAAATAAGAGGCAGAAGAGGGGCAGAGAATCAAGTAGCAGATCACCTGTCCCGAATAGAACCAGTAGAAGGGGCGTCCCTCCCTCTTATTGAGATCTCTGAAACCTTTTTGGATGAGCAACTCTTTGCCATCCAGGAAGTGCCATGGTTTGCAGATATTGCAAACTACAAAGCAGTGAGATTCATACCCAAAGAGTACAGTAGGCAGCAATCAAAGAAATTGATCACAGATGCAAAGTACTATCTTTGGGATGAACCATATCTCTTCAAAGATGTACAGACGGAGTAATCCGTAGATGTGTGCCTAAGTAAGAAGCGCAGAAGATCCTATGGCACTGCCATGGATCACAGTATGGAGGACATTTTGGAAGTGAGCGAACAGCCACAAGAGTCCTCCAATATGGCTTCTACTGGCCCACTTTCTATAAGTGGATTATGTATCCAAATGGGTGGATGCTATTGCAACACCCACTAATGACACTAAAACAGTGTTAAAATTCCTCCAGAAACACATCTTCAGCAGATTTGGTACCCCTAGAGTATTAATCAGTGATGGGGGCACTCATTTCTGTAATAAACAGCTCTACTCTGCTCTGGTACGTTATGGAGTCAACCACAGGGTAGCTACTCCATATCACCCACAGACTAATGGGCAAGCTGAAGTCTCAAATAAAGAACTCAAAAGAATCTTGGAACGGACTGTAATTAACCGTAGAAAGGATTGGGCAAGAAGCTTGGATGATGCTCTGTGGGCATACAGAACAGCATTCAAAACCCCCATAGGGACCTCTCCATACCAGCTTGTGTGTGGAAAGGCGTGTCACTTGCCAGTGGAACTGGAACACAAGGCCTACTGGACAACCAGATTCCTAAACCTTGATGCCAAGTTAGCTGGAGAAAAATGATTACTCCAGTTAAATGAGCTAGAGGAATTTAGACTCAATGCTTTCGAAAATGCAAAAATTTACAAAGAGAAAGCAAAAAGATGGCATGATAAAAAATTGTCATCCAGAGTCTTTGAGCCGGGGCAGAAAGTTTTACTATTTAATTCTAGGCTCAAATTATTCCCCGGAAATTAAAATCCCGGTGGAGAGGTCCATATGTAATCACAAGCGTATCACCATATGGATACATAGAACTTCAGGATAGTGACTCTAACAAAAAGTTCATTGTTAATGGACAAAGAGTTAAACACTATCTTGAAGGTAATTTCGAGCAAGAATGCTCAAGACTGAGACTTAATTGAAGATCAGTAGAATGCTCAAAACTGAGACTTAATTAAAAGCTCAGTAATAGTCCAGCTAACGACATTAAAGAAGCGCTTGCTGGGAGGCAACCCAGCCATTCAAAAAATTTAATCTTATTCGTTTTTTCTAATTAATTAATTTTTACAGGTATATGTCAGAGTATCTTCAAAAGGTAAAATAGCAATTGATTGAATTTACAGAGTTACAGGGAAATTTGGAAGCTCACTGGCATGAAAAAGCCAGTAAGAAACGTTTTGGGTGTTGAACTCCCAAAAGAAGCACCCACTGGGCGTTCAACGCCAGTAAGGGTAGCCATCTGGGCGTTAAACGCCAGAAAGGAGCATCTTCTGGGCGTTGAACGCCAGATTGATAGCGTCCTGGGCGTTCAGAAAAACGCCCAGTGACGAAGGACTTCCTGGCGTTCAACGCCAGAAAGAAGCAACAGCTGGGCGTTGAACGCCCAGGAGACGCAACAATTGGGCGTTAAACGCCCAAAACAAGCAGCATTTGGGCGTTTAACGCCAGGATGGTGGGGAGGAGGTAAAATTCGTTTTTTTCACAAATTTTCTAAATTTTTATGTTTCAATTCATGATTTCTTGCATAAACATGTTTCAAAATGTCATCCTTTAAAAAATTTTAATCCTAATTTCTAAAATCCCTTTTTCAAAAATATCAAATATATCTTAATCCATAAACACAAATCTTTTTCCAATCCAACTCTTTTTCAAATCTTTTTCAAACTCATCATATCTTTTGAATTTCAATTTAAGGGAGCTGAAGCGCCAGAAATTAATCCTTGAAGGACCAAGCATCCCACAGATCAGAGGAACATCCACTTCCCAAAATACAGGTTGTTGAGTTCTAATGTTAGCTTTAACTCTGTGATAGTGTTATTATAGAAATTTACCTTAGGGGATATATATAGTAGTAGTAGTAGTAGTAATTAGTATATCTATTCTGGTTTTATTTCCAATTAAGTTATAATTTATTGCTCTCATCATCATCAGGCATGAATAAAATAGTAGATAATTAGAATAAAGAAGTAATTTATTTTTTTCGAGTTCTTAATAATAAAAATTATAATTAACTATATGTGGTGGCAACACTTTTTGTTCTCTAAATGAATGCTTGAACAGTGCATAATTTTTATCTTGAATTTTATGAATATTGGCTCC
>NC_029777.3:83393054-83404875 GCF_000817695.3 Arachis duranensis
GTGTGCCTGACAACCACCTCCGTTCTACATCACATTGAATGAGCTTCTCTTAGATTCCTTAATCAGAATCTTCGTGGTATAAGCTAGAATTGATGGCGGCCACTCTTGAGGATTCGGAAAGTCTAAACCTTGTCTGTGGTATTCTGAGTAGGATTCAAAGATTGAATGGCTGTGACGAGCTTCAAACTCGCGATTGCTGGGCGTGATGACAAACGCAAAAGGATCAATGGATCCTATTCCAACATGATCGAGAATCAACAGCTAATTAGCCGTGCTGTGACAGAGCATCTGGACCATTTTCACTGAGAGGATGGGAGGTAGCCACTGACAATGGTGACACCCTACATACAGCTTGCCATGGAAGGAGCCTTGCATGTGGAAAAGGATTTCAAGGAAGAGTTGAAGTCAGAGGACAAAGCATCTCCAAAATCCCAACATATTCTCCATAAATAAAGTAACAATTACTTATTCCAAACACTTTTACTTCTTACAATTAAATCCAAATAACCTTATTGGCATCCTGATTAAGATTAATAAAATAAACATAGCTTGCTTCAAACCAATAATCTCCGTGGGATCGACCCTTACTCACGTAAGGTATTACTTGGACGACCTAGTGCACTTGCTGGTTAGTGGTACGAGATCATAAGAAATTTTGATTTTGATAATTGGGATTAAGATTTCGTGCACCATATATGACTTAAGGAGTCCTGGTGGTGGAATGCGAGTATACAAGAAAAGATAAAGACAAAAAAAGGAGTGCTTTGAGGAGTGGTCTTTGTGTCGTAATGCAGATAATTGGAAAAAATATAATGCGGCTAAGAAAAAGACAAAAGTGGTTGTAAGTGAAGTAAGAACAAGAGTATATGAGGGTCTCTACCAGTCATTAGGCACGAAGGAAGGAGAAAAAGGTATATATAGAATCACAAAGAGCCGTGAAAAAAGAGCGAGTAACTTGGATTAGGTTAAGTGTATAAAGGATAAAGATAGAGAGATTTTGGCTCAAGAGGAGAAGATCAATGAAAGGTGAAAGAGCTACTTTTACGAGTTATTTAATGAAGGATAGAAGACTCTTCCGAGCCTTGGTCAGTTATGCACGAGGGAAGAAGATTAAAACTTTGACTACTATTGAAGGATTCAAGACTTTGAGGTAAAAGAAGCTCTAAAGTGGATGAAAAATGGCAGGGCAGTTGGACCCTGTAATATTCTGATCAAAGTCTAAAAGGGTCTTGGAGAGAAAGGCATCAGTTGGTTAACTAAGCTTTTTAATGTGATTTTAAGGTCAAAGAAGATGCCAGATGAGTGAAAAAAGAGCACTTTGGTACCTATCTATAAGGATAAGAGGGATATAAAAAGTTGCACAAACTATAGAGAGATCAAGCTCATGAGCCATAGCATGAAGTTATGGGAAATGGTGATAGAACAGGGGCTGAGACAAGAGACACAAGTAACAAAGAACTAATTTAGTTTTATGCCAGGCAGATCCACCACTGAAGTAATATACCTATTAAGAAGGATGATGGAGAGGTATCGTATTAATAAAAGGGATCTATATATGGTATTTATTGATTTGGAAAAAGTGTACAATAGGGAGCAAATGGAGGTCTTATGGGAGGTTTTGGAAACGAAGAGAGTAAGAATCGCATATATTTGTGCAATTAAAGACATGTATGATGGGGCTACAACTAGTGTGACGACTCAAAGTGGTGTGACAGAGGAATTTCCTATTGGTATAGGATTACACCAGGGATCATCCTTAAGTCTATACCTTATCATATTAGTCTTGGAAGTACTCAGAGCATATCCAAGAGCCTGTGTCATAGTGCATGCTTTTTGCCGATGATATCGTCCTTATGGGAGAGTCAAGAGAAGACCTAAATAAGAAGTTGAATTTATGGAGAGAAGCTCTAGAAGTGTATAGTTTGCGCATAAGCCGTAGCAAGACGGAATATATGGAATGTAAGTTTGGCCGCCGTAGGGAAAACCCTAATACAGAAGTGAAAATTGGAGAAAACATCCTACAAAAGTTAAAAGTTTTAAGTATCTTGGGTGCATCATATAGGATAATAGAGAGATTGAACAGAATGTAAATCATAGTATTCAAGCAGGTTGGTCAAAATGGCAGAGTGCGTCTGGTTTTATATGTGACAAAAAAGTGCCTTTAAAACTTAAAGGTAAATTCAATCACACTACTATCAAATTGGCTATGCTTTTATGGTACAGAGTGTTGGGTGGCCAAAGGGAAGCATGAACATAAGTTAAGTGTGGTAGAGATGAAGATGTTGATATGGATCAGTGGACATACGCGATTAGATAGAATAAGGAACGAAGATATAAGAGAGAGAGAGTTGGAGTACCACCTATTGTGGAAAAGATGGTAGAATCGCATCTCAAGTAGTTTGGACATGTGAGAAGAAGACCGATAGAGCACCCAATTAGGAGGGTAGATGAGATGGAAGATGGACAAGGAGTGAAAGGCAAAGGAAGACCTAGGAAGACCATCTATGAGGTGGTCAAATGAGATCTACATGTAAACAATCTCTCTGTAGACATGATACATGATAGAGCTCAATAGCGTCGTTTGATCTATGTAGCTGACCCCACCTAGTAGGACAAGACTTTGTTGTTGTTGTTGTTGTTGTTGTTGTTGTTGTTGTTGTTGTTGTTGTATGTATGTATGTATGTATGTATGTATGTATGTATGTGTGTGTGTGTGTGTATGTATGTATGATGCAATTTTTGTAACAAAACTCAGGCTAGAGAAAGCTTAACCAAAATAATGACGTCAAAACAACTGTATATCCTCTTCACCATAGTTTTCTTAATTTTACTTTTGTTATTTGAGTTGAATTTGTTAATCTGAGATTCACTTTTTCTTCAAGGAAACATCAATTGCTATAGATGGTTTAAAGCAATGAAATTAACATATCTTCGTTGACATTTTTCGATGAAAACATAGTCGATGCGCATAAGAGTGACCAAGTAAATACCAATTCAAAATGTTATTTTTGCATAAATTAATTCATAAAGTCTTAACAACTTATATGTTTTATTATATATTTTAGGAATTGACTGGATTGAGTACAAGAGACAACCGAAGAAAGCAAACTAACTGAATGTGGAAGGGTCTTCAATCTGATCTCAAATTAGATTCCAAGGTACAAGTAAGGTTTGCTTAACCATATTGAGGCTTTGGTTGAAGAGGAACCATTGAAACCATATGATAGTGCTGTTGGTTCTATGATAAATAAATATAATACATATTTAGGAGATTTAGTTAATTAATTAGGTTTTTACAAATAAAAATCCTAACTAAATAGATGAATTGATAATATAATAATATCATAATAATGTTTTCATTGGATTGGATGATTGCTACCATTGATATTTTAAGATTTCATTGACAAAATTTAGTTCGAGATATGTTTAGAATTTATAATATTATTTAGTTAACTATTTCATATCAAAGATGCTACACATTTTACTCAGAAAAAAAATAGATATAATATTAGTACCTTTGAATTACTTGTTATGAATTATGATATTTGTTTGAGCTGCAATATAAACAGGCTGAAAGCTTGCTTTTTTCGCGTCTATAAGACACTAATCAATCCGACTTTGCTTGTTTAATACTATTGAGCATGAAGAGGTACTACTTTAAATTTATTCTAATAATATTAATCTTAATTAGTATTCCTATAATATAATATAGTTTTTTATATGTTAATTTACTTCTTATTTTAATTTATGCACACAGTTCTTGGAGGTATAGTTTGGAAAAAGGGTCAAGCTTTTTTTCCTATAATATAACATAGGCAATTTACATTTTTTGTTCTTTCTTTTGTATGTGTTTTATGTAAGTGATTTTTTTAACTTTCTATTATGCAATTTGATTTGTAGCATTGTAGCAGGGTTGATGAAAATACAATTGGGGATTGTGCTCAATTCGTATTTGCACCTATTGATGAATCATCTGTTGATGATGCTTTTTTACTCCCTTTTGGATTTTGTGTCATACCATTGGATCCTAAAACAGTTCAGTGACAATATTTTTCTTGCATAGTTTTATGATAATTTGATATCTTGATTTGAGTTCCAGAAAGTAATCTTGAGTTAGCATGCATCATCCTGTGTTGACTAATAAGATGTGATTGTTTCTTATATCAGTCCTTACCATTGCATTTCAATTCACCTTTGAGAATCATTTGCGTGACAATGTAGCTACCATGACTCACCAGTATGTGCGTTAGTGTTGTGGGGTATGTTTAGAGGGTTGCAATGGCAATTGCTTCGTCTAGGCTCAGTATTCAACTGGGACTAAAGTCTCTCCCTGGTTCACCGGAGGCTCTTACTTTGGCAAGATAGATCAGCCAAAGCTACAGGTATCATTGACTCTTAATAGATGATTTTGAGATTAATTGTTGCCTAATCCATTGGAATTAGAAAGTTGTATTTTAAATCCATGTGTCTAATCCAGCAGCATAAAATTTTCTTAGTGTCCATACTGGTTCGGGGCTTTTTAGGGTTGAGTCAACTGCTGGTGATGCAATCTTGAAGCAACTTTGGCAACATTCTAATGCAATCATGTGTTGTTCTGTGAAAACCAATGCAATATAAGCAACATAGTTGGTGGTATAATAATTTAACCCAATAAAATCTAATGTGTCTTATTTAAAAATTCATTTTAAATGATAATTGATTAGTGTAATAATGTAATTCTAGTATCCAGATTAATTGTTTTAAAATAATAGTGATAGGTTTGTGGAGATTGAAACCCCCACAATACATTCCTCTTTTCAAAAATTGGAAAATCCTTTTGTGGAAGTTCTAAACTGCCACAAACATTAACTAAGAACTACCAAAAAAAATCAGTACAGAACCGCCCACAAAAGGGATAGAAAACTGCCACAATGGAGCTCGTGGCTCCTCAAAATTTAATTTGGAAGATTTTGAAACTGCCACGATCCTTTTTATGGGGATTTAAAACTGCCACAAACAGAAAAAAAATCGTCACAAATGAGTAAAATCCTTATAATGTAGTTAGACTTTTTAACCAATATGCCATTCTTTTTAAAATTTACTAGAGATTTCTGTCCGGAAGACACCTCTTGAAATGTGAAACAAGAACAGAAAAGCAGCTAGTGGTAAAGAAGTTAAGCCATAAGGCAAGTTGTGATTTACGTGGTCTACTTTACGTTGCAATCGCATCGCATAAATGGGGAGGGAGGAAGAAGGAAAAAAGAGGGCGGGGAGGGGAGGCGCACTCCTGCTACTGCTAGTGTCATTGAACAAGAAGGGGGATCACACTATAGCTGGAAGAGGGGGAGGAAAAAAAGGGGTGTGTCGACTTGGGAGAGAAGACACTACTAGAAAAAGCGTTTTTTCGACACCAAATATCGACGGTTATTTCCGCCGTCGATATTTTTCGACGGATTGCTGTCGATATTGCTAAAAAAATAATTAAAAATAAAATATTAAAATCGACAGCAAGGTCGTCGATAATTTTATGATGCATTAGCCTATCGTCACATTGTCGACGAACCTGGGGTTTAAAATACTTTTATTTTAAAATTTACAAAAACGGCGTCTATTTTATTAGTTAAAATATCGACAACAATTACCGTCGATAAATTTAAACGGTTTAGATTGCTTTCTAAAATTAAATGAACGGTGTAGATTTAATGTATAAAATAGACGGTTAGGGTGTTGATTTTATTAAATTAAAATCGACAAATATGCCGTCGATTTTTATCAATAAAAACACTTGCCCGCATCCACTTCCCGCGTCCAAAGCTCAGAAGCACGATTTCCCCATTTTTTCCCAAATTCCCCATTTCATCACCAACGAGCAAACTGATGAGCGGATATTTTATACGCTTTTTGGCATTGTTTTTAGGTAGTTTTTAGTAGGATCTAGCTACTTTTAGGGATGTTTTTATTAGTTTTTATGCAAAAGTCACATTTCTAGACTTTACTATGAGTTTGTATGTTTTTCTGTGATTTCAGGTATTTTCTGGCTAAAATTGAGGGACCTGAGCAAAAATCTGATAGGAGGCTGACAAAGGACTGCTGATGTTGTTGGATTCTGACCTCCCTGCACTCGAAATAGATTTTATGGAGATACAGAACTCCAAATGGTGCGCTCTCAATTGCGTTGGAAATTAGACATCCAGGGCTTTCCAGTAATATATAATATTCCATACTTTATTCGAGTTTAGATGATGCAAATTGGCATTCAACGCCAGTTCCATACTGCATTCTGGAGTAAAACGCCAGAAACACGTCACAAACCAGAGTTAAACGCCAAAAATACGTTACAACTTGGCGTTTAACTCCAAGAGAAGTCTTTGTACGTGTAAAGCTCAAGCTCAGCCCAAGCACACACCAAGTGGGCCCTGAAAGTGGATTTCTGCACTTAGACTTATTTCTGTAAACCCTAGTAACTAGTCTAGTATAAATAGAACTTTGTACTATTGTATTAGACAATCTTTGGAATATCCTTAGATAATCTTTAGATTATCTTTTGATCCTTTGATCACGTTTTGGAGGCTGGCCTCTCGGCCATGCCTGGACCTTGTTCTTATGTATTTTTAACGGTGGAGTTTCTGCACACCATAGATTAAGGGTGTGGAGTTCCACTGTTCCTCGAGTATTAATGCAATTACTACTATTTTCTATTCAATTCATGCTTATTCTTATTCTAATATATTCATTCGCACTTCAACCTGATGAATGTGATGATCCGTGACACTCATCACCATTCTCACTTATGAACGCGTGCCTGACAAACACTTTCGTTCTACCTGCGAAAGCTAGAGTGTGTATCTCTTGGATTACTGACCCACGACGAATGGTTATCTCGCCTGAAAACCGAGCCTCCCATTCTGTGAGAACAGATTCTTCGTGGTATAAGCTAGAATCCATTGGTAGCATTCTTGAGATCCGAAAAGTCTAAACCTTGTCTGTGGTATTCCGAGTAGGATCTGGGATGGGATGACTGGGACGAGCTTCAAACTCACAAGTGTTGGGCATAGTGACAGATGCAAAAGGATCAATGGATCCTATTCCGACATGATCGAGAACCGACAGATGATTAGCCGTGCTGTGACAGCGCATTTGGACCATTTTCACTGAGAGGATGGGAAGTAGCCATTGACAACGGTGATGCCCTACATACAGCTTGCCATAGAAAGGAGTAAGAATGATTGGATGAAAGCAGTAGGAAAGCAGAGATTTAGAAGGAACACAGTATCTTCATGCAGTTATCTGGAATTCCCACCAATGAATTACATAAGTATCTTGATAAACCCCATTTTTAGGGTTTATCTTGTATTGAATTTAGAGTATTTTAATGACCTTTTCTCGCATTTAACCTATAAATTAACATAGTTTTGTGATTATCTCCTTATTTGTGCTTAGATGTGAAAACATGCTTTTAGACCTTTAATTTGATGGTTTTTTATTCACCTTTGATTCCACTAGATGCCTTGATATGTTTGTTAGTGATTTCAGATTGAAAAGGCTAGGAATGGATCGAAGGAGTGAAGAGGAAAGCATGCAAAGTGGAGAAATCATGAAAAGTCAAAGAGGTTGAACTCGCCCATGGACGCGCGCGCGCACCCTGCGAATTACCCCATGGACGCGTACGCATGCTGTGCGCGTACGCATCGGTGTTGGTTTATGATTTTTTAATAAAAACGTGGCCAGCAAATTCAGAAGGGTTGTGGGGCCCAATCCCAACCAACTTTGGCGCCAAAAATGCTATTTAAAGCCAAGGATTGAAGAGCAAAGGGAGATTCTATTCATTTTTTACACATTAGGATTAGTTAGAAGTAGTTTCTAGAGAGAGAAGCTCTCTCTTCTCTCTAGAATTAGGATTAGGATTAGGTTTAGTTCTTAGATCTAGGTTTTAATTCATGCATTCTTCTACTTCTACTCTTCAATTCCTTGTAGTTACATTCATTCTTCTTCTATTCTTTTGTTGTAATTTCCTTTATGTTGTTCTTGTATTTCGTTGTAGATCTAGTATTGTTCCTTCTACTCTCTTTCAATTCAATAAAGATAATTCATAATAAATGTGTTTCTTTTAATTGTTGTTGTTAATTCCTTTCAATAATTGTTGTTAGATTTCATTCTTGTTGTCAATTTGCTTTGCCTTTATTTTGTGCCTTCCAAGTGTTTGATGAAATGCTTGGTTAGATTTTAGTGTAGGTTTTGTTCCTCTTGGCCTAGGTATAGTAATTAGTGACTCTTGAGTTATCTAATTCCTTTGTTGATTGATAATTAGAAGTTGCTAATTGATTTGAATGCCTCTAAAGCTAGTCTTTCCTTTAGGAGTTGATTAGGACTTGAGAAATCAAATTGATTCATCCACTTGACTTTCCTCCATGGTTAGAGGTTAACTAAGTGGGAGCAATGAACAATTTGTTATCACAATTGAGGAGGATAACTAGGATAGGACTTCTAGTACTCATATCTTGCCAAGAGCTTTGTTAGTTGTTAGTTGATTTCCTTTGCCATTTATATTTCTTGTCTAAAATCTCAAACACCCCAAAATAACTCACAACCAATAACAAGACACTTTATTGTAATTCCTAGGGAGAACGACCCGAGGTTCAATACTTCGGTTTATAAATTTAGGGGTTTGTACTAGTGACAAACAACTTTTTGTATGAAAAGATTATTGATTGGTTTAGAAACTATACTTGCAACGAGAATTCATTTGTGAAATTCTATACCATCAAAAATCCAATCATCATATCTCTATCTCTATTTTATGTTTTATTTATTTTTATATTTTTGAAAACCATTATAACCGTTAGAATCCGCCTGACTGAGATTTACAAGATGACCATAGCTTGCTTCATACCAACAATCTCCGTGGGATCGACCCTTACTCACGTAAGGTTTATTACTTGGAAGACCCAGTGCACTTGCTAGTTAGTTGTGCGAAGTTGTGAAGAAGAGTGATATTACAATTGTGCATACCAAGTTGTTGGTGCCATTGAGATCACAATTTCGTGCACCAAGTTTTTGGTGCCATTGCCGGGGATTGTTTGAGTTTGGACAACTGACGGTTTATCTTGTTGCTCAGATTAGGTAATTTTCTTTTCAAAAAGTTTTCAAAAATCTTTCAAAATTTTTTCTTCTTTTTCGTTTTTCAAAAAATATATAATTTTCGAAAAATCCAAAAAAAATAATAAAATCATAAAAACAAAAAATACTGTGTTTCTTGTTTGAATCTAGTGTCAATTTTTTAGTTTGGTGTCAATTGCATGTTTTTAAAATTTATGCATTTTTTCGAAAAATTCATGCATGGTGTTCTTCATGATCTTAAAGTTGTTCTTGGTAAGTCTTCTTGTTTGATCTTCATATTTTCTTGTTTTGTGTCTTTTGTTATTTTTCATATGCATTTTTGCATTCATAGTGTCTAAGCATGAAAAATTTCTAAGTTTGGTGTCTTGCATATTTTTTTTTCTTGAAAATTTTTCAAAAATAAATCTTGATGTTCATCATGATCTTCAAAGAGTTCTTGGTGTTCATCTTGACATTCAAAGTGTTCTTGCATGCATCATGTGTTTTGATTCATAATTTTTATGTTTTGAGTCATTTAGATGTTTTTCTCTCTCCTCATTAAAAATTCAAAAAAATAAAAAATATCTTTTCCTTATTTTACTCATAATTTTCGAAATCTTTGGGTTAACTTAGTCAAAAATTTTTAAAATAAGTTGTTTCTTGTTAGTCAAGTCAAGATTTCAATTTCAAAAATTTATCTTTTCAAAATCTTTTTCAAAATAAAATCTTTTCTTTTTTTTCTTTTTCCTTTTATGTTTTCAAAAATTTTCTTTAAAATTTATTTTAAAAATCCTTTTCTTATCTTTATTTCATAATTTTCGAAATTAATACTAACAATTAATGTTTTGATTCAAAAATTTCAAGTTGTTACTTTCTTGTTAAGAAAGATTCAAACTTTAAATTTTAAGATCATCTCTTTTGATTTCTTGTGAGTCAAGTCATTAATTCTGATTTTAAAAATTAAATCTTTTTCAAAATAAATTTCAATTATATCTTTTCAATCATATCTTTTCAAACATATCTTTTTCAAATCATATCTTTTTCAAACTTTAATTTCAAAATATTTTCTAACTTCTTATCTTTTTAAAATTGATTTTCAAATCTTTTTCAACTAACTAATTGATTTTTTTGTTTGTTCCACTATTTCTTATCTTTTTCAAAACTACCTAACTACTTTTCTCTCTCTAATTTTCAAAAATTTCTCACCATTTTTCAAAATTCTTTTTAATTAACTAATTATTTTAATTTTTAATTTTAATTTCATTTCTTCCTCTAATTTCGAATTCTAACTTAAAATTAAAATAAAAATAAAATAATTTCCTTTTCTTAAAATTAAAATTAAAATTCTCTTCTTTTCTTCTCTTTCTATTTATTTATCTACTAACACTTCTCTTTTACTCATGATTCGAACCCTCTCTTCCTCTCTGTGTTTGAATTCTTCTCTTCTCCTTCTCCTATTCTTATCTTCTTCTACTCACATAAATGAATCTCTATACTGTGACATAGAGGATTCCTCTTCTTTTTTTCACATGAGCAGGAGCAAGTATAAGAACATTTTTGTTGAAGCTGATCCGGAACCTGAAAGGACTCTAAAGAGGAAGCTAAGAGAAGATAAAACACAACACTTTGAAGAGGACTTTACTGAAATTTTTGAAAAAGAAGTAGAGATGGCCGAAACCAATAACAATGGTGGAGGTGCAAGGAAGATGCTTGGTGACTTTACTGCACCAAATTCTAACTTCCATGGAAGAAGCATCTCAATCCCTGCCATTGAAGCAAATAATTTTGAGCTAAAGCCTCAATTAGTTTCTCTGATGCAACAGAATTGCAAGTTTCATGGACTTCCATCAGAAGATCCTTTTCAATTCTTAACTGAATTTTTGCAGCTCTGCGATACTGTTAAGACCAATGGAGTAGATCCTGAAGTCTACAAGCTCATGCTTTTCCCCTTTTCTGTGAGAGACAGAGCTACAACATGGTTGGACTCACGACTTAAAGATAGCCTGGACTCTTGGGATAAGCTGGTCACGACCTTTGTAAAACCCGGTTAATTAACGACTAATTAACCCATAAATGAGAATTTATTCTAGAAAGCCCAAAATGTGGTTTTTGTGGCTAAATATGATAGAGGAGACTGAGACGAGAATTTTGGTACCAATTTTATAGAATTCGGACCAAGATTGGACCGAACGAGCCAAACCGGGCCAACCGGATCCAAAGTGGGCCCTTGGCCCAACATAACTAAACCAACACCCTAGTTTTCAGCACTCTCTCTCCTCATTAGCCACACACACACGCTGAAAAAGAGAGGAAATGGGGGAAGAACACTCTCTCAACCTTCTATCTCTCACTTGATCTTCAAACCACCATAACTTTTAATCTAGAGCTCCGATTGCCACTCCGTTTGCGGCCACGCGTTCACCGCGGAGAGCTCTACAAAACCCATACAATCAATCTTGAGGTAAGTCACGTGTTGCTGTTCGAAATTCCAGCCCTTATTTTCGAGTTTCATGGGTGAAATGTTGAGATTTTGGGTTCTTTGATGTTATAGGACCCAACTCTCTTGAAGGAGAAGGTTAATCTTGTCTCCTTAGACCTTGGGTGTGGTAAGATTCTCAACCCTAGTGTAATTTTATTGTTCTATGATGTTTGGGTATTGAGATGTTGTGGGCATGATGATTGTGGCTTAGGTTGTGTATATGTGAATATTGGAGCTTGATTGGTGATTTTGAAAAGCTTGGAAAGT
>NC_029777.3:83405218-83408801 GCF_000817695.3 Arachis duranensis
ATGTTGAAATTGATATATTTTGATTGATTTCAAAGAAAAGGGATGAAAATGGCATGTTTTGATTGATTTTGAAAAGAGTGGGAAATGACTTGTTTGCAAATGGCACTTTGTGGTTTCTATGAAAAACATGGTTTTTGGGCATACTTTGGTGGGACATAACTTGGACTACGGATCTCTGTTTTGTGCCAAATCTATTTAGAAATGAAATTTGATTCGGGATGTCCATGCCGTTCGAAGAACAGGTGAAAAATGAATTAAAATGAGGAAGTTATGTCCGTTGGAAGGTTGGGGTTTAAATTGGTGAATTCTGCAGCTTTTAACTTACAAAATTTTTAGCAGAATGACCCCTTGTGCGTGGGCGCACTTGGCGCGTGCGCGCCGTTCTTCCCGAAAATGCCATCCGCGCATGCGCGTGATGTGCGCGGGCGCGCCGATGGTGCTGCACCCAATGCCCAGCCATTTTCCAGAGAGTTATGCCAGAACTGTGCCAGTGTTGTGCCTGGGGCACGAGAACACCCACGCGTACGCATGGTTGACGCGTACGTGTCGATTGGCAAATTTTTAATCCACGCGTTAGCGTGCATGACGCTTGCGCGTCGATGAAGTTTTTTTGGCCATCCACGTGTGCGCGTGGAGTGCGCGTACGCGTGGACCTGTCTTCATCCCAAAGTTGATTTTTGAGTTTTAAAAGCCAAATTTCATACTTCTAAGCCTCCGATCTCACCACTTATATCTTAAATCATTATGATATGTCTAGCTATGAGAGAAGGAGCTAGTGGATGTGGTAACTTGCGAGTGAAGCAAGGGAAAATGAATAATCAATGAGGATCATTGATGATTATGTGAGATGTGGAGGATGGTGGTGGAAGTGCTTGTTATGCTATTGGCCGAAGGGCCGTAATTGTTTATGAATTGGCTGGTTCTGGATTGAACCGTGAGCCGGAATAGCTGTGTATGCTATGAATATTGGCTGGTTATGGATTTAACCGTGAGCCGGATGACTGATATGGATGTTGATCCATGGATGAGAATTCATGCATGTTTATGCTGAATTATTGATAATTGTGATTTTGCACTTCCACTATCGGAGATACGAGTTTTCCTGGGTAGTAGCAGTGGCTAGCCACCACGTGCTCCAGGTTGACACTTGATACTCTTTTAACCCTATGTCATAAGTGTGGCCGGGCACTGTGAAAGACCCGGATGAGCTCGCCCCCGTAAATATTCACCAGTGAAGGTGATGGATGTAGATCATGATTATGATCAAGTTTATGACGAGTATAACTCGAGTTGGGGATGCGTGACAGAGGGATAGTCCAATGGTTAGCTACCAGGACTTGTCGGGTTGGCTCTATAACCGACAGATGATATCATCAGCCACTAGGTACAGGCATTCATCATATGCATACTATATGAATTGTTTGAGATTGCCTATTTGACTGCATATTACTTGCTAATTGTCAAAATGCCTTACTTGTTCCTAATTGTATATTCTTGCTTGATATAACTGTGTTTGCTACATTATACTTCTGCTGGTGGTTGGGAGGTCCGAAGGAATTGGAAAGGGAAGTATTAGTTAGACTGAAGTATCTTTAGTCAGATGCCCTTTATGGTTTAGCTTGTTTATAAGCTTTGATATTATCTGGAGGAAGTTCTAGGATTGCCTTCGGCTTTCCTCCATTATTATGTATTATATATGTGGAAGCTGTTACCATGCTGGGGACCTCCGGTTCTCACCCATGCGGATTTTGTGGTTTTTAGATGTAGGACGTGAGGTTTCCCGCTGAGGCATGCTGGAGACTTCTAGATTTGCGAAGATCCTTTGTTCTCGGGGCTATGTTTTGGTTTATATGTTTTGCTTAGATACTTTTATCTCCCTTAAATAATACAAACTGTGATGACTCCTTTTATGGGAGATTTTGGAGAATAGGTTTTATGTTTTTGTGTCCCTTTGGGTTTCCTTTGGGGTTTTCCTTATTTTTATCATATGTATATATTGCTATGCTCGGACCGGTTATCTTCGCAGGCGGATCTTGAGTCTTGATATTCCTGTTTTTGACACTCCTTTGTATATATATATATAATCACGCGTTGGTTATCCTTGTTCGTTACGTTATCGATCGGAGTGTTGCGCTTTGAGTTGCGATTTTTGTTTACCCTTTTTTCTACAAAGGCTCCTAGTTATAATCAATCATTCATACTACTATACGTACTAAATTTTTATTTTAGAGGTCGTAATACCTTGCCATCTCTGAATTATGACTTAAGCATAAGATTCTGTATGGTAGGGTGTTACATTATGGTATCAGAGCAGTTCGTTCCTGTAGAGCCTGAGGGATGGAATGACTATGCTTCTGTGCATTCTCTGTATGTGTGTTATGTGCTATTAGTATATCTGCTTGATATAATTGGCATAAACGTTCATGAGCATGCATTTGGGACCTTGAAGCACTAGACTTCCGATATTGAGACTGATCAACTTAATATCGATTGTTTGGTGTGTATAGGAACCAGATGGCGCCTCGTGGACGCGGTAGAGGTATTGCGAGAGGTCGTACGAATGCTCGTGCACCAGAGAATAACACTAATGACCCGGTGAACTTTATGGCTGCTGCTATGCAAGCCACTGCTGAGGCTCTTGGTCAACAGATGAACAACCATGGTAATGATGGAGGTGGAGTTCAGGGCCCGATGACACTGGCAAACTTTTTGAAGGTTAATCCACCTAAGTTCAAGGGAACTACTAGTCCGACTGAGGCTGATACATGGTTTCAAGCTATAGAGCGAGCGCTGCAAGCGCAAGCGGTGCCTGAAGGACAGCATGTCGAGTTTGCTACCTATATGCTTGTCGGTGAAGCATCGCATTGGTGGCAAGGTATCCGATCTCTTCTGCAGTAGGGTGATGATTATATCACCTGGAATGTCTTCCAAGAAGAGTTCTATAAGAAGTACTTTCTGACTTCTGCTAGGACAGCTAAGGAACTTGAGTTACTGCAACTGAAGCAGGGTACTATGTCCATATCAGAGTATACTGACAAGTTTGAGGAGCTGTTCAGGTTCTCTCGTATGTGCCAAGGGACTCCGGTGGAATATGAAGAATGGAAGTGTGTTAAATATGAAGGAGGACTCCGGAGTGATATTTTCAGTTCAGTGGGACCAATGGAGATTAGGACTTTCTCCGAGTTGGTAAACAAGTATAGGGTTGCTAAAGAGTGTGTGAAGAGGGCACCCGCTGAGAAAGGGAGTCAAAAGGGATCATTCCCACAGAACCGAGGGAAGAGCTTTGCACCTAGAGGTCCGTCTTTCAAGAGGGAAAGCTCTTTTAGGAGGCCCAACAACAACAACAACTCCCAAGGGAGGAAGTTTGGGAATCAGCCTCAGAATGATCAAGCTTGTACTAGATGTGGGAGTCACCATCCGGGAGCATTATGCAAGGCCGGATGGGGTTTGTGCTACACTTGTGGAAAGGCGTGGCATAAAGCCGCAAATTGTCCTGAGAAGCAGAAACAAGGTGCTGGGAAAGCACAACAGACTGGTCGGGTGTTCACCACTTCAGCTGTAGGAGCTGAGGGATCTGAGACAG
>NC_029777.3:83408957-83413142 GCF_000817695.3 Arachis duranensis
TATGATCTAAGAGTGTATAATGCTACCCATGAAGCCATGGTAACTAGGCTAGGATGCCCGGAAGTTTCCTTTAGGTTCAAACAGCGTGATTTTATTCATAATTTAGTCTGCTTGCCGATGATTGGTCTTGATCTTATCTTGGGATTGGACTGGTTATCTAAGAACCATGTTCTACTAGATTGTTCTACAAAGTCGGTGTACTTTATGCCAGAAGATACTGAAGGGCCGGTCGTGGTGAATAATTATTACTTGAATTCGATGATGGTGAATTGTTCCGAAACCGAATGTCAGGGTATCATGTTGTTAACTGCGGGCGTTTCGGGTGATGATCAAAGGTTGGAACAGATTCCGGTTGTGTGTGAGTTTCCGGAAGTGTTTCCCGATGATATTGATGAGTTTCCACCTAACCGAGAGGTTGAGTTTGCTATTGAATTGGTGCCCGGGGCGGGACCAATCTCAAGTGCTCCTTATAGGATGTCACCGTTAGAGATGAACGAGTTAAAGTCTCAGTTAGAGGATTTATTGGGAAAGAATTTCATACGACCAAGTGTCTCTCCGTGGGGTGCTCCAGTGTTACTGGTAAAGAAGAAGGATGGGAGTATGCGGCTCTGTGTGGATTACAGGCAGCTGAACAAGGTTACCATAAAGAATAAGTACCCATTGCCGAGAATTGATGATCTCATGGATCAGTTACAAGGAGCTGGAGTTTTCTCCAAAATCGATTTGCGATCCGGTTATCACCAGATAAGGGTGAGGGGTGAGGATATCCCTAAGACCGCTTTCAGGACTCGTTATGGTCATTACGAGTACACTGTAATGTCTTTCGGGTTGACGAACGCTCCTCCAGTGTTTATGGATTACATGAATAGGGTTTTTCGTCCGTTTCTGGATAAATTCGTTGTTGTCTTTATTGATGACATACTGATTTATTCCAAGACTAAAGAAGAGCATGCGGAACACTTGAGGACCGTGTTGCAGATTCTAAAGGAGAAGAAACTCTATGCAAAGCTGTCTAAGTGTGAGTTTTGGAAGAGTGAGGTGAAGTTTTTGGGCCATGTGGTGAGTAAGAAGGGAATAACCGTAGATTCAACTAAGGTGGAGGCTGTGATGGATTGGAAGCAACCAAACACCATAACATAGATAAGGAGTTTTCTGGGTTTAGCTGGCTATTACCGAAGGTTTATCAAGGGCTTTTCACAGATAGCTTTGCCAATGACAAAGTTAACCCGCAAAGACACTCCGTTTGTTTGGACTCCTAAGTGCGAGGAGAGCTTTTAGACATTGAAGAAAAAGTTGACCACTACACCTGTGTTAGTGTTACCCGAGCCGAATGAGCCATTTGAGGTGTATTGTGATGCCTCATTGAAGGGTCTAGGGTGCATGCTGATGCAGCATCATAATGTGGTGGCGTATGCCTCACGACAGTTGAGACCTCATGAAGTTAGTTACCCTACGCACGATTTAGAACTCGCTGCAGTTGTGTTTGCCTTGAAGGTGTGGAGGCATTATCTCTATGGGGTTAAATTCCAAGTCTTCTCTGATCACAAGAGTTTGAAATATCTCTTTGATCAGAAAGAGCTTAATATGAGGCAGAGAAGGTGGATGGAATTGTTGAAGGACTACAACTTTGAGTTGCATTACCATCTGGGAAAGGCGAACGTAGTGGCGGATGCGTTAAGTCGGAAGTCGTTATATGCGGCTTGGATGATGCTTCAAGAGGAGAAGTTGCTCAAGGGATTCGAGAGTCTGAAAATTGGTACTCGAGAAGTATCCGGAACTTTGTGTTTGAGCCAATTAGAGATCTCAAGTGATTTTAAGTCCGAACTCCTAAAGGCTCATCAAAATGATGAAGCGTTATGGAAGGTGTTACCGGCTATTGAGCAAGGAAAACAGTGGAGAGTGTCGGAAGAAAAAGATGGGTTATGGAGATTCAAGGGTAGGATCATTGTGCCGGATGTTGGCACTTTGAGACAAGATATTTTAAAGGAGGCACACAGAAGCGGATTCTCCATTCACCCGGGAAGTATTAAGATGTACCATGATTTAAGGCGATGTTTTGGTGGCCGGGTATGAAGAATGATGTGGCGGAATATGTTTCAAAGTGCTTAACTTGTCAAAAGGTAAAGAATGAACATCAAAGACCTTCCGGGATGTTGCAACCTTTAGAGATTCCACAATGGAAGTGGGAGAGTATTGCAATGGACTTTGTGTCGGGATTGCCAAGGACTAGGGCTGGTTTTGATGCTATTTGGGTGATTGTGGACCGACTGATGAAGTCAGCTCACTTTTTGCCCATTCGGGTGACTTACACCCTTGAAGAGCTAGCACGGTTATACATAAAGGAGATTGTGAGACTTCATGGTGTACCTGCTACTATAATCTCTGATAGAGATCCTCGTTTCACTTCAAGGTTTTGGGGTGCATTTCAGAAAGCTTTTGGAACCCGATTAAGCTTGAGCACGGCTTACCATCCTCAAACAGATGGTCAATCTGAAAGGACAATCCAAACACTAGAAGATATGTTGAGAGCTTGTGTTTTGGACCAATCGGCGAGTTGGGATCGGTATATGCCATTAGTGGAGTTTGCATACAATAATAGTTATCATGCGAGCATCGGAATGGCCCCGTATGAGGTCTTGTATGGGAGGAAATGTCAATCTCCGCTATGTTGGTATGAAGCTGGAGAGAAAAGCTTGTTAGGGCCGGAAATGATAGCTGAGACTACTAAACAAGTCAAGAAAATCCGTGATAGGATGCTTACGGCGCAGAGTCGTCAAAAGAGTTACGCCGATCAGAGGTGAAAGCCCTTAGAATTTGAGGAAGGAGATCATATTTTCCTTAAGGTTACTCCGACTACAGGGGTAGGTAGGGTGATTAAGGCAAAGAAGTTGAATCCTCGATACATTGGTCCATTTCAGATCCTGGAGAGGATTGGACCGGTGGCGTATCGGATGGCTCTACCACCTCATCTTTCGAATATGCACGACGTGTTTCACGTGTCGCAGCTTCGGAAGTACACTCCTGATGCTAGCCATGTGTTAGAACCTGAATCGGTTCAATTAAGGGAAGATTTGACGCTTCCAGTGGCTCCGGTCAAAATTGATGATACTAGTATCAAACGGTTGCGTGGAAAAGAGGTTTCATTAGTCAAAGTGGCATGGAGTCGAGGCGGTGTTGAGGAATACACTTGGAAACTGGAGTCGGAGATGCGAACGGATAATCCACATTTATTCTCAGGTATTTGCATTTGAATTTTGTGGGCAAAATTCCCAATTAGGTGGGTAGAATGTAAAATCCGGTTAATTAATGGCTAATTAACCCATAAATGAGAATTTATTCTAGAAAGCCCAAAATGTGATTTTTGTGGCTAAATATGATAGAGGAGACTGAGACGAGAATTTTGGTACCAATTTTATAGAATTCGGACCAAGATTGGACCGAATGGGCCAAACCGGGCCAACCGGACCCAAAGTGGGCCCTTGGCCCAACATAACTAAACTAAAACCCTAGTTTTCAGCACTCTCTCTCCTCATTAGCCACACACACACGCTGAAAAAGAGAGGAAATGGGGGAAGAACACTCTCTCAACCTTCTATCTCTCACTTGATCTTCAAACTACCATAACTTTTGATTTAGAGCTCCGATTGCCGCTCTGTTTGCGGCCACGCGTTCACCGCGAAGAGCTCTACAAAACCCATACAATCAATCTTTTGGTAAGCCACGTGTTTCTGTTCGAAATTCCAGCCCTTATTTTCGAGTTTCATGGGTGAAATGTTGAGATTTTGGGTTCTTTGATGTTATAGGACCCAACTCTCTTGAAGGAGAAGGTTAATCTTGTCTCCTTGGACCTTGGGTGTGGTAAGATTCTCAACCCTAGTGTAATTTTATTGTTCTATGATGTTTGGATATTGAGATGTTGTGGGCATGATGATTGTGGCTTAGGTTGTGTATATGTGAATATTGGAGCTTGATTGGTGATTTTGAAAAGCTTGGAAAGGGTTTGGTGGTGAAAAATCTGTTCTTGGAGGTATTGAGGCCTTGAGAGCTTGTGGATAAGTGGTTTGGAAGTGCTCCGGTGGAGCTTGGGAAAATCGGCTAAGGTTTGGTTTCGGTTTCCCGTATCTAATATGTAATGTGGTAGGAAATACTTAAGCTAAAGGCCCTAAGATAGGCATTGAATGGTTG
>NC_029777.3:83413293-83414189 GCF_000817695.3 Arachis duranensis
ATGTTGAAATTGATATATTTTGATTGATTTCAAAGAAAAGGGATGAAAATGGCATGTTTTGATTGATTTTGAAAAGAGTGGAAAATGACTTGTTTGCAAATGGCACTTTGTGGTTTTTATGAAAAATATGGTTTTTGGGCATACTTTGGTGGGACATAACTTGGACTACGGATCTCTGTTTTGTGCCAAATCTATTTAGAAATGAAATTGGATCCGGGATGTCCATGCCGTTCGAAGAATGGGTGAAGAACGATTTAAAATGAGGAAGTTATGTCCGTTGGAAGGTTGGGGTTTAAATTGGTGAATTCTGCAGCTTTTAACTTAGAAAATTTTTAGCAGAATGACCCCTTGCGCGTGGGCGCACTTGGCGCGTGCGCGCCGTTCTTCCTGAAAATGCCATCCGCGCGTGCGCGTGATGTGCACGGGCGCGCCGATGGTGCTGCACCCAATGCCCAGCCATTTTCCAGAGAGCTATGCCAGAACTGTGCCAGTGTTGTGCCTGGGGCACGAGAACACCCACGCGTACGCGTGGTTGACGCGTACGCGTCGATTGGCAAATTTTTAATCCACGCGTTAGCGTGCATGACGCTTGCGCGTCGATGAAGTTTTTTTGGCCATCCACGCGTGCGCGTGGAGTGCGCGTACGCGTGGACCTGTCTTCATCCCAAAGTTGATTTTTGAGTTTTAAAAGCCAAATTTCATACTTCTAACCCTCCGATCTCACCACTTATATCTTAAATCATTATGATATACCTAGCTATGAGAGAAGGAGCTAGTGGATGTGGTAACTTGCGAGTGAAGCAAGGGAAAATGAATAATCAATGAGGATCATTGATGATTATGTGAGATGTGGAGGATGGTGGTGGAAGTGCTTGTTATGCCATTGGCCGAAGGGA
>NC_029777.3:83415075-83420581 GCF_000817695.3 Arachis duranensis
AGGACGTGAGGTTTCCCGCTGAGGCATGCTGGAGACTTCTAGATTTGCGAAGATCCTTTGTTCTCGGGGCTATGTTTTGGTTTATATGTTTTGTTTAGATACTTTTATCTCCATTAAATAATACAAACTGTGATGACTCCTCTTATGGGAGATTTTGGAGAATAGGTTTTATGTATTTGTGTCCCTTTGGGTTTCCTTTGGGGTTTTCCTTATTTTTATCATATGTATATATTGCTATGCTCGAACCGGTTATCTTCGCAGGCGGATCTTGAGTCTTGATATTCCTGTTTTTGACACTCCTTTGTATATATATATATAATCACGCGTTGGTTATCCTTGTTCGTTACGTTATCGATCGGAGTGTTGCGCTTTGAGTTGCGATTTTTGTTTACCCCTTTTTCTACAAAGGCTCCTAGTTATAATCAATCATTCATACTACTATACGTACTAAATTTTTATTTTAGAGGTCATAATACCTTGCCATCTCTGAATTATGACTTAAGCATAAGACTCTGTATGGTAGGGTGTTACAACCTTCTTGGCCAAGTTCTTTCTTCCTCAAAAGCTGAGCAAGCTTAGAGTGGATGTTCAGACCTTCAGGCAAAAAGATGGTGAATCCCTCTATGAAGCTTGGAAAGATACAAGCAGTTGACCAAAAAGTGTCCTTCTGACATGCTTTCAGAGTGGACCATTTTAGATATATTCTATGATGGTCTATCTGAGTTCTCTAAGATGTCACTGGACCATTCTGCAGGTGGATCCATTCACCTAAAGAAAACGCCTGCAGAAGCTCAAGAACTCATTGACATGGCTGCAAATAACTAATTCATGTACACATCTGAGAGGAATCCTGTGAGTAATGGGATGCCTCAAAAAAGGGGAGTTCTTGAAATTGATGCTCTGAATGCCATATTGGCTCAGAATAAAATGTTGACTCAGCAAGTCAACATGATTTTTCAGAGTCTGAATGGATTGCAAAATGCATCCAACAGTACTAAAGAAGCATCTTCTGAAGAAGAAGCTTATGATCCTGAGAACCCTGCAATGGCAGAGGTAAATTACATGGGTGAAACCTTTGGCAAAACCTATAACCCTTCATGGAGAAATCATCCGAATTTTTAATGGAAGGATCCACAGAAGCAAGGCTTCAATAATAACAATGGTGGAAGAAATAGGTTTAGCAATAGCAAACATTTTCCATCATCCTTTCAGCAACAGACTGAGAATTCTGAGCAGAGCCTCTCTAGCTTAGCAAACATAGTCTCTGATCTATCTAAGGCCACTTTAAGTTTCATGAATGAAACAAGGTCCTTCATTAGAAACTTGGAGGCACAAGTGGGTCAGTTGAGTAAGAAAATTACTGAAACTCCTCCTAGTACTCTCCAAAGCAATACAGAAGAGAATCCAAAAAGAGAGTGCAAGGCCATTGATATAATCAAAATGGCCAAATCCAAAGAGGAAGGGGAGGATGTGATCCCAATGAGGAAGACCTCATGGAACGTCCTCCAGACAGAAAGGAGTTCCCTATTGAGGACCTAAAGGAATCTGAGGCTCATATAGAGACCATAGAAATTCCCTTAAACTTTCTTCTACCATTCATGAGCTCTGAGAACTATTCTTCCTCTGAAGAGGGTGAAGATGTAACTGAAGAGCAAGTTGCTCAATATCTAGGAGCCATCATGAAGCTGAATGCCAAGTTGTTTGGTAATGAGACTCGGGAAGATGAACCTCCCTTGCTCATTAGTGAACTAAATACATGGGTTCAGCAAACTTTACCTCAAAAGAAACAAGATCCTGGTAAATTCTTAATACTCTATACCATAGGCACCATAACCTTTGAGAAGGCTCTGTGTGACCTGGGGTCAAGTATAAATCTTATGCTACTCTCTGTAATAGAGAAACTGGGGATCTTTGAGGTACAAGCTGCAAGAATCTCATTAGAGATGGCAGACAAGTCAATAAAACAAGCTTATGGATTGGTAGAGGACGTGTTAGTGAAGGTTAAAGGCCTTTACATCCCTGCTGATTTCATAAGCCTAGACACTAGGAAGGATGAGGATGAATGCATCATCCTTGGAAGACCCTTCCTAGCCATAGCAGGAGCTTTGATTGATGTTGACAAAGCAGAACTAGTCCTTCAATTGAATGGGGACTACCTTGTGTTTAAAGCTCAAGGATCTTCCTCTGCAACCATGGAGAGGAAGCATGAAAAGCTTCTCTCAATACAGAGTCAAACAAAGCCCCCACAATCAAACTCTAAGTTTGGTGTTAGGAGGCCACAACCAAACTCTAAGTTTGGTGTTGAACCCTGATGAGCGGATAATTTATACGCTTTTTGGCATTGTTTTTAGGTAGTTTTTAGTAAGTTCAAGCTACTTTTATGGATGTTTTCATTAGTTTTTATGTTAAATTCACATTTCTAGACTTTACTATGAGTTTGTGTGTTTTTCTGTGATTTCAGGTAATTTCTGGCTGAAATTGAGGGAATTGAGCAAAACTCTGATAGGAGGCTGACAAAGGACTGCTGATGCTGTTGGAATCTGACCTCCCTGCACTCGAAATAAATTTTCTGGAGCTACAGAACTCCAAATGGCGCGATCTCAACGGCGTTGGAAAGTAGACATTCAGAGCTTTCAAGCAATATATAATAGTTCATACTTTATTCGGGAATTAATGACGTAAACTGGCGCTCAACGCCAGTTCCATTTTGCTTTCTGGAGTCAAACGCCAGAAACACGTCACGACCCGGAGTTGAACGCCCAAAACACGTTACAACTTGGCGTTCAACTCCAAGAGAAGCCTCAACTCGTGGATAGATCAAGCTCAGCCCAAACATACACCAAGTGGGCCCCGAAAGTGGATTCATGCATCAATTACTTACTCATGTAAACCCTAGTAGCCAGTCTAGTATAAATAGGATAGTTTACTATTGTATTAGACATCTTTGGTCTCAATTTTATTTTATCCTTCATCTGAGGAGACTATTGATCACGTTTTGGGGGGGCTGGCCATTCGGCCATGCCTGAACCTTTCACTTATGTATTTTCAACGGTGGAGTTTCTACACACCATAGATTAAGGGTGTGGAGCTCTGCTGTACCTCAAGTTTTAATGCAATTACTACTATTTCCTATCCAATTCGAATTATTCCTATTCTAAGATATTCGTTGCACTTCAACTTGATGAATGTGATGATCCGTGACACTCATCATCATTCTCACCTATGAACGCGCGTGATTGACAACCACTTCCGTGATCACATTCAAACTCTAAGTTTGGTGTTGGGAGGCCCTCATCATGCTCTGAACATCTGTGAAGCTCCATGAGAGCTCACTGTCAAGCTATTGACATTAAAGAAGCGCTTATTGGGAGGCAACCCAATTTTTATTTATCTATATTTCTTTTGTTCTTTTATGTTTTATTAGGTTTATGATCATGTGGAATCACAAAATAATTGCAAGAATTAAAAAGAGAATAAAAAATAGCAGAAGAAAAAGCACACCCTGGAAGAAGAGCTGTCTAGCGTTTAAACGCTAGAAACAGGCTACATTTGGGCGTTTAACGCCAGAAACAAGCACCAAGCTGGTGTTTAATGCCAGAAACAAGCATCAGGCTGGTGTTAAACGCCAGAAACATGCTATATTTGGCAGTTTAAAGCCAGAAACAAGCTGCAGTCTGGCGTTAAACGCCAGGATTGCATACAGAGGGAATTTTACACGCCTAAAAAGTGCAGGGATGAGAAATCCTTGATACCTCAAGATCTGTGGACCCACAGGATTACCTCAGGATCTGTGATCCCCATAGGATCCCTACCTACCCCA
Source organism: Arachis duranensis (assembly GCF_000817695.3). Taxonomy (NCBI): domain Eukaryota; kingdom Viridiplantae; phylum Streptophyta; class Magnoliopsida; order Fabales; family Fabaceae; genus Arachis; species Arachis duranensis. Next base: position 83,418,896 of record NC_029777.3, read on the forward strand.
CCTCTCTCTTCTTCACACAATCCAATAACACTATACCCTTCACCAATCACCTCAATCTCTCTTCCCCATTACCCCTTCACCAATCACATCCATCCACTCTTCCCCAAAAACCCCACCTACCTTCAAATTCAAAATCTCTTTCCCACCTAAACCTCTCTCCCTCCACTATATAAACCCCTCCATCCTTCTTCATTTTTACACAACACTACCCTCTCTTCTCCCCCTTGGCCGAAAGCCCCACCTCTCTCCTTATCTTCTTCTTCTTATTCTATTCTTTCTTCTTTTGCTCGAGGACGAGCAACATTCTAAGTTTGTGTGGTAAAAGCATAGCTTTTTTTTTGTTTTTCCATAACCATTGATGGCACCTAAGGCCAGAGAAACCTCAAGAAAGAGGAAAGGGAAGTCAATTGCTTCCACCTCTGAGTCATGAGAGATGGAGAGATTCATCTCAAAAGCCCATCAAGACCACTTCTATGAAGTTGTGGCCAAGAAAAAGGTGATCCCTGAGGTCCCTTTTAAGCTCAAAAAGGGGGGATATCCGGAGATCCGACAAGAGATTAGAAGAAGAGGATGGGAAGTTCTCTCCAATCCCATTCAACAAGTCAGAATCTTAACGGTTCAAGAGTTCTATGCAAACGCATGGATCACTAAGAACCATGATCAAAGCATGAACCCAAACCCAAAGAATTGACTTACAATAGTTCGGGGGAAATACTTAGATTTCAGTCCGGAGAACATAAGGTTGGCATTCAACTTGCCTATGATGTAAGAAGACGCACACCCCTACACTAGAAGGGTCAACTTTGATCAAAGGTTGGACCAAGTCCTCATGGACATATGTGTGGAATGAGCTCAATGGAAAAGAGACTCAAAAGGCAAGCCGGTTCAATTGAGAAGACTGGACCTTAAGCCTGTGGCTAGAGGATGGTTGGAGTTCATCCAACGCTCCATCATCCCCACTAGCAACCAATCTGAAGTAACTGTGGATCGGGCCATCATGATTCATAGCATCATGATTGGAGAGGAAGTAGAAGTTCATGAAGTCATCTCTCTAGAACTCTACAAAGTAGCCGAAAAGCCCTTCACCTTGGCAAGGCTAGCTTTTCCTCATCTTATTTGCCATCTATGCAACTTAGCTAGAGTTGTCATAGAAGGAGACATCCTCATTGAAGAGGACAAGCCCATCACTAAGAAGAGGATAGAGCAAACAAGAGAGTCCATTCATGGATCTCAAGAGACGCATGAGGAAGCTCATCATCAAGAAATCCCTGAAATGCCTTAAGGGATGCATTTTCCTCCAAACAACTATTGGGAACAACTCAACACTTCTCTAGAAGGATTGAGTCATGACATGAACCAATTAAGGGTGGAACACCAAGAGCACTCCATCATTCTTAATGAGATTAGAGAAGATCAAAGAGCTATGAGGGAGGAGCAACAAAGGCAAGGAAGAGACATAGAGGAGCACAAAGACACCATTGGTCCTTCAAGAAGAAAGCGCCACCATCACCAAGGTGGACTCATTCCTTAACTTCCTTGTTCTTATCTCTTTGTTTTTCGACTTTATGCTTTATGTTTGTGTATATTTTGAGTCTCTACTACATGATCATTAGTATTTAGTAACTATGTCTGAAGGCTTTGAAGAATTCCATGAATCCTTCACCTTTCTTAAATGAAAAATGTTTT
>NC_029777.3:83420714-83420976 GCF_000817695.3 Arachis duranensis
TAAACAGTGCATATTTTTTATCTTGTTGTTTATGAATGTTAAAATTGTTGGCTCTTGAAAGAATGATGAACAAAGAGAAATTAATTGATAATCTGAAAAATCATGAAATTGATTCTTGAAGCAAGAAAAAGCAGTGAAAAATAAGAAGCTTGCGAAAAAAAAGGGCAAGCAAGCAGAAAAAGCCAATAGCCCTTAAAACCAAAAGGCAAGGGTAAAAAGGATCCAAGGCTTTGAGCATCAATGGATAAGAGGGCCCAAGGAA
>NC_029777.3:83421098-83434955 GCF_000817695.3 Arachis duranensis
AAAAGAGTGTGCTTAAGAGCTCTGGACACCTCTAACTGGGGACTTTAGCAAAGCTGAGTCACAATCTGAAAAGATTCACCCAGTTATATGTTTGTGGCATTTATGTATCCGGTGGTAATACTGGAAACCAAAGTGCTTAGGGCCACGGCCAAGACTCATAAAAGTAGCTGTGTTCAAGAATCAACATACTTAAATAGGAGAATCAATAACACTATTTGAACTCTAAGTTCCTATGGATGCCAATCATTCTAAACTTCTAAGGATAAAGTGAGATGTCAAAACTGTTCAGAAGCAAAAAGTTATAAGTCCCGCCCATCTAATTAGAACTAATATTCATTGATATTTTGGAATTTATAGTATATTCTCTTCTTTTTATCCTATTTGATTTTCAGTTGCTTGGGAACAAGCAACAATTTAAGTTTGGTGTTGTGATGAGCGGATATTTTATACGCTTTTTGGCATTGTTTTTAGGTAGTTTTTAGTAAGATCTAGCTACTTTTAGGGATGTTTTTACTAATTTTTATGCAAAATTCACATTTCAGGACTTTACTATGAGTTTGTGTGTTTTTCTGTAATTTCAGGTATTTTTTGGCTGAAATTGAGGGACCTGAGCAAAAATCTTATAGGAGGCTGACAAAGGACTGCTGATGCTATTGGATTCTGACCTCCCTGCACTCAAAATGGATTTTTTGGAGCTACAGAACTTCAAATGGTGCGCTCTCAAATACATTGGAAAGTACACATCCAGGGCTTTCCAGAAATATATAATAGTCCATACTTTATTCGAGTTTGGATGATGCAAACTGGCGTTCAACGCCAGTTCCATGCTGCATTCTAGAGTAAAACGCCAGAAATACGTCACAAACCAGAGTTAAACGCCAAAAACATGTTATAACTTGGCGTTAACTCCAAGAGAAGCCTATGCACGTGTAAAGCTCAAGCTCAGCACAAGCACACACCAAGTGGGCCCCGGAAGTGGATTTCTACACTTAGACTTATTTCTGTAAACCCTAGTAACTAGTCTAGTATAAATAGAACTTTTTACTATTGTATTAGACAATCTTTGTAATATCCTTATATCATCTTTGGATTATCTTTTGATCCTTTGATCACGTTTTGGAGGCTGGCCTCTCAGCCATGCCTGGACCTTATTCTTATGTATTTTCAACGGTGGAGTTTCTGCACACCATAGATTAAGGGTGTGGAGCTCCGCTGTTCCTCGAGTATTAATGCAATTACTACTGTTTTCTATTCAATTCATGCTTATTCTTATTCTAAGATATTCATTCGCACTTTAACCTGATGAATGTGTTGATCTGTGACACTCATCACCATTCTCACTTATGAACGTGTGCCTGACAAACACTTCCGTTCTACCTGCGAAAGCTAGAGTGTGTATCTCTTGGATTCCTGACCCACGACGCATGGTTGCCTCGCCTGACAACCGAGCCTCCCATTCCGTGAGATCAGAGTCTTCATGGTATAAGCTAGAATCCATTGGCAGCATTCTTAAGATCCGGAAAGTCTAAATCTTGCCTGTGGTATTCTGAGTAGGATCTGGGATGGGATGACTGTGACGAGCTTTAAACTCGCGAGTGTTGGGTGTAGTGACAAGTGCAAAAGCATCAATGGATCCTATTCCGACATGATCGAGAACCGACAGATCATTAGCCGTGCTGTGACAATGCATTTGGACCATTTTCACTGAGAGAATGGGAAGTAGCCATTGACAACGGTGATGCCTACATACAGCTTGCCATAGAAAGGAGTAAGAATGATTGGATGAAAGCATTAGGAAAGCAGAGATTCAAAAGGAACATAGTATCTTCATGCACTTATCTGGAATTCTCACCAATGAATTACATAAGTATCTCTATCTCTATTTTATGCTTTATTTATTTTTATATTTTCGAAAACCATTATAACCATTAGAATCCGCCTGACTGAGATTTACAAGATGACCATAGCTTACTTCATACCAACAATCTCCGTGGGATCGACCCTTACTCACGTAAGGTTTATTACTTGGACGACCCAGTGCACTTGCTGGTAAGTTGTGCGAAGTTGTGAAGAAGAGTGATATTACAATTGTGCGTACCAAGTTGTTTGTGCCATTAAGATCACAATTTCGTGCACCACAAACCATAAACCCTACCCAGTGGCTAGTGCCTCCGGCGCCTTTGACTAGAGGAAATCGTCTATCGGTAAAGAATTTCACAAAGGAAATCTCATTGCAAGTATAGTTCTAAATCGACAAACAATTCCTTCATTCAAAAATTTTGTTTGTCACAAGTAATAAACCCCAATAAAAATAATAACCGAAGTATTTAAATCTCGGGTCGTCTCTCAAGGAATTGCAGGAAAATATTCTTGTTATTGGTTATGGGACAAGTATATTTGGGGTTTTTGGAATAAGGGACATGAAATGTAAATTGCAAGTAAATGAAACTTAAATGATAAAAAGGTCTTGGCAAGGGTTGATGGTCAAGGATCTCTATCCTTATTACTAACCACAATATGATAATTGCAAGGATCAATCCCATTAAATCATCCTCCATCAAGTGAAGGAAAGTCAAATGAGCTTTATCAATCCTAGTCCATAAGTCCTAACCATTTCACTAATTGACATAGTGAGAGCTAGTATCAATAGATCCCAATTATCAATCACTTGGACATTAGTAATTCAAGGGTTCCTAAGTTATCATCCCAAGCCAAGAACACAAAAATCTACTCTAACATCCTTCCAAGCATTTTGTCAAACACTTGGAAGGTACGAAAGGAAAGCATAGTAAATTGCAAGAATTAATAAAATCTACTACTACCCAATACAAACAATCAACTACAGAAAGCAAAATTAACATGAAATACCTCAAATTGCATTAAAGGAAGTTGGAATTGACAAGAGTGTTCATAACATAAACATACCTAAAAAGAGAAATTAACAAGAGAAGAAAGGGAAATCAAGACACTACAACAAGGAATTGTAAAGAGAACAAGATGAAAACATGAAATTAAACCTAGATCTAAGAGAGATTAACCTAACCCTAACCTACTTCTAGAGAGAAGAGGGAGCTTCTCTCTCTAGAAAACTAACTAAAGGCTCATCATAACTACACTAAGTGCTCTGATGAGCGGATAATTTATACGCTTTTTGGCATTGTTTTTAGGTAGTTTTTAGTAGGATCTAGCTACTTTTTGGTAAAAAATTATTATCTTTTAAGAAAAATTCACATTTCTAGACTTTACTATGAGTTTGTGTGTTTTTCTGTGATTTTAGGTATTTTTTGGCTGAAATTGAGGGACCTGAGCAAAAATCTAATTCAGAGGCTGAAAAAGGACTGCAGATGCTGTTGGATTCTGACCTCTCTGCACTCGAAATGGATTTTCTGGAGCTACAAAAGCCTAATTGGTGCACTCTCAATTGCGTTGGAAAGTAGACATCCTGGTCCAGCAATATTTAATAGTCCATACTTTGCTCGAGTTTTGACGACGCAAACTGGCGTTCAAACGCCAATTTCCTGCCCTATTCTGGCGTTAAATGCCAGAAACAGGATAAAAGCTGGAGTTAAACATCCAAACTGGCATAAAAGCTGGCATTTAACTCCAAGAAAAGTCTCTACACATGAAAGCTTCAATGCTGAGTCCAAGCACACACCAAGTGGGCCCGGAAGTGGATTTCTGCATCATTTACTTATGTCTGTAAACCTTAGCTACTAGTTTTAGTATAAATATTACTTTTTCTCATTGTATTAGACGTCTTGGTTATTCTGGTTCCCCCTTTGGGGCCGAAACCAATAAACACCATTATCACTTATGTATTTTTAATGGTGGAGTTTCTACACACTATAGATTAAAGTGTGGAGCTCTGCTGTTCCTCGAGTATTAATGCAAAGTACTATTGTTCTTCTATTCAACTCAAGCTTATTCTTATTCCAAGATATTCATTCGCACACAAGAACATGATAAATGTGATGATCAAGTGACACTCATCACCATTCTCACTTATGAACGCGTGCCTGACAAACACTTCCGTTCTACATGAAAACAAGCTTGAATGCATATCTCTTGGGTTTCTAATCAACGATTCACATCGTCTCCCCTTTGACAATGGGGCATCTGAATCTAAGATTAGAACCTCCGTGGTATATGCTAGAAACAATTGGCAGCATTCCTGAGATCCGGAAAGTTTAAACCTTGTCTGTGATATTCCGAGTAGGATCTGGGAAGGGTTGACTGTGACGAGCTTCAAACTCGTGACTGTTGGGCGTAGTGACAGATGCAAAAGGATTAATGGATCCTATTCCAACACAAGTGAGGACCAACAGCTGATTAGCCATGCGGTAGCTATGCCTGGTATTTTTCATCCGAGACGAGAAATTCGACAGTTGATTAGCCGTACAGAAACCGTAGAGGACCATTTTCACTAAGAGAACGGGAGGTAGCCATTGACAACGGTGATCACCAACATACAACTTGCCATGGAAAGGAGTATGAATGATTGAATGAAGACAGTAGGAAAGCAGAGATTCAGAAGGAATAACGCATCTCCATACGCTTATCTGAAATTTCCACCAATGAATTACATAAGTATCTATATCTTTATTTATGTTTATTTATCTTTTAATTATCAAAAATCTATAACCATTTGAATCCACCTGACTGAGATTTACAAGATGACCATAGCTTGCTTCAAGCCGACAACCTTCGTGGGATCGACCCTTACTCATGTAAGGTATTACTTGGACGACCCAGTGCACTTGCTGGTTAGTTGTGCGGAATTGTGAGGAAAGTGTTGAGATTATGATCGCGTGTACCAAGTTTTTGGTGCCTTTGTCAGAGATCACAATTTCGTGCACCAAGTTTTTGGCGCCGTTGCCGGGGATTGTTCGAGTTTGGACAACTGACGGTTCATCTTGTTGCTCAGATTAGGTGACTTTCTTTCGTTTTATTTTCAAAAAAAATTTTCAAAACTTTCCTTCTATTTTCGAAAACTTATTCAAATTTTTAAGAATGAATTCTAGAGTTTCAGATGATACTTTCATCATCACAAGAGCCTTTTTGATTCCCATCAATTTGGCTGTTGTATGTGATGTCTTGTTGAAACTTGGCTAGCCATGTCTAATCTTTTTAGACTAAAGCTTTAGACTAACATTGCATGATTCCTGGAATTCTTATTAAAAATTTTGAATTTTTTATTTTCTTTTTCCTAAATAAATTTCAAAAAATTACAAAAAATTTATAAAATCATAAAATCAAAAATATTCTTGTGTTTCTTGTTTGAGTCTAGAGTCAAGTTTTGAGTTTGGTGTCAATTGCATCTTTTTAATTTTCTAAAAATTTTCAAAAATTCATGCATTGCATTCTTCATTATCTTCAAGTTTTTCTTAATGAGTCCCCTTGTTTGATCTTCGTATTTTCTTGTTTTGTGTCTTTTGTGGTTTTTCATATGAATTTTTTAATCCATAGTGTCTAAACATGAAAAATCTCTAAGTTTGGTGTCTTGAATGTTTTTCCTTTCTTGAAAATTTTTCAAAAATAAGTTCTTGATGTTCATCATGATCTTCAAAGTGTTCTTGGTGTTCATCTTGACATTCATAGTGTTCTTGCATGCATCATTTGTTTTAATCCAAAATTTTTATGTGTTGAGTCATTTTGTGTGTTTTCTCTTTCCTCATTAAATTCAAAAAAATAAAAAAATATATTTTCCTTATTTCACTCATAAATTTCGAAATCTTTTGGTTGACTTAGTCAAAAAAATTTTAAAATAAGTTGTTTCTTGTTAGTCAAATCAAGATTTCAATTTAAAAAATTTATCTTTTCAAAATCAAATCATTTTCATTTTTTCCTTTGTTTTTCGAAAATTTTCAAAAATCTTTTTCAAACCTTTTCAATATCTTTTTCCTATTTTTACCTCATATTTTTTGAAATTAATACTAACAATTAATGTTTTGATTCAAAAATTTCAAGTTTGTTACTTTCTTGTTAAGAAAGATTCAAACTTTAAATTTTAGGATCATATCTTTTGATTTCTTGTGAGTCAAGTCATTAATTCTGATTTTAAAAATTAAATCTTTTTCAAAATAAATTTCAATCATATCTTTTCAATCATATCTTTTCAAACATATCTTTTTCAAATAATATCTTTTTCAAACTTTAATTTTAAAATATCTTTTTCTAACTTCTTATCTTTTCAAAATTAATTTCAAAATCTTTTTCAAAACCACCTAACTAATTTTCTCTCTCTAATTTTCAAAAACTCCTCACCCTTTTTCAAAATTTTTTTTAATTAACTAATTGTTTCAAATTTTAATTTTAATTTTATTTCTTCTCTTAATTTTCGAATTCTAACTAAATTTTAAAATAAAAAATATTTTCCTTTTCCTTTTAATTATTTTCGAAAACTCTCTCTCTCATCTTCTTCTATTTATTTATTTAATCACTAACACTCTTCTCTTCTTCTTATAATTCGAACCCTCTCTCCCTCTCTGTGTTTGAATTCTCCATCTCTTCTCTCTACATTATTCTTCTATTCTTCTCTTCTTCTACTCACATAAAGGAATCTCTATACTGTGACAAAGAGGATCCCTATTATTTTCTGTTCTCTTTTTTTTCATATGAGCAGGAGCAAGGACAAGAACATTCTTGTTGAAGCTGACCCTGAACCTGAAAGGACTCTGAAGAAGAAGCTAAGAAAAGCTAAAGCACACAATCCAGAGAAAACCTTACAAAGAATCTTGAAAAAGAAGTAATGGCCGAACCCAACAACAATAACAATGCAAGGAAGATGCTTGGTGACTTCACTGCACCAAATTTCAACTTCCATGGAAGAAGCATCTCAATCCCTACCATTAGAGCAAACAATTTTGAGCATAAGCCTCAACTAGTTTCTCTGATACAACAGAATTGCAAGTTTTATGGACTTCCATCAGAAGATCCTTTTCAGTTCTTAACTGAATTCTTGCAGATCTGTGATACTGTTAAGACCAATGAAGTTGATCCCAATGTCTATAAGCTTATGCTTTTCCCTTTTGCTGTAAGAGACAGAGCTAGAATATGGTTGGACTCTCAACCTAGAGATAGCCTAAACTCTTGGGATAAGCTGGTCACATCTTTTTTAGCCAAATTCTTTCCTTCTCAAAAGCTGAGCAAGCTTAGAGTGGATGTTCAAACCTTCAGGCAGAAAGAAGGTGAATCCCTCTATGAAGCTTGGGAAAGATACAAGCAACTGACCAAAAAGTGTCCTTCTGACATGCTTTCATAATGGACCATCCTGGATATATTCTATGATGGTCTGTCTGAATTGTCTAAGATGTCATTGGACCATTCTGCAGGTGGATCTATTCACCTGAAGAAAATGCTTGCAGAAGCTCAGGAACTCATCGAAATGGTTGCAAATAACCAGTTCATGTACACCTCTGAAAGGAATCCTATGAGTAATGGGATGCCTCAGAGGAAGGGAGTTCTTGAAATTAATGCTCTGAATGCCATATTGGCTCAGAACAAAATGTTAACTCAGTAAGTCAATATGATTTCTCAGAGTCTGAATGGATTGCAAAATGCATCCAACAATACTAAAGAAGCATCTTCTGAAGAAGAAGCTTATGATCCTGAGAACCCTACAATAGCAGACGTGAATTACATGGGTGAAGCCTATGGAAACACCTATAATCCCTTAAGGAGAAATCATCCAAATTTTTCATGGAAGGATCAAAAAAAGCCTCAACAAGGATTTAACAATAACAATGATGGAAGAAACAGGTTTAGCAATGGCAAGCCTTTTCCATCATTCTCTCAGCAACAGACAGAGAATTCTGAGCAGAAATCATCTAGCTTAGCAAACATAGTCTCTGATCTATCTAAGACCACTCTCAGTTTCATGAATGAAACAAGGTCCTCCATCAGAAACTTAGAGGCACAAGTGGGTCAGCTGAGTAAAAGGGTTACTGAAACTCCTCCTAGCACTCTCCCAAGCAATACAGAAGAGAATCCCAAAAGAGAGTGCAAGGCCATAACTGTGACCAACATGGCCGAACATGGAGAGAGTGAAAAGGCAGTAATCCTAGTAAGGAAGACCTCAGGGAACGTCCACTAGCCATTAAGGAGTACCCCAATGAGGAATCAAAGGAATCTAAGGCTCATACATAGACCATAGAGATTCCTTTGAACTTTCTTTTACCATTCATGAGCTCTGATGACTATTCATCTTCTGAAGAAGATGAAGACATTGCTGAAGGGCAAGTTGCCCAGTATTTAGGAGCAATTATAAAGCTGAATGCCAAGCTATTTGGTAATGAGACTTGGGAGGATGAACCTCAATTGCTCATTAATATACTGAATACCTGGGTTCAGCAAACTTTACCTCAAAAGTAATAGGATCCTGGTAAATTCTTAATACCATGTACCATAGGCACCATAACCTTTGAGAAGGCTTTGTGTGACCTAGGGTTAGGTATTAACCTCATGCCACTCTTTGTAATGGAGAAACTAGGAATCTTTGAGGTACAAGCTTCAAGTATCTCACTAGAGATGGCAGACAAATCAATGAAACAAGCTTATGGACTAGTAGAGGACGTGCTAGTGAAGGTTGAAGGCCTTTACATCCCTGCTGATTTCATAATCCTAGACACTGGAAAAGATAAGGATGAATCCATCATCCTTGGCAGACCTTTCCTAGCCACAGCAAAAGTTGTGATTGATGTTGACAGAGGAGAGTTGGTTCTTCAATTGAATGAGGATTACCTTGTATTCAAGACTCAAGGTTATCCTTTTGTACACATGGAGAACAAGCATGAAAAGCTTCTCTCAATACAGAGTCAAACAAAGCCCCCACATTCAAACTCTAAGTTTGGTCTTGGGAGGCCACAACCAAACTCTAAGTTTGGTGTTGAGAGGCCACAACCAAACTCTAAGTTTGGTGTTGAGAGGCCACAACCATGCTCTGATTATCTGTGAGGCTCCATGAGAGCCCACTGTCAAGCTATTGATATTAAAGAAGCGCTTATTGGGAGGCAACCCAATTTTTATCTATCTATGTTAAATTTCCATTATTGTTCTATGTTTTCTTTAGGTTGATGATCATGTGGAGTCACAAAAATAACTGCAAAAATCAAAGCAAAATAAAAAACAGCATTAAAAATAGCACACCTTGGAGGAGGAACTTAATGGCATTTAAAATCTAGTAGGAGTAGCAGAATGGGCGTTAAACGCCTAGATTTAACGCCAGAAAGAAGCACCAGACTGGCGTTTAACACCAGAAATAGGCTATAGCTTGGCATTAAACGCCAGAAAGAAGCATCAAATTGGCGTTTAACGCCAGAAACAAGCTACAGCATGGCGTTAAGCGCCAAGAAAGGTATAAAAGCTGGCGTTTAACGCCAGAAACAGGCAGCAGTCTGGCGTTAAATGCCAGAATTGCACTCTAAGGGCATTTTTGCACGCCTAAATGGACTAGGGATGAGAAGTCCTTGACCCCTCAGGATCTGTGGACCCCACAAGATCCCCACCTACCCCACCTCTCTCTTTTCCCCCTCATACATCTCTATAACACTCTACCCAAAACACCACTCACCTATCAAATCATATCATCTTCCCTATATTCTCTTCATCAATCACCTCCATATCTCTTCCCCAAAAACCCCACCTACCTCCAAAAAATTCAAAATCCTTTCCCTCCTAAACCCAACCCAAAATACATGCACCCAACCCTCCCCCCACTCCTATATGAACCCCTCATCCCTCCTTCATTTTCACACATCACAATCAACTTCTACCCCCCTTGGCCGAATTCACTCTCTCCCTCTATCTCCTCTATTTTTCTTCTTCTTTCCCTTCTTTCTTTCTTCTTTTGCTCGAGGACGAGCAAACCTTTTAATTTTGGTGTGGTAAAAGCATTGCTTTTTATTTTTTCATAACCATTTATGGCACCTAAGGCCGGAGAAACCTCTAGAAAGAGGAAAGGGTAGGCAAAAGCTTCCACCTCTGAGTCATGGGAGATGGAGAGATTCATCTCAAAGGTCCATCAAGACCACTTCAATGAAGTTGTGGCCAAGAAGAAAGTGATCCCTGAGGTCCCTTTCATGCTCAAAAGGAATGAGTATCCGGAGATCCGACATGAGATTCGAAGAAGAGGTTGGAAAGTTGTCACCAATCCCATTTAACAAGTCAGAATCTTAATGGTTCAAGAGTTCTATGCAAACGCATGGATCACAAAGAACCATGATCAAAGTATGAACCCGAATCCAAAGAATTAGCTTACAATGGTTAGGGGAAATACTTAGATTTCAGTCAAGAAAATGTAAGGTTGGCGTTCAACTTGCCAATGATGCACGAAAATGCACGCCCCTACACTAGAAGGGTCAACTTTGATCAAAGGTTGGACCAAGTCCTCATGGACATATGTGTAGAAGGAGCTCAATGGAAAAGAGACTCAAGAGGCAAGCCAGTTCAATTGAAAAGACTGGACCTTAAGCCTGTGGCTAGAGGATGGTTGGAGTTCATCCAACGCTCCATCATTCCTACTAGCAACCGATCCGAAGTAACTGTGGATTGGGCCATCATGATCCATAGTATCATGATTGGGGAGGAAGTGGAAGTTCATGAGATCATACCTCTAGAACTCTACAAGGTGGCTGACAAGTCCTCCATTTTGGCAAGGTTAGCCTTTTCTCATCTCATTTGTCACCTATGCAGTTTAGCTGGAATTGTCATAGAGGAAGACATCCTCATTGAAGAGGACAAGCCCATCACTAAAAAGAGGATAGAGTAAATAAGAGAGCCCACTGATGGACCTCAACAAGAGCATGAGGAAATTCCTCATCATGAAATCCCTGAGATGCCTCAAGGGATGCATTTTCCTCCACACAACTATTGGGAGCAACTCAACACCTCTTTGGAAGGCTTGAGTTACAACATGGACCAACTAAGGGTAAAGCACCAAGAGTACTCCATCATTCTTCATGAGATTAGAGAAGATCAAAGAGCTATGAGGGAGGAGCAACAAAGGCAAGGAAGAGACATAGAGGAGCTCAGGCATTCCATTGGATCTTCAAGAAGAAGAACTAGCCGCCATCACTAAGGTGGACCCGTTCTTTAATCTCCTTGTTCTTATTTTTCTGTTTTTCGATTTTATGCTTTATGTGTTATCTATGTTTGTGTCTTCATTACATGATCATTAGTGTCTAGTGTCTGTGTCTTAAAGCTATGAATAATTCCATGAATCATTCACCTTTCTTAAATGAAAAATTTGCCTAATTATAAAAGAACAAAAAGTACTTGAATTTCAAATTTTATCTTGAAATTAGTTTAATTATTTTGATGTGGTGGCAATACTTTTTATTTTCTAAATGAATGCTTGAACAGTGCATATTTTTTATAGTGAAGTTTATGAATGTTAAACTTGTTGGCTCTTGAAAGAATGATGAACAAAGAGAAATGTTATTGATAATCTGAAAAATCATGAAATTGATTCTTGAAGCAAGAAAAAGCATTGAAAAAGAAAAAAATGGCAAAAATAAAGAGAGAACGAAAGAAAAAGAAAAAAAAGTAAGCAGAAAAAGTCAATAGCCCTTTAAACCAAAAGGCAAGGGTAAAGAGGATCCATGGCTTTGAGCATTAATGGATAGGAGGGCCCAAAAGAATAAAATCCTAGCCTAAGCGGCTAAACCAAGCTATCCCTAACCATGTGCTTGTGGCATGAAGGTCCAAGTGAAAAGCTTGAGGTATTACTTGGACAATCTCTGTGGGATCGACCCTTACTCACGTAAGGTATTACTTGGACGACCCAGTGCACTTGCTGGTTAGTTGTGTTGAATTGTGAGGAAAGTGTTGAGATTATGATCGCGTGTACTAAGTTTTTGGTGCCGTTGTCAGAGATCACAATTTCATGCACCATGCTCCCCCCTTGTCCAATCTTTAATTCTGCATGAAATAATCTCTGGAATCCATGGGAATTGGGTCTGGGAAGCTCAGAAATCGCCCCCAGCGTTTTCACTTTAATGAAGTCACGTGCGAGCAACGACGTGTAACTCCCTACCCACAAAACATAAGCCTACCCCCTCAATCCGACTCTCAACAGATCACCTCAAGTCAGCGGAAATATCCAACTTCTTTTCCAAGTTGAGATGCCACTTCTGAAGGAGAGGGAAGTGTAGCTCACAGTACAAATTAGGGAACCTCCCTTCTTTGGTCAGAGGCAGTAACTGATCCGCTTTCTCCTTGTCGGAAAGAAAGATTTTGGCATAACTGGAGAATACAAAATCAGCGAAAGATTGAGATTTCTTCCTTTTCTGAGAGGTAACCTTTTCTTTTCCTCTGTTAGACATCCTGGAAAAACAGAAATCACAGGATATAAACAATTAAGCAAACCAAAAGAGTGTAAAGTAAGAAATTATGCATCACACAGAAAACAGACGACAAGAGGATTGAACGTAATCATGAAGTGAGTTAAGGAAGAGAACTCTTGGAATGTAAGAAAATATAATTCAGATATCAATCAGAGGCATAAACCAAGAATTCATGAAATACTAGCAAAGTGCTTGTTTGTTAAGCAACAATAATTGTCATACCCAAAAGAATGTGAAAGGGTTAATTGGAAACAAAAAAGAAGAGTCAGACGGTTAACAAGTTAGAAATTAGAAATCTAGGTCAAAGATTAGTGGTATGACAGTTATTGGCCTAACCAAGAGAAATTCAAAAAGTATCAGAAACAAGCACACTCACATTCATGAGGATGATGCAAGTCATTGATGATGAAATATAAATTGCATAAAGGCATAGAATAAAAAAGCAAGTCATCGTCAATGCCTATGGTCGCTGAGTTTGTAACAATTCGTGTTGAGAAAATTTTCGGATTAGCACTTAGTGTAACCAAAACATGGTAAAAGCAATTTCAATATAAAAGGGTGACACTAGTGGAAAGCACCAATTTGTTACAACATAAGAACCTTAAACAAAAAAGAACAAGTTTAAATCAAATGGAAAAATCATTGAAAGAGGCTTCATTGGTTTAGTAAGGTGAAAATTGAACTTAACCCGAAGTCATAAAGTATTTGATGTAAACTGGTACTGTTGAAAACAAAACAAGGTTCGTATTGACATATCTAACCCATGGTCTATTTAACACAGCAATTCGTCAAATAGTTCCTTGATCCTGTCAATCATCAATATACATGAAAGGGACCTAAAATGAAAACGGAAATGCTGACCAAATTAGCTTATGAATTGAACATGGCATAAGCTAAAATGGGTTCAAATCAAGAGATGCCAAAGCCATTCATAAGCTGCAAGTTAACACAAAGTAGTTTTCAGAAATTTTGGCAGCATTTCGGTAGTAATTTGGACGTTCCCAAATAACAAACAGTAGCAAAGTCTCACATATGAATCCAAGATTTGTGAATCAAGAAAAACAAGAGATAAATTCATATGAATGAGGCATCTTTGAGCCATATTACATAGCATCAATCAGCATAACAGCACTAAATGTAAAACCCGGTTAATTAACGGCTAATTAACCCATAAATGAGAATTTATTCTAGAAAGCCTAAAATGTGATTTTTATGGCTAAATGTGATAGAGGAGACTGAGACGAGAATTTCGGTACCAATTTTATAGAATTCGGACCAAGATTGGACCGAACGGGCCAAACCGGGCCAATTGGACCCAAAGTGGGCCCTTGGCCCAACATAACTTAACCAAAACCCTAGTTTTCAGCACTCTCTCTCCTCATTACACACACAAACACGCTGAATTAGAGGGAAGGGGGGAGAAGAACACTCTCTCAAGTTCTTTCTCTCACTTGATCTTCAAACCACCATAACTTTTGATCTAGAGCTCCGATTGCCGCCCCGTTTGCGGCCACGC
>NC_029777.3:83435553-83447900 GCF_000817695.3 Arachis duranensis
ATGTCAATATGTTTGAGTTTGAGCCACTTGGGTGAAGTGGTATATAATGGTGAAATAGTGATTTTGGTAAATTGTGAGTTATGTGTCAATGTGTGAGTTGAGGAGGCTTGATGTTGAATTTGATACATTTTGAATTGATTTCAAAGAAAAGGGATGAAATTGGTATGTTTTGATTGATTTTGAAAAGATTTGGATATGGCTTGTTTTGAAAATGGCACTTTGTGGTTTTTATGAAAAACATGGTTTTTGGGCATACTTTGGCAGGACATAACTTGAACTACAGATCTCTGTTTTGTGCCAAATTTATTTAGAAATGAAATTGGATCCGGGATGTCCATGCCGTTCGCAAATCTGTTTAGAAATAAAATTGGATCCGGGATGTCCATGCCGTTCGAAGAACGGGTGAAAAATGATTTAAAATGAGGAAGTTATGTCCGTTGGAAGATTGGGGTAAAAATCTGTGAATTCTGCAGCTTTTAACTTAGAAAATTTTTAGCAGAATCACCCCTTGCGCGTGGGCGCACCTAGCGCGTACGCGCCGATATTCCGAAAAGCGCCATCCACGCGTACGCGTGATGTGCGCGGGCGCGCCGATTGTGCTGCACCCAATGCCCAGCCATTTTCCAGAGAGCTATGCCAGAACTGTGCCGGTGTTGTGCTTGGGGCACGAGAACACCCGCGCGTACGCGAGGTTGACGCGTGCGCGTCGATGGGCAAGTTTGGAATCCACGCGCTAGCGTGCATGACGCTTACGCGTCGACGAATTTTTGAGGCCATCCACGCGTGAGCGTAGAGTGCGCGTATGCGCGGCCCTGTTTCATCCCAAAGTTGATTTTTGAGTTTTAAAAGCCAAATCTCATACTTCTAAGCCTCCGATCTCACCATTTATGTCTTAAATCATTATGGCATGCCTAGCTATTAAGAAGGGGCTAGTGAATGAGGTAACTTGCGAGTGAAGCAAGGGGAATATGAATGATCGATGAGGATCAAGATGATTATGTGAGATGTGGAGGATGGTGGAGGAAGTGCTTGTTATACCATGGGCCGAAAGGCTATAATTGTTAATGAAATGGCTGGTTATGGATTTAACCATGAGCCGGAATAGCTGTGTATGCTATGAATATTGGCTGGTTCTGGATTGAACCGTGAGCCGGAATGGCTAGTATGGATGTTGATCCATGGATGAGAATTCATGCATGTTGATGCTGAATTATTGATAATTGTGAAATTGCACTTCCAAGATGATATCATCAGCCACTAGGGACAGGCATTCATCATATGCATACTATATGAATTGTTTGAGATTGCCTATTTGACTGCATATAACTTGCTAATTGTCTAAATGCCTTACTTGCTCCTATTTGTATATTTCTTGTTTGATATAACTGTGTTTGCTACATTATATCCTGCTGGGAGGTTTGAAGGAATTGGAAAGGGAAGTATTAGTTAGACTGAAGAATCTCTAGTCAGATGCCCTTTTATGGTTTAGCTTGTTTATAAGCTTGGATATTATCTGGAGGAAGTTCCAGGATTGCCTTTGGCTTTCCTCCATTATTATGTATTATATATGTGGAAGCTGTTACCATGCTGGGGACCTTTGGTTCTCACCCATGCGGGTTTTGTGGTTTTCAGATGCAGGATGTGAGGTTTCCCGCTGAGGCATGCTGGAGACTTCTATACTTGCGAAGATCCTTTGTTCTCGGGGCTATGTTTTGGTTTATATGTTTTGCCTAGATACTTTTATCTCCATTAAATAATACAAACTGTGATGACTCCTCTTATGGGAGATTTTGGAGAATAGGTTTTATGTATTTGTGTCCCTTTGGGTTTCCTTTGGGGTTTTCCTTATTTTATCATATGTATGTATTGTTATACTCGGACCGGTTATCTTCGCAGCCGGATTTTGAGTCTTGATATTCCTGTTTTTGACACTCCTCTGTTTATATATAATCACGCGTTGGTTATCCTTTTTCGTTACGTTATCGATCGGAGTGTTGCGCTTTAAGGTTGCGGTTTTTGTTTACCCCTTTTTCTACCAAGGCTCCTAGTTATAATCAATCATTCATACTACTATACGTACTAAATTTTTATTTTAGAGGTCGTGATACCTTACCATCTATGAATTATGACTTAAGCATAAGACTCTGTATGGTAGGGTGTTACACTAAACAGGAAGTAGTTTAAGAATTTAATAACACAGCACATGTAAGAACAGAACAGCAACATCATCATCAAACAGCAAAGCAATTTTAAAATCAGCCAATTCAGACAATAAAAATAGAGCAATTATCAGGCCTAAATCCTCTAACCACATCCTAGCTACCTAACCACATGCAATTCTAACTAATCTAATCAAACAGAAATTAAACTAAGCTAACAGAATTATCTAAACAGAACATTAGAACAAGAAAAGAAATGCAGGGTAACCTGGAAGCATAGGCAGAAATAAAACTGGAAAAAGAAAGAAATTGGAAGCAATGCCGCCTAGGGAGGGCGATGAGACAGGGCTGTCGGACTGAAGTGCTAAGAAGTGGTCGCAGGGCAACGCTGAGCTTAGTGAAGCGCAGAGCAGAAAAGCAGAGCTTCTCCTCTGGTTGGGTGAAGAGAAAGGAACGGCTGAAAAAGGAAAGGAAGAAGTTGGTGATGTTGAAATGAGGCTCGCCGGCAGCAATGGAGACCGCGGCGATACTGGTGGTGTTAGAGAGAGAAGAAACGGTCAGGGAAAAGGAAGAGATAAGGAGAAGAAAAGAAGGAAGAAGAAAGGAAGGAAAGAAGGTTGGTGGTCGGCGGCGGTACTGTCGCTGGAAGGGTGGCCGGTGATGGCTTGAAGGTTCTGCAGCTTTGAAGAGAGAAGGAGGAGAAAATGGAACGTTAGAAGGAAGAGGGTGAAAGGACGCGATGGCTAGGGCTTGCACGTCACTGGGTATTAGCGAATTCGAATCCACGCGTACAAGTAGTGCACGCGTGCGGGTGGATGGACAGGAGCGAATGGACACGTATGCTTCTTGCACGCACGAGCGTGGATGGAGAGAGTACACAGAGACGCATACGCGTGATGTACGCGTACGCGTAGAATGAAACTTGTGCTAGAAGCACAAGTCTCGTGCCAAGTTCGCACAACTCTCGGGTAGGATGTATGGGACCTGTATTGACACATCGACGCCTACGCGTACGCATGCCTGCCCCTTCTTTTTTTTCCAGAAATACCAAAGACAGCTTAAAATCCTCTTAACATTATCTATAACTCAAAACCAACCAAAATGCAAAATTAACAAAAACTTTTTAATTTTGTGGAAAATTTTTAAATACCAGACAAAGAAAACTTGCATTTCAAGCAAAATGCAATTCAAGACAAAAGTGCAATTCAAGCAAACTAATAACCAAAGCATTAAAACAAGATATATCCAAGGAAGAAAACTACCTACAATGGCAACTCAAATCACTCATTCCTTATATCTACAAGAGAGTGGAAAGAGTTTACCATGGTGGGATGTCTCCCACCTAGCAATTTTAGTTTAAGTCCTTAAGTTGGACACTTGGGAGCTCCTCGTTATGGTGGCTTATGCTTGTATTCATCCTTGAACCTCCAAGGATGCATGCTCCTCAAATGGTTGTCAAAATTTCCAACCGTCTTCCCCAAGCTTGGGTGAAGTTATACCCAAGATATGAGCTCCCGAAGTTGATCGTCATGTTGTCATCCGGGATCCCATATCTTATTTTCACACCAGTCTTCTAGTTGATCATCATGATTCTTCCATCCGGGTGGCTGACACATAGAATTCTCCTTAGAACACCAAATTCCCCTCAAAGATCCATACAAATTAGCATTCCTCTAACCATAGTGCTTACGCCTCGAAGCTTCGACCTTAATGAGCCTAACATCAAACTTCCAGCCACTACACAACTCCCTCTTACTCTTAATTCCACAAAGAGCTCTAAGTTTCCCATCTGTTTCAATCAAACCATATTCAAGTGAGATGGTGAAGCTTAAGGGTAAGAATTTTACCCACTTGAATGTTGTGTTGGATGGTGACTTAGGAAGGGATATCTCCAATGGTTCTTCAAGCACTATTCCCTTATGGTCTTCCTTAATTACCTCCACCTCTTGACAACTTTCAACTTCTCCTTGCTTGTCAACTTCTTCCAATTCTTCCTCATCATCAATCAAATCAAATTTTGGAGGTTGTGTGAAATCCACTTCAACATCAACTTCACACCCAATGGAAGAGTCTTGAATAAGGGCACCAAAGTCACTTGGTGTAGAGTTATCTTCAATTTCATACCCAATAGGAGAGGATTCCATTACAGATAGGAATTCATTGATAATTAAATCTATCTCTTGATCATCCTCTTCAAAGTCGTCAACCTTGGTTTGCGTTGGATGTTGTCAAAACTCCCATGGTGGTTTCGGATCTCCTAAATCTTCAACCACTTCTTCCTCTCCTTCAACAATCATAGGTTCCCTCAATTGTTCTAATACACAATCTAACTCCTCATTCTCCATCAGATTTTTCAATCTCTCTTTCATGCTATGCTCTTCTTTGGATTCTTCACATGTGGCCATGGAAGTAGCTTGAGTACATGAGTATTGGCCAGCCAAAGCGTGTGTTATCTTGGTCAAGATAGTCACAAATTTTAGTGCATTCCTTTGCATGTCCGCTTGCCGTTGAAGTAGTAAAGTGAGAGAATCATCTATTAGGACTTGGGGTGGATAGGAGGATTCGTTAGTTGGGAGGAAGGGTTCATAATAGGAAGATGGTTCTTCTTGGTGGAAATATGGAGATGGTGTGTGTTGAGGTAATTCTTGGGAGTAATTGGATTGGAATTGTGGTGGTTCTATGTGTGGTTCATATAGCTCATATGGTTGTTGGTATGGTGGATAAGGATTAGGGTCATATGGAAGTGTTTGGTAAAAAAGGGCTTGTGAGTATGGTTGAGGGCTATGTTGAGGATGGGGTTCATGGGTATAGTATGGTGGGTGTTGATTGTCACGAAGAGGTCCACTATAACTATTGCCTTGGTATGCATCTTGGAATGGATCTTGCTCATGGTACATTGGAGGGGGTTGTTGCCAAGGGGGTTGATCAAATCCTTGTGGCTCCTCCCATCTTTGATTGTTCCATCCTTGATGCATGTTGTCATTGAAATTCACATTTTCTACAACATGATTTGAACCAAACTCAAAGCCAAAGGGGTGAGAATTCATAGTAGCAATGACAAAATGAAAACAAAAACTAACAAGAAATAACGAAACAACGTTCTAAAACTAGCAAAAACTAATAAGCAATCCAAAAATCAAGCTATTCACAATATCAACATATGTACAATAACCAATAATAAGGCACACAATTGCAATTTTCCGGCAACGGCGCCATTTTTTACGAGCGGTAAATTGTCGTGTCGGTAAAGAATTTCACAAATGAAGTCTCGTTGCAAGTATATTTCTAAACCGACAAACAATTTCTTCGACAAAAAATTTTGTTTGTCACAAGTAACAAACCCCAATAAAAATAATAACCGAAGTATGTAAACCTCGGGTCGTCTCTCAAGGAATTGCAGGGAAGTGATCTTGTTATTGGTTATGGGACAAGTATATTTGAGGTTTTTTGGAATAAGGGACATGAAGTGTAAATTACAAGAAAAGTAAATGAAACTTAAAGGATAAAAAGGTCTTGGCAAGGGTTGATGGTCAAGGATCTCTATCCTTATTACTAATCACAATATGATAATTTCAAGGATCAATCCCATTAAGTCATCCTCCATCAAATGAAGAAAAGTCAAATGAGATTTATCAATCCTAGTCCATAAGTCCTAACCATTTCACTAATTGACTTAGTGAGATCTAGTGTCAATGGATCCCAAT
The DNA here is from genome assembly GCF_000817695.3 of Arachis duranensis. Lineage (NCBI taxonomy): Eukaryota > Viridiplantae > Streptophyta > Magnoliopsida > Fabales > Fabaceae > Arachis > Arachis duranensis. The sequence continues at coordinate 83,441,417 of NC_029777.3, forward strand.
TATCAATCACTTGGACATTAGTAACTCAAGGGTTCCTAAGTTACCATCCCAAGGCAAGAACACAAAAATCTACTCTAACATCCTTCCAAGCATTTTGTCAAACACTTGGAAGGCATGAAAGGAAAGTATAGTAAATTGCAAGAATTAATAAAATCTACTACTACCTAATACAAATAATCTGCTAAAGAAAGCAAAATTAACATGAAATATCTCAAATTGCATTAAAGGAAGTTGAAATTGACAAGAGTGTTCATAACATAAACATACCTAAAATGAGAAATTAACAAGAGAAGAAAGGGAAATCAAGACACTACAACAAGGAATCCTAAAGAGAACAAGATGAAAACATGAAATTAAACCTAGATCTAAGAGAGATTAACCTAACCCTAACCTACTTCTAGAGAGAAGAGGGAGCTTCTCTCTCTAGAAAACTAACTAAAGGCTCATCATAACTACACTAAGTGCTCCCCCCTTGTCCAATCTTCAATTCTGCATGAAATAGTCTCAGGAATCCATTGGAATTGGGCCTGGGAAGCTCAGAAATCGCCCCCAACATTTTCACTTTAATGAAGTCACATGTGAGCATCAACGTGTGCATGTGGGTCACACGTACGCGTCACTTGGCATTTTGCTATTCACGCATACGCGTAGTACACGCGTACGCGTCGCCATGCAACTTCATCATCCACGCATGCACATATGTTGTGCGTGCACGTCGATGAGTGCTCTCCAAATCCTTGCTTTTTCATGAGTTCTCCACTTTGCATCTTTTCTCTTCACTCATTTGATCCATTTCTAGCCCTTTTCAACCTGAATTCACTAACAAATACATCAAGGTATCTAGTGGAATCAAAAGTGAATTAAAACTAGCAAATTAAAGGCCTAAAAAGCATGTTTTCACACTTAAGCATAATTAAAGGAGAATCTACAAAACCATGATAATTCATTGAATAAATATGAGAAAAGTTGATAAAAACCCTCTAAATTAAATGCAAGATAAACCCTAAAAATAGAGTTTATCAGCTTTACTCAGTAGTTCGGTGCGACAGCTAATTGCACGAGCTGACAATGAACCCAAGGCGAGTAGAACTCCAGCGAGGGTCAGTTTCCCCTCTTTCTTCTTCAGTTTGTCTGCTAATTCAATTCTTTCTCCTTTATTGCTTATTAGCTATGAACTCTTCTTTCTCTGTGTGTGGTAGCTTCGAAACCCTAACTGGTAACATTAACAAGTTTTTGTTGCCTTGCTGGTTGTGTGGCAGCTTTGAAACCCTAATTCTCTTCTTGCATGTGATGTGAATTTTTTTATGTGGAATGGGTAATATATACTTCTTTGAACCTATTTCCACTAATTCAACAACAATGTTAACTATGAGCATTGAGCTTGAATCACTTTCCTGTTTAGTGTGCTTGGCCAAACTCATATTTGTATACTTCATCTTCTTTAAAACTGATCAAAATTGGAAAAGAAAAAGTGAAAATATCATTAGCTTTTAAAGTTATCTTTCTGACAAATTTAAATATGGGATTGATGCAATGTTTCTTCAATTCAAGCAGTGTTTTGTTAATACAAGATTATTAGCAAACACTAAAAGTGTCTGTGTGTGAAAACAGGAAAGTGAGTGAAAGCTGTTTGTGTAACTTCTATCAGCACAAGGCTTTGCTTTGTTGACTTGTGTGGAAAAGACAAAAAGGTGAATTGGTTATTGCTTGAAAATGATATAGTAATTTACTATTTTTATTTATGTGTTTTTGTGTAAATGGATGTGTTTATCAATAAACTATATGAGACTGATTATAGTTTATAGTTAGCGTTAAAGAAAATAAAACATTCTCTGTAGATACTTGGATTTTTTGCACTTTGGTTATATTATTTATGAATTTTATTTATAAACATGAATTATATTTTCTTATATGACTTATAAATTAAGTTTGATTATAGATTTGAACATAATACTACTACTTTCTTATACAAGTGACTTAATTTACGGCTGATTTATGGCTGAGTGGGGACGCCAATTCTTCCAAAAGCCCAACAATCGCCCAATTTTGTCTTCTTCTCTTTGTTTTATGTTTGCCCACATCGGATTCTTGAATTTATGTTTCGGTGTTTGCATTTTGTTGAGTATTGACACTTAGAAAATTGACCACATTTCTTGTTCAATTATCAACATATTGGTCAATGTAAATTCTTTTGTAAACCTGCATTCTTTTTGTTCAATTAAAAAGAAACATTTCAATTCATTCCAAAGGCGGCTAATTATGTAAATTTGTATTAAAAAATGGAATGATCCTATTTATTTATTGATAGAAAAAATCAGCCAGCTATTATGAAATATTATTTACTTTGATAAATAAAATTATTTGATATTAATCTTTTTTTTCTTAGTCATACAATTTACACACATTCACACTCAACATATACTCCATTAAGGCTTCATCCACTGTATCTAGTGAGAGTTATGGACTCCCATTTATGATTTATCCTTCTAATTGCTTTTTTGAAAAAAAATAAAATATTTGCTTTCAAGTTCATAAATATATTAATGCCTATTTGCAAGTACAGTTTGGTTATTGAGGAAGGATCATACGGTAACTCAGGTGAGAAATTGTTGCTAGGAAAATAATTTCAAATCACCTGTTTTTCTTTCTCTCTCTCATGCACAGTATGATTTTTCTCTGTTAATTTCTTAACTTATGTTGTTCTTTTTATTAATGACATTTTAATATTAATATTTTTTGTTTGTTTATTTTTTTTCTCTCCTTATGTTGTTTACAGGGCATTGCTTATAAAGGCAGCCTCTGATCTTGGAGCTAGTGATATTTTAATTGGATTTTTAGGATCTATTATTCTCTGATTTGCTTTCTCTATCTTCAAACAAAAAAAGGTATCCATCTTGGTTTCTTAGTTCATTAGTACTATAATGCTGCAATATAAATTATATAATAAACCAGATGAATACAATGTCTTGTTATTACTGTTACTACAATTTGTTATTACCAAAGCACTAATATCAGTAATATGTGTTAATATTAGGCTATGGATTCTCCTCGCTTCTTTAAATCATTGTATAATGCATGTTATAGAAGTTTCATTATAATCATTAAAGTCAACTTTGTTTTGCGCACACAATCTTCATGTAATATGAAATTAGTTTTTTTTCTCCCTCCTAATTTCTTATCCATTAGTATCCATTAGCAATAAGCTGTATTCTTATAAAATTAAGTATATTTATAGTTTAATTTATTTTTAATATATATTTTATATTATTGATTAATTTTAGTATATACTAGTGATTCAATACATACTATTGTATTTGTTTAGCTATTTTTTTATTAAGTTTAAAAAATTAATTTTATATTTTTATTTTTAAAATTATAAATTTAATATTAATAATTAAAAATAATTATAAAAAATAAAATATCTTATGCAAACTACAAGGTTTTCATGATAAGATTTTTATGTATTGTTTTTAGTTTTGATGTGCCTATATATATTTTTTTGGTAGGGTTGACATAGTCACAAGTATTATCAAAATTGCAATGGCATCAATTTTCACTATCTCAAGTATTGGTAGAGTTTAAGACTCCCAGAGAAGCTATTTAAGGTTTAACCTTCTATTTTTTTATTTATTTATCTCTGTTAAACTATTGAGTTTTAATTTATCTTTGTCTTTATTATCTCTATTAAATTATTATGCATGCTTATCTATACTTACTTATCTATGCTTGTTTGGGTAAACTATTCATGGTGAAAGTATAAATTATATTTATGATAAGACTTTTATTTAAAAATTGAATATTATCCATTTGATAAGTAGGAAACTAAAATCATTAATAATAGAAAACCAAAATCGAAGTTAGATGTATGATAGAACGTATGATCAAAGGCGAGATCTTAAGCCTAGTTTGTTAAAGGGGTAAATGAATTTGTGGATGTGTGTACTAGAACTCATGAATTTCTCAGAGAAAGTTTAGTTAGGTGTCCATGTGCCAGATGTCAATGTGAGAGATTTAAACAGTTGATCGATATTAAGACTGATCTATATACTCATGGATTTAAACTTAATTATTGGGTTTGGACAGAGCATGGAGAGGAGATAACCATAGAGAATCAGATTAGGATTGATGAAGACATTGAAAGTAGCTCTACATTAGGTGGTGTTACATGGGAAGAAAATTTTGATTATTATCATGAGATGGTTGTTGATGCTTTGCAACTCGAGTTTCACATGTACATACAACCAGCAGTGGAGGAACCAAATCGAGATGCTAAGAGATTTTATAACCTCTTAGATTCAGTTAGTAAACCTTTGTGGAAAAATTGTATCCATTCACGATTGTTACTTGCTAGTAGGATGTTGAGTATAAAATCAGAAGAAAACCAATCCCAGGGATCTTTTGACCAGTGGGCAACTTTGTTTAGAGAAATGCAAACAACTCCAAATGAAATTCCTGCTAATTACTATGAAGCTAAAAAAATTGTTTTCCAGCTTGGGTTTAAGGAGGTTAAGATAGATTATTGTGTCAATGGTTGTATGATATATTACAAGAAGGTCAAAGATCTTAGACAATGTAAATTTTGTGGAGAGCAAATATTTAAGCCTAGGAAGGGTAAAAATAAAGAGGTTCCATATAAAAGAATGTATTATTTGCCATTGATTCCAAGGCTACAAATGTTATATGCATCAATGAGTACTGCCCCTCATATCTTGTGGCATCACCAAAATCGCAAAAACGACGACGTGATGACACATCCTTCTCATGGTAAAGCATGGAAACATTTTGATACCAAGCATCCTCATTTTGCAAGCGAATCGCGTAATGTTAGACTTGGACTTTGTTCTGATGGATTTTCTCCTAATGTTCATTTTAGCACACCGAACTCTTGCTGGCCTGTTATAGTCACCCCTTATAACCTTTCACCTCATATGTGTATGAAAGATCCTTTCTTGTTCCTAACGTGTATCATATCTGAAAAAGAAAATTTCAAAGCAAAAATTGATGTTTATCTTCAACCATTGATAGATGAACCTAAAGAGTTGTAGGATGAAGGCATCCTAACATACGACATTTATAGCAAGAAGAATTTTCAGTTAAAGGCCGCATTAATGTGGACCATTAACGATTTTTCTGCTTATGGAATGTTGTCTGATTGGAGTATGGGGGGAAGATTAGCGTGTCCAATATGCATGGAGGATTCCAAGGCCTTTCGGTTAGATTATGGCGAAAAGAATTCGTGGTTTAACTGTCATAGGAGATATTTACCTGAAGGTCATCCTTATAGGCGTAATAAAGTTGGTTTTAAGAAGAATGTTAAGGAGGATGAAGAACCTCCTATTAGGCTTAGCGGCGAACAGGTCTGAAAAAGAGTTAGACAATATCCTAAAATAGTTGACACAGGAGGACAAGTGCGATTGAGCGGATATGGGGTAGAATACAATTGGACCAAAAGGAGTATATTTTGGGATCTCCCATATTGGAAAGATCATTTGGTTCTTCATTGTTTAGATCTAATGCATATTGAGAAGAATGTTTTTGATAATATAATTAATACTATTATGGATACAGAAAGAACAAAAGATAATAAAAAGACAAAGTTAGACATGGTTGTACTTTGTAGGCGACCGAATTTAAATTTGGTGTAGGTACGTGATGAGCGGATAATTTATACGCTTTTTTGCATTGTTTTTATATAGTTTTTAGTAAGTTTGAACTACTTTTAGGGATGTTTTCATTAGTTTTTATGTTAAATTCACATTTCTGGACTTTACTATGAGTTTGTGTGTTTTTCTGTGATTTCAGGTAAATTCTGACTGAAATTGAGGGATTTGAGCAAAACTCTGAAGAAGGCTGACAAAAGGACTGCTGATGCTGTTGGAATCTGACCTCCCTGCACTCGAAATGGATTTTCTGGAGCTACAGAACTCCAATTGGCGCGCTCTCTTTGGTCTCAGTTTTGTATTATTCTTCATCTTAGGAGGCCATTGAGCACGTTTTAGGGGGCTGGCCATTCGGCCATGCCTAAACCTTTTGCTTATGTATTTTCAACGGTGGAGTTTCTGCACACCATAGATTAAGGGTGTGGAGCTCTGCTGTACCTCAAGTATTAATGAAATTCTATTATCTTTTATTCAATTCTCTTTTATTCTTATTCCAAGATATTCATTCGTACCCAAGAACATGATGAATGCTATGAGTCAAATTACCCTCATCATCATTCTCACTTATGAACGTGCGTGATTGACAACCACTTCCATTCTACATGCAACAGAGCTTGAATGCGTATCTCTTAGATTCCCCAACAGAATCTTCGTGGTATAAGCTAGATGGATGGCGGCATTTATGAGGATCCGGAAAGTCTCACCTTGTCTGTGGTATTCCGAGTGGGATCCTGGGAATCCGGAAAGTCTAACCTTGTCTGTGGTATTCCGAGTAGGATTCCGGTAATGAATGACTGTGACGTGCTTCAGACTCGCAAGTGCTG
>NC_029777.3:83452730-83453737 GCF_000817695.3 Arachis duranensis
AAACTGGCGTTCAACGCCAGAAACATGCATCACATGGGCGTTGAACGCCCAGAACATGCACCAATGGGCGTTTGAACGCCAGAATGCTGCATGAAGGCATTTTTCATGCCTATATGATGAAGGAATGGTATTTCTTTTCACCTCAGGATCTGTGGACTCCACAGGATCCCCACCTCAGGATCTGTGGACCCCACAGGATCCCCACCTACCATATTCCCACCTTCCCTCCTAATCCTATTTTTGTGATTTGAATTCCCCATGTCACAATTCCCAATCTTCTTCATCAATCACCTCAAATCCTCTTCCCAATCACCCCATTCACCATTCACATCAAACTCCTCTTTCCCACCCAACCCCACCCATATAGCCGAATCCATCTCCCCTCACTCACCTCCATCTTCTTCTTCTTCTTTTCTTTCTTCTCTTGCTCGAGGGCGAGCAATATTTTAAGTTTGGTGTGGTAAAAGCATAGTTTTTTTGCTTTTCCATTACCATTAATGGCACCTAAAGCCAAAGAAACCTCAAAGGGAAGACAAAAGCTCCCACCTCTGAGTCTTGGGAGATGGAAAATATAAGCCGTCATAGCTCAGTGGTATAACATGTAAGCTCATCATCAAGAAATCCCTGAGATGCCTCAAGGGATGCACTTTCCTCCCAACAACTATTGGGAACAACTCAACACTTCCTTAGAAGATTTGAGCTACAATGTGGAACAATTAAGGGTGGAACATCATGAGCACTCCATCATTCTCCAAGAAATAAGAGAAGATCAAAGAGCAATGAGGGAGGAGCAACAAAGGCAAGGAAGGGACATAGAAAAGTTGAAGAACATCATTGGTCCTTCAAGAAGAAGACGCCACTAAAGGTGGATTCATTCCTTGTTCTTTATTTTCTTTCTGTTTTCGGTTTTTAGTATTATGTTTGTCTATGTTTTGTGTCTTTATTTCATGATCATTAGTATGTAACCATGCCTTAAAGCTATGAATAAAATCCATTAATCCTTCACT
>NC_029777.3:83453898-83454210 GCF_000817695.3 Arachis duranensis
TGAACAGTGCATATTTTTGATCTTGTTGTTTATGAGTGTTAAAATTGTTGGCTCTTGAAAGAATGATGAACAAAGAGAAATGTTATTGATGAACTGAAAAATTCATGAATTGATTCTTGAAGCAAGAGAAAGCAGTGAAAAAGTAAGCTTGCGAAAAAAAAATGGCGAAAAAAAAAATTAGAAAGAAAAAGCCAATAGCCCTTAAAACCAAAAGGCAAGGGTAGCAAGGATCCAAGGCTTTGAGCATTAATGGATAGGAGGGCCCAAGGAAATAAAATCCAGGCCTAAGCGGCTAAATTAAGCTGTCCCTAG
>NC_029777.3:83454317-83454619 GCF_000817695.3 Arachis duranensis
GTGTGCTTAAGAACTCTGGACACCTCTAATTGGGGACTTTAGCAAAGCTGAGTTACAATCTGAAAAGGTTCACCCAGTTATGTGTTTGTGGCATTTATATATCCGGTGGTAATACTGGAAAACAAAGTGCTTAGGGCCACAGCCAAGACTCATAAGTAGCTGTGTTCAAGAATCAACATGCTTAACTAGGGGAGTCAATAACACTATCTGAAATTCTAAGTTCCTAGAGAAGCCAATCACTCTAAATTTCAAAGGAAAAAGTGAGATGCCAAAACTGTTCAGAAGCAAAAAGCTACAAGTCC
>NC_029777.3:83454943-83455790 GCF_000817695.3 Arachis duranensis
GAATCTGACCTCCCTGCACTCGAAATAGATTTTCTGGAGTTACAGAACTCCAATTGGCGCGCTCTCAACGGCGTTGGAAAGTAGACATCCAGGGCTTTCCAGCAATATATAATAGTCCATACTTTATTTGAAGAATGACGACGTAACTTGGCGTTAAACGCCAAGTTCGTGCTGCTGTCTGGAGTTAAACGCCAGAAAAACGTCATGATCCGGAGTTGAACGCCCAAAACACGTCAAAACTCGGAGTTCAACTCCAAGAGATGCCTTAGCTCGTGGATTGATCAAGCTCAGCCCAAGCATACACCAAGTGGGCCCCGGAAGTGAATTTATCTACTTACTCATGTAAACCCTAGTAGCTAGTCTAGTATAAAAAGGATAAGTTACTATTGTATTAGACGTCTTTGGTCTCAGTTTTGTTTTATTCTTCATCTGAGGAGATCATTGATCACGTTTTAGGGGGCTGGCCATTCAGCCATGCCTGAACCTCTTTTGCTTATGTATTTTCAACGGTGGAGTTTCTGCACACTATAGATTAAGGGTGTGGAGCTCTGCTGTACCTCAAGTATTAATGAAATTCTATTATCTTTTATTCAAATCTCTCTTATTCTTATTCCAAGATATTCATTCGTACCCAAGAACATGATGAATGTAATGATAAGTAACCCTCATTATCATTCTCACTGATGAACGCGCGTGATTGACAACCACTTCCGTTCTACATGCAACAGAGCTTGAATGCGTATCTCTGAGATTCCCCAACAGAATCTTCGTGGTATAAGCTAGATGGATGGCGGCATTTATGAGGATCCGGAAAGTCTCACCTTGTCTGTGGTATTCCGAGTAGGAT
>NC_029777.3:83455961-83467687 GCF_000817695.3 Arachis duranensis
AGCTTGCCATGGAAAGGAGTAAGAAGGATTGAATAGAAGCAGTAGGAGAGCAGGCGTCCTTGAGCCATACAGCATCTCCATTCGCTTATCTGAAATTCTCACCAATGAATCTACATAAGTCTTCTATCCGTTTATTATTTCTATTTTCTTATTTTTATTTTCTAAACCCATAAACTATTTTAATCTGCCTAACTGAGATTTACAAGGTGACCATAGCTTGCTTCATACCAACAATCTCTGTGGGATCGACCCTTACTCACGTAAGGTTTATTACTTGGACGACCCAGTACACTTGCTGGTTAGTTTAACGAAGTTGTGTCCACTCGTGCCAATTTCAATTTCTATAATTTTACAATTACGTGCAACTACAGCACCAAGTTGATAAATGTAACTCAAAGAATAGTGATCACAATTTCGTCCACCAGTACGTGAAGGTCATTGGGAAAAGCCTAATGGCAACTATGTCTTGACACTCCAACAACGAAAAAATATTTGTAAATGGGTACAATAGTTGAAAATGCCAGATGGATATGTTTCAAATTTACAAAGGTGTGTCATGTCAGGGGAGAAAAATTGTTTGGGATGAAAACTCATGATTGTCATGTATTTATGGAGTGTTTGCTTCTGTTAGCCTTCAAAGAGTTGCCAGACCACGTGTAGAAATAAGTCAATATTTTAGGGACCTTTATTTATCTACTCTTCGGGTTAGCGATATTGTACAAATGGAAGCTAATATTCTTATTATTTGTGCAAGTTAAAAAGAATTTTTTCCTCTGCTTTTCTTGACGTAATGGAGCATCTACCAATTCACTTGGCATATGAGGCACGTGTTTGTAGACCAGCTCAGTATAGGTGGATGTATCCATTTGAGCGTGAAATAGGCACGTATAAGAGATTGGTGAAGAATCGGGCTAAAGTAGAGGGTTCAATTTGTCAAGCATACTTGGCTAGAGAGACATCAAGTTATTGTTCTTATTACTTTGAGCCACATGTAATGTCTAAGAGAACAAGGTCGAATCGGAATGATGATGGTGGTGAAAGTTCATCTGAGCCTACTCTTTCTATTTTTTGATCAACCAGGTGTTCTTGGGGGAGCCAACAAAGACAGGTGGTTCACTAGTATGAAAATGAAAGCCACTCACTTACATATCTTGTTGAATTATCCTGAAGTCGATAAATTTAGAAGTCAATACGAGCAAATCCATGGGAGCAATAATTTTTTATCCGAATTTCCATCATAGTTCCATGAGCATGTAAGTTATTACATTTTGTTGACTGTACTAAAATATGTCAAAGTAAATCTTGTTTTTCTAAATACTATATTTTGTTTGACAAAATTAGGTAAAAAATCTTAGTAATGGCATAACTTGTCCTCATCTATTGAGTTTAGCATTCGGTCCAAAAACTAAGGCAACGAGTGTTGGTATGTTCAAGGTCAACAGGTATAGATTTCATACTCCAGAGCATGCATGTGGAAAGAAGACAGATAATACAAGTATATATGTTAAAGGTGATGGAGAGAATGATGCATCTGACTGGTATGGTACTCTTAAAGAGATTTTGATTATTGAATATCCAAGTCTTGTTAATTTGAGAGTCACCTTGTTTTACTGTGAGTGGTATGACCCTACCAGGCCTCGGGAAACGCGTAGACACAAAGACTACAAAATAACTGAAGTATTACCTACTAGGAGATATCAGAGTTACGATCCATTCATCCTTGCACAAAAAGCTAGACAAGTGTATTACATGCCATATCCACAAGGCTATAAGTCTAATTGGAAGGTTGTGATTACACGTAAACTGCGAAAAATAATGGAGGAGACACTAAATGAGTCTGAAACCGAGGTGTATCAGAATGATAATCCTCCACATGCTAGGATCATTTCAGAAACCGAGTTTCCACCATCATTAGCATCTACATCAGGAGATGTTAATATGATACAACTTCAAGTAGCTGAACTCCAGGTTCCTAATGTAAATAATGAGGAGGACGATGACATTGAGATCTATGATGACGATGATGCTTACATTGATGATGATGATGGAAGTTCAGAATTCTCGGGTTGAGGTTTTAGTTGTAATTCATATTTCGTAATTTCTTGTATCGATTACTTGTAATTCAAATCAAACACCTTTAAGAAATTATCTTGGACAATAATTAAATAAATATTTAGTATGTGCGTGTGGAAGATGACACTGATATAATTTGGTTTCTGAGGAATTAGGTTTTTATTTTCTCCCTCTGTTTAAGTCATAAGATGATGCTGGTTTGTGGTTTTGGGGGTCATTGCAACTTTGGGATTGAATTGGTCATCACATAATCATGTATTGATTCTGCTGTTATTTCTTTCTTTTATCAATGTGTTGTATTTCCTTTGTTGATTTTATTGTTTTCTTATGAAGATTTGTGGTCATGGTTTGTTTGTTTAACATGGATAAATCCAGGCAGAATCATCCATATATATTATGTATATCATCTTGATGGTCCATATGACGCTACAAAGAGTACAGTTCATGTTTACTCATTCATATAAACTGTCCACATTCTTTTATCCTTTTGTTTTCTACATCTGATTGAGCCTTTTTTTAAGTGTTCACAGGCATTTCTATCTTGTAGTAGAAACTGTATGTGTTAGAAAAAAGTGCTTGGCATCTAATGCTTTTTTTAATTTTCTATTTTTCTTTTAATACAATATTGAGAAGCAGCCCATACATCAAAAAAATTTCGAAAGCTGGAATACAGTATAGGATATGGTTGGTAGAGACGAAGATCGCAGCTGTGGCCGAGGCCGAGGCCGAAAGGGGAGGCCTAGGCTTTCTACCGGTCACCCCCTTGACTTGCATGTGGATCCATACACTCTTGTTGGGTCATCATCAGGCACGACTGCTCTGACCAATAGGAGACCGCCACCTATTGCTACGACTACCCCCTCTCGTCAGGAGCCTCAGATACACATGATGCCTACTCCGGGTGTGCCAAGATCATGCACACAACAAGCCAATGAACCTTCCAACACTGCCTCACATGGTGTGCATAGTGATCCAGCTATTGTAGCACCCAGTCGAACAGGATCTTGTGGAGAAAGACAAACCACATCTAATGGTACCCAAGATACTCATGGTCAAAGAATATCCACTGCCACTGGTCGCTCCAGCACAAGTGCTCCCAAGCTTAGATATGATGGTGCCAAATGGTTTGTTATTTGCTTTAAATTTTATGAATTGCTTGTCTCATTTTTACTAAGTAATATATCCTTATTATTTTTTTTTTTTTATATAGTTGGCACCCACCTAAGTCTGGTTTGAAGCGTATTTCTCAGGTTTTTAAGGAAAACTACAGCAAGCCTTGGCTGAGTTTTGATGAGGCAGATAATGATACTCGAAAAATTTGGTGGACAGAGTGGAGGGTAAATTTTAATTACTATATTACAGTAATTAACTCGAAAAATTATATGGCTGAGTTTTTAAGGACCTGCATGTTTTCACTGCACATGCTAATCTCATTAATTAATTACTAAAGTACATATCATAATTTGTTTAATTTCAACGTGATGAAGGGCTAATTTGTTGCTGGTACATTTTTTTTTTCGGATTTTGTTGTTTAGAATTTCAATGCCATATTATATACTATACCATTTGATTTATATATATACTTGCTGACTGCTTTAGTTAACATGTATGTCCTTGCATCATGGATGAAATATATATTGATTTATAAGGTAATGATCATACTATATAAACTTTAGAAACACCAATTATTATAGCTACTACCCAAGAAGAATTTGAGTCTTACTTTTTGGAATCTCTTGGTTACTTGACTTACAAGATTTTTCAATAATTCAGACTACTACTACCTAATATTTTTAGATAAATTAAGATTAGAAAAGATATAGTGGACAGAGTGGATAGAGTAGAGGGTAAATATGTATCATAGTATGTTATATAATAACAAGATATTTTTTTAAATAGAAATGTTTTGACATTCTTGACACGGAAGAGGATGATATCTATCAAACTTAGAGGTTTAGAGCTGCCAAGCACTTGCGAGGTATGGTCCATGCCATTCGCAAAAAAGGTGCCCGTCCATATTGGATCCCACCAGAAGTTCTTGGTGAATTGATGAGACGTTGGGACACTGATGCCTATAAATAATTACAGACGAGAAATACAGCTGCCAGAAAATCGACTCGAGGTACCTCCCTTCACACTGCAGGAGGCACCACCTTTCCAAAAGCGAGGTTTCACTTGGTAAGTTGCTTATAGAACCCTCTTTTTTTACTTTATATTATCAGTTGCCATCATAATTTATACTATTATTTATAGAGTTGATTTGATATTAGTTTATACTATTATTCTTTTGATCTAAATCGAAGTTTTGACTTTTGGATTTCTTCAGCTTTATTTCAAAATATGAGCTAAATAATGAAATAAAAAATATAAAATAAAAATAATTGAAGTTAGATTTCAGTTACCTTTTGTGTTGGTTCTCTTTTTCATTAAGAGTGGTTTAAAGTGCCTTTAATCATCATCATCATCAATTACGATATAGTCATGATTTTCATGAACTTCTTTGAGCATGCTTTTATGAGTTCCTGTAAAAAACAATAAAAGAAAATGAAGTACTAACCTTCTTTAGCTTCCACAATTTAATAGAGAATGAACCTCTGAACTTTATAAATGCTATTTTAATTGGTTTTGTAACCTCAAAACTCAAACATGAATAACAATATGCAAAGAAAATGGAAGCTTGAAGTCATCAACGATTGTGAAGAGGATCTGATGCATTAGGAACCTTTTTCTTCTCTGAGAAGTTAACATCAAATAGTTGCCTTGGAAGATTATTATTATGTTGTTGTTGTTGCCTCTGCCTTTGATGATGATGATGTTGTTGATTTTGTTTCTCTTTAATTAATATTGTTTTGCCTCTGTCTCTGTCAAACTATGCTTTTATGAGTTATCTTTTATGAGCATGCTTTTATGAAGTGCTGTATCTAAATGCAGTGGTTTAGTTCAGTACATATCAATTGTATACTCATATTTGTTGATATTTTGGTTACATTATGTAGAATCATTCACTAGGAAGACCATCACGTATGGATGAGTTTTTTGAGCTCACTCACACTCGCAAAGAGGATAGGACTTAATGGGTTGATGAACACTCCCGAAAGACAAAGGTAACTTAGCTTCATTGTAATGTCGGACTTATTTTTTTCACATATCCCCTTAATTTTTGCATTATTGATACTTCTAGTAGTTTATCAATCATTTCTCCTCATTGTAGGATATATTTCAAAAGTGTATGTTTCAGGCTAAGCAAGAGCGGCAGATTGCTATAGAGGCTAGTGTAACTGATCCACCGCCTGTCTCTGAGGAAAGCATATGGATTGAGACAGTGGATGAAAAACGAAGAGGTAGGGTATATGGCATGGGTGAGGTAAGGGACTCTTTCATGGTGCGACCTCGAGTTGATAGGCCAACCACAACCACCAGCACTGATGTTTTGGATCTTAAAGAACAAATCGCAATACTCAATAGAGAAGTTGAATAACATGCCGCTAAATATAGAGAGCTTGAATATCGCTATCAAAGGGAGAAAAGAGAGTACCAACAGACTGTTGAATCCTTGCGTGAGGATCTCAACACCAGTAACTCACAAATAGATCAGTTTAGTCATCAATTGAGTAGCTTGACTGAGTATGTAAGGGCCATGGGTCCTAGTAGTTCTGAATCACGTGTTCTCCCACCTCCTCCTTTTACTTTTTCAAGCTCCCAGAAAAGCACATCTCTAGGTAGAAAATTCCCACCTATTCTGCAGCAACCAGGACAACCACAGAGTTCTCAAAGGGACGATGATTCTGACGATCTAGGTGACTCCGATGATTATTTAGATGAGTATGAGTAGGGTTATTTACTTTTCTTTGAATATTTTGTATTATTAGTAGATTGAATTTAAACGAATATAACTCTAAGTTTAGTTATTTATCTTGTCTAGAGTCTTTATATTAGAGGATTATTTATTATTTCGATAAGTTTGTAAATTTATTATCTAATATTTAGTATAAATTTTACTTTTATATTTAGAAGTTTATTTATCTAATATTTTGTATATATTTTATTTCTATATTTAAAAGTTTATTTGTATTAATTGTCTACTATTTTTCAAATAAAAAAATTATAGCTATTAAAATCGACAGCAGAGTTGTCGCTTTTTAAATTTAAAATAGAAAAAAAATACAGACATAAAATTTGTCCGTATCTAAGTAATTAAACCAACGACTTTTTTGTCGATTTTATTAAGCATGTGTTGGTATCTAAATAATTAAATCGACGGTCCTTTTGTCAATTTTATTGAATCAAATATTGACAAAATTGTTGTCAATTTTATATAATAATATCGTTGATTTTATGAAGGAAGCAAAATTCTCAAACTCATTATAGACGGAACTGCTGTCGATTTTATTAGATTATTATTGACAGTTATAAAAGCCGTCGATTTTATTAGAATTTTGAAAAATCGACCAGTTTAATAGCGACCACTTTTGGCGTCGATTTTGCCATCGATTTTTAATATTATCGACAGCTTGACCGTCGATTTGGCCATCAATTTTAACTATGTTTCTTGTAATGAGACGAGTTCAGATTCGAAAATAGGGAGAAAAAGATTAGGATTTTACGTGATCGTAATTTAATTTGGTGTTGGAATTATCGTCGGATTTTTAATGGAAAATTTTCAACGATAACTACTAATAGAAATTTTTTTCATAATATTACTGTTGGAAATTTTTACTCTAATTTTGTCGATACTATTGGCGCCAAATTAAAAACATATTTTTCCAAACTTATTATCAGATTTTGATCAATTTTTTTTCTAATGGTAATTTTTTGAATATTTTAATTTCAATATTATTGTCAAAATTTTTTTCAATAATTTCCTCAATAATACTATCAGATTTTTTTGATAAAAAATTCGACAAAAATAATCATATTTCTGATAATGACAACTATAAAACATCTATTCGCAAACCGTTTTTAACATAGAAATTTTGAAAAAAACAATATTTTTTTTTAATAATTTGAACCTCTCCAGCGCCAAACTGACAGAGAATACAACAAAATAAAAATAAAAAATAAAAAAAATGCAATCACAAGTCACTACTACAAACAAATAAAAGATGAGTAATGTATGCCATTACCAAATATATAATTATTGTCATGATATAAATGTCTAAGAATACATTTTCAAAATTTAACTCAATCCCTAAGAGTATATCATTGTCAATAATAATTAAAAGCCCCTTTATAAATCATCCAACTTCGCCCATGGTTAGGCATGTTCCTAGCTAACTAAGATCTTAAGTTGTGATCTGATAGGCCACAAAGAAAGAACACACTAATAACTAGTAAAGCCTTATACATGCCGTCCCCAAAAGTAGAAAGTATATATTCCCCCCTCTCCCCACCCTCTTTTTTGACCTTTAACTTTCAATTATCGGTGTGCTCCTCTTCTTTAGCATTTGGCAAATATAGAAAAATCAACTTTACTCTCAAGTCTTCACTAAAGTCAAGGTCAATTATTAAAATAAAATTAACCGTGAAATGCTCATCCCTATCAAAAGAGTAATAATATATACAATATAATATTATTTTTTATATTATCCCCTAACATAATAAATTAAGACTAATTTGTCATAAATTTAAGTTTTATTTAAAAATTTATTATTATAATAAATTATCGTATGTATAAAATAAAATTTAAATTTTTGACACCTATTTAAATTCACAAATAAACTAATTCATCGACCCACCTAAATTAATTATGACGGACAATATATTTAAAGGAGTAATTATATAAACGTGTAATACCATAATTCCCCACATTTAAATACACATTTTGATTTAGATTTTTCTTTTATACTCATTTTGAGCATACTTTTGAACATGACATAGTCATATTCGTAGGTTAAAATTAGTTACTTTTATTTAAACAATTTTATGTTTTAAAATAATCGATTTAACAATTTAATAGTAAATATTTGAATATAATCATCATGAAACTATTTTTTTTTAAAGTTTGAGCTAATTAAAAAAAAACATGAATAATTATATTTTTAATAGATTTTTTAAGTAAGAGCCTTTTTAGGGATGGCAGTGGGGTGGGTAGGGGCAGGTTTTTGCCCTACCCGACCCCGCCCCGCCGTCCTTACACTCCACTACTACCCGCCCCACCCCTACCCGCGGGTAGTAGGCGCCTAACCCGCCCTTGCGGGTACCCGCCCCGCTCCTACCCGCCCCTATAAAAAATAAATAACATTTTAAGTTTTACATATTCATATATAAATTAAGTTAAAAATTTAAAATTCATACCTAAATTAAAATAAAAATATAAAATTCATACAATATCAAATAACTTAAATTAAAAAAAGTTAATGTTTGATCCTTAAAAAGTTAACATCATAATAAAAAAATTGCATCATTAAATATAAAAGTCTTCAATACTTATTCTTGATCATTTTTCACATCTTCATCATTATTAAAGGTTTGAAGGTAAGATTCAAACCTAAAAATCAAAAGAGATAGCAATTTAATTGTTACCAAATTAAGAAGCTCTATTTCAAAAATAAAAACAGAATACTCTGCATCAAAAGCTTATTAAAAAATTGATAATACATAGTTCATACCACAAATGAGTCGCCAATGTGCGAATTGAGCAGCGTATCGTCTCTTATGTACACTGCAGTTGCTGTTGCGCCTAATTCATCCCCCTTTCTGTTTACTTCAAGCCTTTAAAAAATGAAATATTGTCTAAACCTTCAATTGAATCATACCATTATGAAAACCAATTCAATTAGATACATTTTGTAGATTTCCTACTTTGTAGACTAGTTTATTTGCTTTACCATTTCAACAACTTGGCGTCACTATAGCAAATGCTTCCTCTAATACTTTTTTAATGGCTTTGAAATCTTTCTCAACAATACTAACCCACCTTGTAAGGCTTCAAGACACTCCTTGTAGAGCTCATTCCTATAGTTTGCACTTGGCACATCAAATCAACAAATCAGATTATGCAAAGAATAATAATTCAACCAATCACATATCCTTAAATTAATTAATATTGTGTATCCTACGGAAGCAATTAACAATGTGTATCAACATAAAAAGTGCAATAGACTTGAAGAACTCAACAAAAGCACTCTTTAATGGTAGCCAAATTAAATTGATAACGGTATGCACACAAGGATAATTAATTAAAAATCATCTTCGGCATAAGACTAGTTTCACAGCAAAATCATGAAATGACATATATACACTTAATTCAATTGTGTTCACATAATAAATATGTAAGCATATTCTTCAAATAATAATTGATAGATCAAACTTTTTTGTTATAGGTTGTTGTTCATTATTTGCCATTATTTGTCAAAATTTTTAGTTCAGTTTATTTTATAGTTATTTCAAAGTGAGCTTCCTGTATTTTTTCACCAAAGATGGTAGAGCATGCTTGTGAGATGGCAAATCTACAAAGATAGAGGGGCTCAGAGACTTATCGGTGGTCAAAGACCGAGAAATGGCTCTGGTGACAGGCTCACATGCAACGGCGACGGTCAAGCTCACAACAACGGCGACCGAGCGATAAATCTATGGAAGAACAAGAGAAGAACTTAGATCTCACAATGATGGAGAGACAGAGAGCGCGATAGAGCAAGAGAGAGAGAAGAACTTACGGAGCTCTGCGAGCTAATAAGCGATGGCGAGGAGTTGCGCGACTGAGCAGCGACGGTGAAGAGTTGCGTGGCTGAGCAACGACGGCTGGCAGGAGGTGAGCAGCGACGACAAGGAGCAGTGGGACTAAGCGATGGCTCCAAGGATTTGCAGCGATGGCAATGTGCTACGGTGACGGCAACGAGCTGCGGCGACGAGGCAATTGCGGAAAGGGGATGAGAGGCTGAGCTGAGCAGCAAGGAGCTTTGATTATATGGAAAAGAAGAATACGATTTGGAGTTGGGGTCTGATGGTTGGTGGAGGAACTTAAAAACCCTAATCCCTAAGACACATATATATAGTATGTACTCTGGGACGGGTTTATCCTGACTCCGACCCCGCCCTGCCCCGCTGAACTACCCGCCCCGATCAAAACCCGCCCCACCTCGGGTCGGGTTTAAACCCGTCCCTACCGGGTAGGACGGGTCGGGTACCCGTGGGTTCGAGTACTCTTGCCACCCCTAAGCCTCTTTTAGATTTAGTTTTTTTTTTAGACTTTATTTTCTCTTTTTATTTATCTTATATTATTTTTTTATTTTTAGAGTTCATTCAAGATCGAACTCTAAATTTTTCGGACATAAAATTCTAGCTAGGAAGTCTATGACTTATTTATACAATGTGTACAATGGGCTATATGAGTTACAAAATGAACATCACCCATAATATTCAGAATAACCATCCACGTACTAGGAATAATAAACATCTCATATCATAAAACCACTCATTCCAAAAGTTTAAGCTGATTTTGAGATTCACCAATAATTAAACTCTTGACCTTTTGGATCTAAAGCTCTAATACCATGTCATGATACCACTCATCTCAGAGGTTTACACTGATAGAAAAATGTAACACTAATGGTTATATCTCTAATACTCCTTAAACCTCTATTATACGCATTGTACAAATATTCTATCGACTCCTCGTACTATCCCAAAAAGGTAATATGAATGATTATACGTATATAATTTTATTATTTTTATTTTGAACATGATAGAACGTAGCTGAATTCGGCAAATCTAATTTATACGTGTAAATAAGTACATATTAGTTTATTAAAGACAAAAAGTAGAAAAAGAAAGCTGCACCATACACATTGCTTCCTAGTTCCTACACTACTACACTCGATCGGAGAGGTAACATATCAAATCTTGATTTGTTTGGAACTAATAAAACTCAAACACGTCGTCAAGAATTTTTTTTCCTTGAAAACAAAAAAAGTTCACCCCTCCCCCCCTGATCTGATTAGCAGTGGCGGATATACGGGGGGCCTAAGGTGGCCATGGTCCCCCCAAAATTTAAAAAAAATAGTAAATAGTAATAATTAATAATATTAAATTTATTTTTATATATAATATTGAAAAAAATATAAATTATAAAATTTTATAAATTAAAATAATTAAAAACTGCACTATGTATTAGATATTTGAATTATTGTTGTTCTTGTTAACAAATAGCCCATTCTAATAATTAATAAAAATGGTTCTATTATACTAGCCCAAACCCATACTATTAATTAAAGTAACCCTAGTACATTTTTCAAATATTTGTTTCAAACTATCATAGGCATAGCGCCACTTTTCTCTCTCTTTTAGTGATTCCCAAACTTTTGGTCTTCTACTCTTCTCATTCTAATTTTCTTTCCATACCAAAACAAGACATATGAAGAAAAACCATTGAAGAGAAGTGAACAACAAAATATTAACCATTGAATGCACAACAAAGATTCAAAGAGGTATATTTCAATTTTTTTAAGTTAATAACAATGTCAAGTATTATTTATATTATTTATTTAAAATAATTAATTTATTTTTTTTATAATTGGACAGTGTTCAAAGATTGAAGTGAGGACAAAACTCAATAGAATTATTTTTTTGTGAGACTTGAACAAAAAATAATCAGGTAAATCAATAACTTTATTTTTGGTTATTATATATTTGTGTTTCTAAAATTATTTGTTATT
>NC_029777.3:83469075-83472175 GCF_000817695.3 Arachis duranensis
AAGGCTTCAAAACAAGATGGAAGATGAATTTTTAGCAGATTGTATGATTGTATATATTGAAAAGGAAATTGCTTCAAAATTCACTTCAGAGATGATAATTGATGATTTTAGTTCCATGAAGCATCGTCGAGCAAGTTTAAAAATATCAAAATCTTAAAGTATGTAGTTGAACATTGACTTTTATATAATATAATATAATTACTTTTTTGATATATATGCTACGAATCATATTTTGTTAATTTTTTGTTATATTTTATATTTAATTGGCCCCCCTCTTATGAAATTTCTGGTTCCGCCACTGCTGATTAGAATTTTATATTCGTTGTTTTGGGAAGTATGTTCAAAGTTTCAGAAGCGTATAAAAACCATGTTAACATACATGAATGAATATTTCGATTTTTACGTGAACAATACTTTTGGAACCCAATTTCTGAAAAGAAAAATGTTTGAGCCTTTGAGGCCCTACTTTAAAAATTATAAAAAGTCATAATTTGTCTTTGTTACCTTTTATTTGTATTTATTAATTGCGATTAGAATAAATGCAAAAGATTAAAAATAACAAATATATAATTATAAATATTATATACATAAAACGATAAATATTAAATTAAATAAAATAATTTTAAATTATTATTTTTCTGACACGTAATATAGTGTGCTTTTGAAAAAAATTCATACAACTTCCCTCTAAATAAAATTTTTCTCACCTAAAAGGCAAGCTATATATACGTAAAAATTGGATCACATAAAATGTACATAAGAATGTTAGTATAGAAGAGAAATTATGTATTTCGGCTTTCTTGAGCAATAAAATTGAAAACTATAAATCTATTAATTCAGTTTCTAGCTATATTTAGTGTACGTAGATAATTTGAAATTGGTTTAGATATATAGTAACAATGTTATTTGGATATATAAAAATGGATGTTAGATTGATAAAGCTAAGCAAATATCTAACAGTTAATTAACGTGGATGAAGTAGTTTAGTTGCAGCGAAGCAACTAATTTTATTGATTCTGTTTTTCTGTTTTAGGTAAGAAAACTTATATAACAAAATCATTTTTGTTAGTTATTAGTTTGCACATGCCTTATTAGGGTCTAACTTTCTTCTTTGATTAGCAATTCTTAGTATATAAAGGAGACACAAGATACTAATATTAGCATTCTGTAATTAGACTCATATTGTCATAGAAACAAACGAAAATATTCGTGAGAAAATAAAAATTAGTCTAAATTATTAAAATTAGTCTAAAATTGGCTTATTTTATATTCATTAATTATTTTTAAAATAAGTGTATAATATTAGATTTAATAAATATATAAGTTTAGATATTATATATATAAAGTTATCGCTATTAAGTTAAATAGAATAATTTTAGATTGAAAAAGTATATGGAACCAAGAGGTTACCAGCAAAAAACTAAATAAAATCACATTAATTTATATTAATTATTAATTTTAAATTTTTTAAATTCAAAATTTAAAAAATTTAAAATTGACTAAGTAAACCTAATTAAAACCTATAAAAACTTTTCTCTTCTCTTCATATTAACCTACCCACCAACAATCACACACACAAATCTCTCTCTCTTACCAACGCTGCTGGAAGCGCCGACGACTTCCATGCTCTCCGCGATGCCCTTAACAAGCGCATCCAAGACAACTGCTTCAACACGAAGTCCACCTTCGACTTCGTCACCGATGAAACATTCTCCTCTTCCCTCCTCAACCACCTCCTTCGAACCCTATCCACCCTCAACCGCGGCGTCACTCACAAGAATGCATTCGATTCCCTCATCACGTGCCTCTGCAAGTTCCAGCGCGTCGATGACGCGCTCCACGCCATCGAATATATGGCACGTACTGATGTCGGAGGCTGCCGCCCCAGTGCGACCACCTTCTACCCCATCCTGAACATCCTAACATGACAGGGAGCCAGAGACCACGCGCAGCGCGTGGTGGATTTCGTGTCCACGCTTGGCGTGAATCTGGATCTGACGGGACACAACTACTTCCTCGTTGCACACTGCTACGCTGGAGACGTGGCTGCCGCTGCTGGAGTTTTGTAGAAGATGGGATCGGTGCGGATGCACATACGTTCGACGCGCTTGTGTTGGGCACGTGTAAGGTTAAAAAGGTGGATGGTGCTATGATGCTAGTGAGAAGGATGGTGGATGATGGAGTTCTTATTTTGTATTCAACACACATGTTTGTAATTAGGGGTTTGTTACAGATGTTACTCTTTGCGTTTTGGGATATTTGGTGCTGTTTTTATGATTAAAGAGACTACAAACTACACAATTACAGAATTATAAAAAAATATTCATTTAATATAAAAAAACATCCTAATACTTAACAAAAGAAATATCCAGTTATATTTTATAGCAAAAATAATTAAATATCTATAAAATTAAAAAAATATGAAATTTTTAAAGAAATAGAGATATTCACATTTGCAATACAAAAGAATTCGAAAATATATAAAATAACATTCATTTAGTATGAAAAGAAACATTCTGATACTTAGTAGAAGAAACATCCATATATATTAACTCGTAGAGATTTTAGATTCACTCAAATTAAAGGTATTTAACAGATTTTTGGCTATTACCCTTTTAGTTTTTTAGCATTGTTCTTTTAGATTTTTTTTTCCTCTAACATTGTTCCTACACATACAAAAACAACTGATTTAGTTTTTCATACAGCCAAAAAATAAGAATTTGAGCATTAAAATTAAGACAGCGATAGAAGGTAAAACGATAATGTTAAAGAGACAAAAAACTTAAATTTATTTTATTTAGTATTTATTAATTATTATAAATTAATAAATATTAAATAAAATAAATTTTAACTTTTTTTAGTTAATTCTTTTTGTTACTAAATATTTCTGAATTTGTTAATGTATACATGATAGGCAGAAGTATTTTTCCTCTTTTGTTAAAAAAATGAATTACGGTTTTAACTTCATATTGAGAAATTTGTTTTCTGAAAGAAAGTATTTTAATTTAGTCACAGAAGGAAAGATATAGATGCGTGCTATTAACAATATATTATTCTAAAAATATTATATGCACACAAAAGTTATTCACTAAATTAGCCA
>NC_029777.3:83472347-83474028 GCF_000817695.3 Arachis duranensis
AGAATTTTATAATTTAATATTTAAAATTTAATACTTAATTAATTAAAAATAATAAATTCTATTAGTCAAATACCATTATTCAGGAACAATATCATTCAGGAACAATATCATTATTCATTCATGGTTAATAATAACATAGATCAATAATTCAATATCACATATATAATTTATAAACTAGGATGAACGAAACTTAAATAGTGAGATTTCACAAGGGAATCAAGGATACTAACACACGGCTATGAGCATTTTACAAAATCAAACAGCACAAGGCGCAGCTTAATTACTGCAAATAAACAACACAAATATTAGATAATAATTAATTCATAATCATAGATTACAGGGACGACATTTCTGCACTCAAAAAACACACATCAACTTAGCACACCATAGTACCAAATTAAACCATGCTATATAAGAGGGTTGTTATAGTTTTAATCTAAACAATATTAGTAACACTATATATTGAAACCCTTGGTTGATTCTCAACAACACTTTGGATCATGAGCGTGATTTGCCCCGGGACTACGGTAGTCTGAAATCTCCAAAATCATTCTTTCTTCTGATTCTTCACCTTCCTCTTTCTCATCAATTTTCTTTACCGCACCCGTCGTAACTAGATCCTGCTACAGGTTAAAAATAAATAATCTATCATCCATAGATTGATTTTAGATATAATTAAATTAAAGAAGATAGATGGCTGCATAATTAATTTTGGATACAATTTATAACGTGGTTAATGTAGGCTTGGATCTTTAATTCTTAGGAAAATTGGAAATTAAAATATTTAGAGTGCGTTTTAAAAAATATATTAAAATAAAAAATAAAAAATATAAATATAAACAAAATGTACCCTTATTTTTTCATTTGAAATTTGAGATCATCTTTTGAAGATATATCTTTTTGTTCCTATAAATTCAAAGATTAATCAATTAAGAAAATAATTGATGATTCTGTCAAGTAACTAGGGCACAAACCATAACCAGCCATGTCTCTTTCAAAGCTGTTTTGCCAATTAATTAATTTTTTTTATTTAACATTTTTAGTGTCAATAATATTTGTCCTTGATAAAATAAAAGAACCTGATCGAGCAGGTTATGAGAGAGAGGACCTTAGTTACAAGTTGATCTTGCACTGAAAATTCCATCTTTTCCATTATCATAGAGCTTCCTATATAATAATCACATGACAATTAAAGCATATTAATATCAAAAAAATAATTAAGGCATATTAATTAAGAAAAATTAAAACCCTAATTAGTGAGAACCTTGAAAAACTTACTTGTTGCAGGAACAGCAAGAGCATAAACAAGTAAGGACATTAGACCTAGAAGAATAACCAGAAGCCTAACAAGCACTACTTTCTTCTCCATGATAACAAATCTGAGTAGTGGATAATATAGACAGAAATTAAAGAAAGAAAGGGATCTATTGATGATAAATGAGAAAGGAGAGAGAATAGAAGAAGTAATTAAGATATTAATAAAAGAAGCTTGGTGGGATGAGTTAGGAGAAGGTCCATGAGGGTCCTTATATAGAAGAGCAACCTAAGCTAAGGGCTATAATTATTGAATTAATTAAATATACATATGTGCAGGAGAACATATATGTAACAATAACACTAACACATATAGGTACGAGAAATACTATACGATTATTAGAATCTATTGTTTTTTTGCCATCAG
>NC_029777.3:83474611-83475177 GCF_000817695.3 Arachis duranensis
CATTAATAATTAATATTTAAAAATAAAAAATAAAATATATTATTAAATTATTAAATTAAAAAATTAAATTTATAATTAAATAATAATTAAAAATAATAAATTATGATGGCATAAAGTAATGTGTACGGCCAAAAACCCTTTAGCCATTCTCTCCGTCTCATTCATAATTTTTGAATCTCTGTTCCAGATCAACTAAATAAATATACAATAATGATACATAATCAAATAGGCTCCTTACTAACTACTAAGTACTAATTAATCTAATTCAATGTAATTAAGAAAAATATCCTCTTGCTAATTTACCTTCTGTAATTTTCTTTCTTTTATTTTTATTTTTTAATAAGCAGTCCTTTATTTCCTGTTAGCCAGCTTTATTTATATCTCTTGTTATGCATTTTAATTTCCCCTGTTATAATATAAGTTTTTCATATACACGTACAATAATAATGGTATTGAATTTGTTAGAAGCCATGAGTATTGGTGCATACATAACCCTCGTAGAAGAGAGTTAAGCTATATATATATATATAAAGAAAAAAATATTAACTTGTCATCAAAATTTATTA
>NC_029777.3:83475233-83485793 GCF_000817695.3 Arachis duranensis
TGCGCACACAATTCTTTGTGACTATAAGTAGTACCTAACCGGTTATAGCACATTAATGTTTTCGGACAAATGAGTTCGTAAAGAATATTACTCTTTTACTTTCAGTAATTATCAGTTTAATGATCGATCAATGTCACTTCAAACTTATATTAAAATTGTCGCATATGGTAATCATATATAATTAGGTTGGGCCAAGGGAAAAAAGTTAACCATCTAAACTCGTGTGCTTTGTCACAATTTTTATGTTATTAATTTTTAATTTTAATTTTATTAGTAAAATATTTGATTAAATATATAATTATATTCATATATTTCTACCTAATAATTTAAACTTTTTAAAATAAGTGATTTCATAACATCTCATTTGACTAAAAAGTCTCTTTTTTTGTTATTTATGATAATTTCAAGATGTGTAAAAAAATAGACATATACACAATTTATGTTTCAAGTGTCAAAAAAATAAAAAAGAAAAAGAAAAATACTCAAATGCATAAAGAGCATGGATCTATATATAATCATTCACGTGCGTCCATATCTCCATTTTAAGTCCATTAAATTAAGTTAGGCTTTCATAAATATTTCATTTTAGTACTATATACTATAGAAATATGCATATATTCTTTTCAGCAACCATGATTGTGAAATTAGCGGCATGCTTATTTAGTCTTATGGGTTAAGTAATTAATTACCACAGTCATCATCATCATTGTGCCCCTTCTTAATCAGCAAACTAAAATTCTTGTCGTTAAATATTGTTTTCTTAGTTAAAAACTAAAAAGGCCCCTTTGAAAATGGTGAGCAGGTAGATCCAATAAACTAACAAGAACCTGCATGCGTAAAAATAATTAAAAAGGAAACAAATTTAATTTTACTAAATTTAATTCTACTACTTTACTCCCAACCCAACAACACATTTAACATTCTTAACAGAGACAGATCACATCTAGATTTGTATCGATCGAACCACCCCAAATCCAAACAACTAACACGTTATATATATATATATATATTCTTTTTTCCTATAAACAAGGAATAGACATATATCACACCTTGATGGTATGTTTATTGAACCCTAAAACACACAGTTAAAATGATTTTTTTAAATATACATATCTCAACTTTGATTTCATAATTACATACTGAATTAAGAAAAGAAATGGACCCAAGTTTTTTTTTAAGAGCATTCAATCAAACTAACAAAAATCATCAAATAGTATATTATTTTTGTTATTTTTTGTATTATTGTCATCAACAATTACAAAAAATTATTATTGTTTGATTCATTATTCTTAAAACTAAATTGGACCGATCGGTCCGACTGGATTAATCATAAATCAAATATTTGATTAGTCTGGTAGACATAAAAAACTGTTCTGCAAAAAATCAACTTAAAATTAGTTGAACTAGCGGTTAATAAATGAAATGTTAGAATCGGCAATTTTTTTAGGATTATCGGTTTAGGTATATATAAAAAAATCAAATCCAGTTACCCACCCTCTTCTTTCTCTCTCTTTTACTGCAAACCCAGAACCCAACCCTAACGTCCAAACCCTTCGTGAAATCCAATCACCATCCTATTGCCGAACTCTTCTCTTCTAGTAAAGGGTGCTTCACAGCCAACGGGAACAGACTGTGGTGCCATCGTCACCCGTGAAAGGTCTGCTTATTTTTTCTCGATACTCTTCTCTTTAGTGTCGCACGAAGGCTTGCTCACATTAGAGCTATTGGCATTACGTCGCAGAGGACTACTGCTCCGTCGTCGCCTCTTCTACTCGATCTATTGGTGCCTCTCTCCCTCCCTCCCTCTCTCTCTCTGCCCACCTGTGGAGTATTTGCCGCACTGTCAACTTTCTTCCTCCTTCGCTGCACGATAAGCACCGCTGTGTCAATTTATTTTAGTTATCTTATTAATTTTATTTATTCTGATTTTTGAGTTGTCAGTTGCTGATTTTTCTAATTTTGAGCTTTTGATGGTGCTATAGTGTAGTGTTTCATCACTATTTTATTTATGCTGAAATTTTTTTTATTCTGAGTTGTTTATGCTATGATTCTAATTCTCTGAGTTGTTTATGCTGTTTTTTATTTTATGTTGCTAATTCTAGTTGTTGATTTTTTTGATTTTGAGTTGTTGATAGTGTTACGGTACAGTACTTTACTGTATTGTGCTAGAATTTTTTTTATTCTGAGATGTTTATGCTATAATTCTTATTCTGAGTATATGCTAGAATTTTTCTGATTCTGAATTGTTTATACTGATTTTTTTTTAATTTTGAATTGTTGATAATTTTCTTTGCTGATTTTTC
Source organism: Arachis duranensis (assembly GCF_000817695.3). Taxonomy (NCBI): domain Eukaryota; kingdom Viridiplantae; phylum Streptophyta; class Magnoliopsida; order Fabales; family Fabaceae; genus Arachis; species Arachis duranensis. The sequence goes on from NC_029777.3 coordinate 83,477,537, forward strand.
TGATTCTATTGTTAATTTTTTGTTTTTATAACTTTTATGAAACTGGAATAACTGATGGTGGTAGAACATTATGTTTTTGGCATTTATATACATTTTGATTTTTGTTAGTTAAAACTTAATGTTTGAAATTGTTTATCCTTTATAAATTTTTAAATTTTATTAGTTTAAAAATAATTGAATTTAAATATTTAAAATTATATATTAAATTTTTAATAATTTTATTTTATATTTAATTAAACCAATTAAATTTCATTTGAATCTTTAAACTATTGAACCAATTATTCCATTAATTTATTGATCGGTTTGATTTTCATAATCTTACTTTGACTCTTTATATTTGTTTAAAATTTGAATGACCTGTCAATAGTGTATGCAACCCTATTATTTTGTTTTGAAATATGCTATCATTTTTACTCAACCAAATATTTTAAATAATAAAGAAGAAGTAATCAACTTTTTTTTTCGCACCTACTTTTTTATTGATACAGTTATACAACTCTCATAGTGTTGTTTTACGATACCTGATGTAGTACATAAATTTCTACCTTCAGCTGATCAAACACACCATATCAGCTAAATAAATTCATAAGTAATAAACAAAGAATGTACATTTTAACATCTTTTTTACAAAATACACAAAAAACAACAATTTACTCAATAATCCCTAATAATTTTTTTAACTAATTCTTAGTATTGACCTGTCAATTAAAACAAACCATGTAAATAGCTCAACTTAAGAAGGAATTAAATCTTTTCAGATTCTTTTACTAAAATTATAATTGATTATATTGTCTATCAAAATTTTTGTCTATAATACCGACACAAATAAATTAATAAAATACATATTGTTTTATCAAAATTTTCCGTTACTCTAACCTGTATTCTCTCTTGACAAAGTAATTAATTGTAAAACATCAAGAAATTGGTTTAATATCTCCAACTCCCATATATTAATGAGGTTCTCAGCTTCATTGAAAATTTTAGATCTACTTTAGCCATTTCTAAAACACATAACCTCCTGCTACGTATCCTTTTTTTTTTCCTTGGCCAGAGTAAGAGACTAAAAATTTTATAACATCATAGATAGATAGCATTTTAAGTATGGGTCAAGAACCCTAACTCTTTTTACATATCTTTTTGGTTAAGCGAATATTATTGTTTCCAGTGTCGGTATACTAAACATACGAATTGCTTGGAACAAAATTTGGCGGTACATAGAATGCTAATAAAATTAAAAAAAAAAAGCTAACAAATTTCTAGCATGTGATACAAATGATATTTAAATATTGCTTTAGTGCAATATTGCCTTCCATTTAATTTGGTAGAGCCTTAGGAGAATCATAACATGCATTTAGTGACTTCCGTCCCCACGGTGTACTGTATTTACATATGAATTTTGTGCAGATACCAAATATTTTATTAGGTTCTTATTTACAGAAAGATATATCTAATACACCCATGTCAACCAAACCTTAGCTTTACCTTTAACAATAATCTAATCATCCTAATAAAATAAAAAAGAAATTTGCACAAAGCATGGAACCAACAACATAATAATAACCAATTTTATACATGAATGTCCCCCAAAATCTACATGAGATTAGGTACTGGTACATTGCTCAATTTGGCACATTGTGGGGATAGATTACTATAAAGCTTCAAAAATTGACACATGTTAGGGTGATGTGTTACATATTTGCAATAAACAAATTTAAGTGTGATTAATAATTTATGAGGCCAGCTAGCTTATATATATCCAAATAATAGAGGTTTATATATAAGAGAATAAATAATGCAACCTATTTTCCAGGTGTTCATGTTTTTCTTCTCCAAATTAAAGGAGTTTGAGTGCGTTGGTAGGTAGTGAAGCACCCTTATGAGTGTCATCATCTTTTGAAGACAAACATAGCTCGTTGCATATATAGAGGGAGTATTCACTATGGATTTTTTTATGACGAGTAAAATTGAATGGAAAGTGAACATTATTTTAACTAAATTGAGAAAAAAATATGTGCATTGCATATGACAAATACTGTAATAATATGTTTTTTTATTTAAGAAAATAATATTTATTGTTCACTAAAATTTCATTCTTTATAGTATTACCCATCCACTTTTCATACAACTGGTGAAGTAAGTATCTATATTGAATATTGTTTTTGTTCAGTAATTCTCTATTGAATATGAACCCATTATTAGTCCCTATGGGCCCTCATTATTCAATATGCCATGCCTTTTGCCATTGGAGTCTATATATGCTTTAATGATGGGCCTATCTCTGGGCCGTACACCTGCCCAAGTCTTCTTTAAAGTTCATACATGGGAGGGACCCAAGTCATGTATGCGGCAAAAAGAACAGCATGACCTAAAACAAAAAAGTAGTAATTCACAAAAACACAAAAGATAATGAAGATGGTTAATAAATGACTCCAATTTAGGTGGACCGAAGGCAGCGCTTAGATAGTAATCCATATGTCTTTTAATATGCAGCATTTGAATTCGAAATTTGATGAATGTACCAAGTATTGAAAAAGAATCTTTTAGTATTGTGTGGACGAATGTATTATCGAATCTATCTGATAAAAAAAAGGTAAACTGAATGATCAACTAATTTATTATTTTAAACAAGGATTGACAATTTAAATCTTATTTTATATAATATACCAATTCAATGACAAATAATAGACTCTAAAATAAAATTTAAATTTATAATAAATTAATTCTTAGCTATTATATGGACTGTGTTGATCCGAAACTTATCTTTAATTTACTGACTACACGAAGAATTATCATCACAAAGTAACTATTAATTTGGATAAAACAGATGAGATCACATGAGAGGGGAAATCCGACTAGATGGCTTTTCTAGACTTTGGACCTATTCTAAACAGATGAAAAAATTCAGACCTAAATGCATGATAAATCTTTTTTTTTTTTAAGAGGCCAAACTCAAACTTGCTAAGCTTATTAGATCGGCATAGACGTATTTAAAATGACCATATATATATATATTTTATTAAAATATTATGAGTGAAGTTTGAATTATAAACTTTTAAGTTAAAGGTTTTAATTATTATCTATCACTTATGTACCTAATTTGTCCTTTTTCCTAAATTTGTCTGTCTCTTCAAAGATAATGAATATTCATTAATTGGTCTAATAATATCTCCCGAACTAATATTTGAATAATAGAAATATTTGATAACTATCAAGTTAATTTTATAATTAAGTCTAACCAAATATCTCTACATATATTTTTAAACCTATCTTACATACACTTAGCTTCTAGCATCTTCTCATTTTCTTCCCTCTTTCTTTTTTTACATCTTCTCCTTCTACAACTTAGATTATTCTTTTTCTGCATCTTTTTATTCCTCCTTGTTATTTTTCTATGTTTTCTCCATTTTCTTATGTATCTTTTTTTTATTTATTTATTTTTAAAAATTTTATAAAAAAGAATAAAGAAGAGAAACAAAAGAAAATATAGAAATTTTGTAAGAATAAACATATAATTTTTTAAAGTAAAAAAAAAAACTTTTTGAAAAAAAATACAGAAAAAACACATAAATTCATTAAGAAAAAACATAAAAATTTTATGATGATAAATATTAATTTTTTTAAGAATAGGCTTAACTTTTGAAGTAAAACAAAGGAAGAAAGTAAAAAAATTTATTGACGATAAATACAAAATTTTTGTTATGATAAACACACAAATCTTTTGAAGAGAAATAAAAAAAAGAAAACCCAAAAATTTGTTGAGTATTGAAGATAAACACAAAAATATTTTTTAACTAACATTTTGTGTTACTCTTGTGTATCATTCAACTAAAATTTATACAGATCAAAATAATTTTTATATTTTGTAATTAAAATTTTTATATTTTTTCTATTTTTTCTTTGTTGTATTTCTATATAATTCTACTCAAGAATTGATTCTTTTAATGAAACTTCATCCTCTCTTTTTTAAAAGAAATATAAACATAAACATAAATTATTTTGTGTCAATAAAAAATATAAAGAACAGAAAAAATAATTTTTTTAAAAAAAGGTATGGTAGCAAGAATATGATGATGAAGAAGCAGCAACAGTATTAATAGCAAAAGAGAATTATGTAATTTTCATGCGCTGATTGGTATAGGTATATTTTTGTCCAAAGTTTTATTTCTTACTCTTACTGTTTCTTTTAAAAAGCATTTTAATTAATGTGCAACATAAAAAATTATAGTAATAAAAATTACATTGATGCATATGCTACAAATATCAATATTCTTAAACAAATGGCGGGGGTATCTCACATATATAGTCTTTGTACGACCCTAATAATTAGGTTTCCTCCAAACAATTAAAGGAACCGAGCTAGTCATTATAAATATATTTGTACAATAATGACAAAGAAACTCATTAAGCTTTTGCTTGATAAAGGCTTAAAATCAGTAAGCATTTTCCTAATGCTCCCCGACACTAAGTGGGTTTGTTGGGTGGGAGTCAAAGGGGACACACGAGTAGTGCATACATCATACATGCATGAAAATTCCTAATTCAATCCTTAAAAATATTTGGTAACCAAAAAAAATAATTTATCTTATTTAATATTTATTAATTATAAAAATATTTAATAATTAAAAAAATTAGTTAAAAACAGTCAAAATTTATTTTATTTAACATTTATTTTATTTAGCAAGATAGGTTATATAACTAGATGATGTCTCTTGTTAGTTGGTACTTAGACATAATCATATCATGTTAGCCTACCCTTGCTAAAAATTGAATCTCGTACAACCATGTATTATAATTCTTTTAAAAAATTTAAAGAGGATAAGAAAATGAAAAGAAAAAAAATTAGTACAATTATTGATATTGATAAAGTTACAATAATTATTCTCAAGTACCACCTTCACATATTTAAAAAGCCTTTGTTGCGAAAGGTACATGAACTAATAATGTATGCAAAATCTACTGGTATACGACAAAAAAAAAAGTTTTGCTATTTTAATTGCATATACTCATGTTTTTGTGTATGCAAAAGACTAAATTCTATATATCAAAACCAAAAACGAACAAGAGTCTACTTTATGAGACGACTAAACATATGGGTAAGTGTATAAGATGTCTCCGGTACATGTTGAGAGATGGATCGAGAACTTGTGGGTTGAGGCGGATGTCGGATTACTTGATTGGAGCGATGAGGGGGGAGGTACATGCAAAGACACTCCGACGCTCAAGTCAGAATGGATTTAAGAGGTAGAAGGTGTGAGGAATGAGTGAATACCTGGAGGGACCTGGGTCCTCTATTTATAGGTGATAGTGAATATCTTATCTTATCATATTTGGCTAAGATAAGTGAGACGTTTGAATTATCTTACCTTATCTTATTTGGCTAAGATAAGGGAGACATTTAGCTCAGTTGGTTAGGAGCTCTAGTGGGCTGGTTCCGAACCTTCTGGAATGATGAAGCGGGTCGGACCCGGGTAACCGGGCTCGGGCACCGTTCCGGGTGTAGGATCCATGGGCCGGATCCGTAACAATTGCCCCGGAGTGAGAGAATGAGGGTGCTCGATCTCATCGCTGGAGAAACTTTTTCTTCGCCGTTGTGGTTTGGTAAGGACATCGTTGTTTGGTTTTTCCGATCGAGGTCGAGGATTTGGGGAGTTCCTGGCCGCTTCATGGTCAGGCGAGAAGTGTGTTGTTTGGGCATCTCATCACATGCCGGGTTTGATGACCATTCCGAAGAAGGGCCCAAAGATCGGGTCTGGAACAGTTGCCCCGGAAGCATGAGAGTATGCTTTCTTGGTCTCAATGCTAAGTCATTGGAAAGTCCAATTCTCTGTAGTTTGGGAGACTGTGGGGGCCTGAAAAGGGCATGACGTCATTCTGCACCAATTGGTAGGATGTTGGTCAGTTTGGCTTTCCGCGAGTTTGGAAGACCGTCAGCTCATGCTTGTTTTGTGTGGCCTTTTTTGGGCCGTTATTGTGAACTTATTTTAGATCTCTTGGTGGGTCGATTTCAAGACTTTGTTTATTTAGCTTATTTGGATTTTCGTTTTGTTGGCTTTCCGGGTTATCGATTTCCGGGTAGCCGTTTACTTATTTGGATATTCGTTTTATTGGCTTCAGGGTGATCGATTCTCGGGTAGCCGTTTACTTGTTTGGATATTCATTCTGTTATTTGGATATTCGTGCTGTTGGCCTTGGGGTGATCGATCCCCGGGCCTCCATTTTTGTTATTTGGATACCCGTTTTATTATTTGGATATCCGTTTTGTTGGCCTAGCGGTGATCGATTCTCGGGTAGCCGTTTACTTATTTGGATATCTGTTTTATTATTTGGACATCCATTTTGTTGGCCTCGGGGTGATTGATCCCCGGGCCACCATTTTAATTATTTGGATATCCATTTTTTGGCCTCAGAGTGATCGATTCCTGGGTAGCCGTTTACTTATTTGGATATCCGTTTTATTTGGATATCCGTTTTGTTGGCCTCGGGATGATCGGTCCCTGGGTAGCCGTTTACTTATTTGGATATCCGTTCTATTATTTGGATATCCGTGCTGTTGGCCTCGGGGGTGATCGATCTCCGGGCCGCTATTTTTTGTTATTTGGATACCCGTTTTGTTATTTGGATATCCGTTTCTCGGGCTTTGGGGGTGATCAGTCTCCCAGTGCTGGCCGTGTTTTTATTCCGTGTTTAGGGTGGAATATAAGAAAAGTATTAATAATTTGATGAAATTTTATTGATGTTTGGGCCTCGTTAAAACCCTCCGTTTATGGCAGGAAAGAGTACCCGAGATTGACACTTATGCGAAATTAAAAAATTAAAGCAAAAAAGAAAGCAAAAGGAAAACAAGGTAAGATATGACTTAGAGGGTCGGCCTATGTGTAGTATCCTCATAGGTTGGCAGCGTTCCAAGTCCTCGGGATCTCGTCACCGCTAAGTCGTTCAAGCTTGTATGCTCCCTTCTCAATTGCTGCCTTGATTCTGTACGGGCCCTCCCAATTGGGGGTGAGTTTCCCTTCCCTTGGGGCTGGGGCGCCGATGTGGTTTCATCGTAGGATGAGGTCGGCGGGTACAAATTCTCGTTAGACCACGCCGTGGTTGTATCTTAGGCTGATTCTGTGTTTAAGGGATAGCTCTTTGATGTGGGCTATGCTTCTCACCTTGTATGTGGGGTCTCGTTCCGCTTCTTCGTCGTTACCCCTGATCGTTCTTCTTGGGCTTGGGTCTCCTATCTCTACCGGGATAATAACTTCAACGCCGTATGTTAGGCAGAAGGGGGTTTCCCCGGTGGCTGTTTGGGGGATTGTTCGATACGACCACAAGACTGATCCGAGTTCGTTGGCCCATAGTCCTTTGGCTCATCGAGCCATTTCTTGAGTCCCTTCACGATTATTTTGTTCGCGGACTCCACCTGTCTGTTTGTTTGGGGGTGCTCTACCGAGCTGAAATGGTGGGATACATGTGACGAATGGATTTTTGACGGTTTAGAATTTCTCAAATGAATTCTCGTTGCAAGTATAGTTTCTAAACCAATCATTAATCCTTTCATACAAAAAGTTGTTTGTCACTAAAACAAACCCCTAAATATATAAACCGAAGTATTCAAACCTCGGGTCGTTCTCCCTAGGAATTACAATAAAGTGTCTTGTTATTGGTTGTGAGTTATTTTGGGGTTTTGGATAAGAAGCATGAAAAGTAAATGGCAATGAAAATAAACTAACAAAACAACTATAAAAGGCTCTTGGCAAGATATGAGAACTAGAAGTCCTATCCTAGTTATCCTTCTCAATTGTGATGAGAATTGTTCATTGCTACCACTTAGTTAACGCTTACTAAATAAAGGAAAGTCAAGTGGATGAATTGACTTGAGCCACAAGTCCTAGCCAACTCCAAAGGAAAGACTAGCTTTAGTGCACTCCAAACCAATTAGCAATCTCTCCAATTATCAATCAACAAAGGAATTAGATAACTCAAGTGTCACTAATTACTCTACCTAGGCCAAGAGGAACAAAATCTACACTAAAACTAAAAGAGACATTTCAACAAACACATAGAGTGCAATAGAAGTAAACATTATTAAATGCAAGAATTAAAGAGAGATCTAACTACAAAAGCAAGAGATCAACAATAGAAAAGCAAAGAAGAACAATTATCATGAATTACCTCTTATTTAATTGAAGGAAAATGGAAGGAACAATACTAGATCTACAACAAAATACAAGAACAACATAAAGGAAATTACAACAAAAGAATAGAAGAAGAT
>NC_029777.3:83485899-83487959 GCF_000817695.3 Arachis duranensis
GGCATCGAGAGAGGATTAGAAATGTATCTATTTTAGTGCAAAATAAGTATGTTTTCATCCATGGTGCAAAACTAGGAAAGGAATGCAAATCCTTGTATTTTCATACAGAAAGTGTGTGGAATCATTGATAAAACCCTTGAAATTAGCACAAGATAAACCCTCAAAATGGGGTTTGTCAACCTCCCCATACTTAGATTCTAGCATGTCCTCATGCTTGGAGAAATGCAAAAGAAACATAGAAGACCGAGGAATCACGAGAGTATGAGACTCATGAAGTATAGTCTACTTATATGAATGCAACTATGACTAATGCTATTTCCTACTTGGTTAGGAACGAATCAACCTTCTCATGAAAAATGCGAGCACATGGGACACAATGGTGGTCAAGGCATGGGATTTGCCAATTTCTAAGCATCAAATGCGGTATATGCACCCTTGCATGAGGAATGCTCGTGAGAGCCGGGAATCAAGGAATTGAGCATCGAACCCTCACCGGAAGTGTTTACACTCTAACCGCTCGGTGTTTGGGGTTGTTTCACTCAATTCTCCCCTAATCATGCTTTCCAAGATTTGTTTTTCTTCTAACAATCGACATATATTTCATGCATGCATACAAGTATCATGAGGTCTTTCCTTTAGGTTGTAATGGGGCTAGGGTCAAGGTAGGATGCATATTTGGTTAAGTGAGTTTGAAATTTGAATCTTTGATAAGCTTAAACTTCCCACCTAACCTATGACATCCTGTACAATTAAGTTCTAATCTAACTACCCATTCCTCACTTTTTCACATACTCATGTATTCCTTTTTAATTTCAAACACCTATGCATTGATTTTATTGGACTACACTTTGTTTTGGGGCATTTTGTCCCCTTTTTATTTCTTTCTTTTTCTTCTTTTTCCTTTTTCTTTTTTTTTTCTTTTCTTTTCCATATTATTTTTCTTTTTCTTTTATTTTTCTTTTCATTTTCTTTTGTTTTTCTCATTTTTTTCTTTCTATATACAAGAACCTCAATGCATAAGGTTTTACATTTGATCAATACATGAGTATGTACCCAATTCCCAATATTTCCAATAATAATACAAAACTACCCTTTTATTCACCCAATGTCCCAAGGTTCCCACACTTAAATGATACTCACACACACTAGTCCTAAGCTAATCAAAGATCCAAATTAAGGACAATTATTGTTTTCCGCTTTAGGCTTGTATTGTGCTAAAATTAAGAACAAAGTGGGTTAATCGTAGGCTCAAAATTGGCTAACAATGGAAGATAAAAGGTAAGGCTATTTGGGTAAGTGAGCTAATGAAATGATGGCCTCAATCATATAAATGCATGAATACAAGGAATAATGGACATATAAAATCAAACAAATCAAAGATCACAATCATAGAAAGAGAATAATGCACACAAGAAGGAAAAATAAGTGGTTATAAGATGTAACCACACCATTAGGCTCAAAAATAAGTGGTTATAAGATGTAACCACACCATTAGGCTCAAAACTCACTTTCTTGTGTTCTTAGCTCAAAAACCATGATCCACAAGATATATATTTCAAGCAAGTTTTATGAAAAGTTTTTACTCAAATCAATTGGTGCTCTATAGATAGAAATCCTTGAAAAATTTCGTTATTTTGACTAAGCTTATTGTGTATATATATGCAAAATTAAGAAAATACAAGTAAAAATCCTAAAATCCTAGAATGAAATGCAAAAGTGTTGGAATTAGAAACTTGTCACCTAAAATCGCCAATCGGTCGGACGACCTCCCCACACTTAAAAGTTTGCACCGTCCTCGGTGCACTCAAAGATGAGCAAGGGGGTACGGCGACTCTCCGAGTTGCTGTGTGTTCTTAGTCTTGCTTCCATGTTTGCTTGTGGTGCATTCATCATGAAAAACAAAAATATAACACCATAAGGTAGGGTAATACAAGAGCAAGGAAGCATAATTGTTGGAATGAGGTAAATCACTAGAATTGAGTGAGTGAATTAGTGTGACATTAAGAAATATTAGGTGTGTGAATTCTAAATTGCGCGGTTTAGAACACACATTAGCATAA
>NC_029777.3:83488115-83488372 GCF_000817695.3 Arachis duranensis
TCAAACACATATGGATGCATATGATCATGAAATACCATGCATTAAGGTAAATGCACATCATCATCCATCATCAAAAGGTTGTCTAATCACAAAATAAGGCTCAAATCACATGGTGGCCAAATCATGCAATTCAAAAAGAGTTACAAGCTCGAAGGCAATTCTCATCACTTGGTATTCTAAAAAGGATAAGCATGAAAAACTCAAGACCAAGTAGCAAAATATAACCTCAATCATAGGATCCAACAAAGATTATCTAA
>NC_029777.3:83488509-83489276 GCF_000817695.3 Arachis duranensis
ATCCAACACTTATGATGAAAAGAGAGAAAATAAAATGAAAACTAAACTAAAGCTATCTAACAAACTAACTAACTAACTAATTAACTAACTAATATAAATGGTTATCCATGGTGTTTGGAAGTGTTGGGTGAGGGGTAGAAGAAGGGAAAAAGAAAGGAGGAGGAAAGAAATAGAAAGAGGAGAAGAAAAGAAATGCGGTGAAAGAAGGAAATCCACGCGTACGCGTGCATGCCCCGCGCGCGCGGATGGTTTATTTCGAGAGTGGCGCGTACGCGTCATGTGCGCATGCGCGCAAGTGGGGTTGTGCCAAAGGCACAACGCGCGCACAGTGCGGGCCTAACTCTCGGGTTAATGCATGGAAGGTGGAACTTCTCAACCCACGCGTACGCGTGCATGGCGCGCTCGCGTGGATGGTCGAAAATGCTCAATGTACGCGTATGCGTGCAGTGCGCGTACGCGTGGATGGTGCTCTGTTTTTCAAAATGTTTTTTTTGGTATGTTTTTACACCAATCCAAGCATTCCAAACTTCCAAATAGCTACCAAAACACCATAAAACCTTATTTAACATACTAAACTATCAAATGCACTTAACAAACTACCAAAACATGAAATTAAACTAATTCTACCCATATATTCAAAAGAGAAAGAAAAGATTTTACCATGGTGGGGTGTCTCCCACCTAGCACTTTTATTTATTGTCCTTAAGTTGGACTTATGGGGAGCTCCCTCTCAAGGTGGCTTGTGCTTGTACTCATCTTGGAACTTT
>NC_029777.3:83491140-83551458 GCF_000817695.3 Arachis duranensis
TAGTTATCCTTCTCAATTGTGATGAGAATTGTTCATTGCTACCACTTAGTTAACCCTTACTAAATAAAGGAAAGTCAAGTGGATGAATTGACTTGAGCCACAAGTCCTAGCCAACTCCCAAGGAAAGACTAGCTTTAGTGCACTCTAAACCAATTAGCAATCTCTCCAATTATCAATCAACAAAGGAATTAGATAACTCAAGTGTCACTAATTACTCTACCTAGGCCAAGAGGAACAAAATCTACACTAAAACTAAAAGAGACATTTCAACAAACACATAGAGTGCAATAGAAGTAAACATTATTAAATGCAAGAATTAAAGGAATCTATAACTACAAAAACAAGAGATCAACAATGGAAGAGCAAAGAAGACACATTTATTATGAATTACCTCTTATTGAATTGGAAGAATGTAGAAGAATCAATACTAGATCTACAACAAAATGTAAGAACAACATAAAGGAAATTACAACAAAAGAATAGAAGAAGATGAATGTAGCAACAAAGAATTGAAAGATAGAAGTAGAAGAAGATGAATCTAAATCTAGATCTAAGAACTAAACCTAATCCTAATCCTAATTCTAGAGAGAAGAGAGAGCTTCTCTTTCTAGAAACTACTTCTAACTAATCCTAATGAGTGTGTAATGATTGGAATCCCCTTTGCTCTTCAATCCTTGGCTTTAAATAGCATCTTTGGCGCCAAAGTTGGTTGCAATTGGGCCCCACAACCCTTCAGAATTCGTTGGCCACGTTTTCATAAAAAAATCATAAAACGGCACCGACGCGTACGCGCACAGCACGCGTACGCGTCCATGGGGTGATTCGCAGGTGCGCGCGAGCGCCAGGTGCAGGTCGGGTCCGTTTTTGGGCTCTCCCTGGGGTTGTCTTTGTATTCTTGGGTTGCGCCCCTCTCTCTCTGGTGACCTGTCCCTTTTGGTGCATTTTGGTTCTCTGATAATCTTGGCGAACTCGGGAAGCTTACAGTCTCTTATGGCTTGTTCGAGGGCATCTTTTAGGTCAAAACAGTCTTGTGTCCTATGCCTGTAACCTCTATGGTAGTCACAGTATAGGGTTTTGTTGCCGCCGGTTCTTTCTTTGAGCTGTCGGGCCCTCGGGATGATACCTCGATCCGCTATTTGGTGGTATATTTCGGTAATCGGGGCCGTCAGGGGTGTGTAGCTAGAGAATTTGCCAATTCTAGGTGACCGGTTTGTGTTTGCTAGTTTGGGATGGTCCTTTTGACATTCTCTGGATAGAGGGTTATATCGAGACGCCGAGTTGCCGTGTTGGGATTTGCCGTGCTGTCGTTTGTTGGCGGCTACGACCTGACTGACCTCCTCGTCGTTTATGTATTCCCTGGCGACGTTCTGGATCTCGTTCATGGTCCATACTGGTTTGGTGGTAAGGTGCTTATGGAAGTCCTCGTTCATGAGTCCGTTGGTTAGGCAGAGGCTTGCGACGGAATCTGTGAGTCCGTCGACTATTAGGCATTCGTCGTTGAAGCGGTCGAGGTATTTTCTCATGGACTCGTCTTGTTTCTGCGTGATTCCTAATAGGCTGATAGGGTGTTTGGCTTTAGTGATTCTGGTAGTGAATTGGGTCATGAACTTCCGCGAGATGTCGTAGAATCCGGTTATAGACCCGTTGGGGAGGGTGTTGAACCATTTTTTCGCTGGCCCAGTGATGTGTGGAAAACGATCCAACGCAAAACTCACCGGCAAGTGTACCGGGTCACATCAAGCAATAAAACTCACGGGAGTGAGGTCGATCCCACAGGGATTTAAGGATTGAGCAATTTTAATTCAGTGGTTGATTTAGTCAAGTGAGTCAGGTATTGGTTGAGTGATTTTGTTTCCAACAGTAAGTAAATAGCAGGAAATGTAAAGGGAGAGGGATAATTTGCAGAAATTAAAGAGATTTGAAAGTAAAGGCACTGAATCTTAAAGAACAAGAAACTAAATGACTGAAACTTAAAGTGCAAGAAATGTAAATTGCAGTAACTTAAAGTGCAAGAAATATAAATTGCTTGAATGGAAAAGGGATTTGAGGACTGGGAATTCAGAATTTAAGCAAGGGAAATTAAATTGCAACAATTAACTAAACAAGAGATAAATTGAAATTGACTAGATCTTCAAACAGAAAAGATCCAAGTTCACAAAGTAATTAAAGATAAATTGAAGATTGCAGCAGTGAAGGAAATGGAATTTAACTCAATTATGCAGTAAGAAAAATCAAAGAGATCTTGGATGGAGATTGAGACAGAAGTTCCTCAATTCTTCACATTCAAGACTCCACAAAACCCAGTAAAGAAAACAAAATGAATAGAGGAAGAAAAAGTGAATTCTCTCCTCCAATTCTCAAGACAAGTTTGTAGAAAAATAGAAAAATGGAAAGTGCTCTCCAGTGACCAAGGATGAAAATTCAAAATGAAATAAGCTCTCAAAAACACCAAAGAACTCCCCATCTAATCCTAACTAACACCTATTTATACACTTTCTATTTTGGATCTAAGAATTTTGAGTGGGCTTTTTGATTTGGTGAAGAAATGAATTAAGTTGGATTTTTGAGTGAAATTCAGCCCATCTTGCTCCTAGGAGGCTGCCCTGCCCTTGTGAAGGGCAGAGCAGGGAAGTTGTGTGAGGAAGTATGTTGCATGCATGGGAGAGGCATCAGGATGCTGCCCTGCCCTTGTGGAGAGCGGGGCAGTGGAGCTTCCAAGGGGAGGTACTCGGTTCAAGCCTTCGTGAAAGCACTCCACGCCAATTTTCCTTAAATTTTTATGAAGAGAGCATGACATTTCCCTCCAAGAGAGCACTCTGCTCTCCTTGAGGGCAGACTTCCTTGGTTTCCTTGTGTCTCCCTCTTCGAGCCTTGGTGGAAGCACTTTGGTTCATTTTCGCTTATTTTTGGCCCTTGAAGATGCCTTTCACTCATGCCTCAATTGTACGCCAAATATAGATTGCTATATATCGTTAGAAAGCTCTGAATGTCAGCTTTCCAACGCAACTGAAAGCACATCAATTGGACATCTGTAGTTCAAGTTATAGCCCTTTGAAGTAGGCATGGTCATGCTATGAGCGCCCAGATTTTAACTTAGCAAAAATTTGCTTCCAACCTCACTTTGCATCACGATATTGCCCTGCTCTTGGCAAGGGCAGAGCAGTGTGCGTGCTGGTTGCTTTCTTCTTTGATTTGGTCATGGGCCACGCTTTTAAAAGCGTGGCCTAAGGCTCCAAAGTGTGCTCCAACTTCAAAGTGTGCCCCAAAGCTCTTTTTTTCTCCTTTTTAGCTTATTTTGTGCTTCTTTGCTTCTTTTTCTTCTTATTCCCTACAAGATTTATAAAATTAAAAGATCAAGAAAATATATCATTTAAGCACAAAAGCATTCACTATTTAAGCACAAATCATCAATTTATTGTATGAAAAAGCATAGAAAAATGAGTATATGATGACTTGTCATCACCCAGCTAGGGTTACCAGGAAAGTTCTATATCGGACTGCGTCAGCGGCGCCTTCTAGGTTCATTCTGGCCTCGAAGGCCATCAAGTGCTCCTGGGGGTCTTTGGTTCCATCGTATTTCATATCCGTGGATTTATTAAAACCTTTAGGGAGTTTTGCTCTTAAGATTATTTCAGTAAAAGGAGTAGCTCCCATTATTATGTGGTCGTTTTTCGTGCGCTTGGTTTCTCGGTGTTGTCAGTCTTCATCCGTGTCGTGCTGATGATCTGGGTCACAGGAGGTGCTGTGGTTGTGCCTTTTGCTGTGTCTCCGTTCTGGCGACCTTCCGTGTCTGGGCTCACGCGAGATGCTTCGATAGCTTCTCCTGGTATGTCGCCGTTCTGGCAATCTGCCGTGGTGGGATTTCAATCTGGAGGTTGCGTGACTTCCATTTTTGGCGTTGTGTTTTTCCTTGGTAGCAATTCTGCCTTCAAGTTCTTGAACTTGGAAGTAGAGGTCTTGAATTATTTGGGCTGCTTTGTCCCCCGTGTTTTCGAGATGTCGTGCTTCGACAATGACTAGCCCGTTTTCTTTGTTATGGATGGTACTTGCTATCCTTCCATGGGGTGCAGCTTCTTGGCGCTCGGGAGTTGGATTTCTTGTTCGGGAGTTATCTTGGTGGCTTATGGAGTGCTCTTCAAGTTCGTCTACCATTCCGACTTAACCGGCGTAAGTTCCCCACAGACGGTGCCAATGTACAAGATGTCTCCGGTACAGGTTGAGAGATGGATCGGGAACTTGCGGGTCGAGGCGGATGCCGGATTACTTGACTGGAGCGATGAGGGGGGAGGTACCTGCAAAGATATTCCGACGCTCAAGTCATAATGGATCTAAGAGGTAGAAGGTGTGAGGAATGAGTGAATACCTGGAGGGACCTGGGTCCTCTATTTATAGGTGATAGTGAATATCTTATCTTATCTTATTTGGCTAAAATAAGGGAGACATTTGAATTATCTTATCTTATCTTATTTGGCTCAGATAAGGGAGACGTTTAGCTCAGTTGGTTAGGAGCTCTAGTAGGCTGGTTCTGGGCCTTCTGGAAGGGTGAAGCGGGTCGGACCCGGGTAACCCGGGCTCGGGGACCGTTTCGGATGTAGGATCCGTGGGCCGGATCCGTAAAAGTAAGTAAAACAAATTTAATTTATGTTCAGAATTGTCATAATTTAACTAAATTAAGATTAAGTATAAAATAATATAATATAAATAATGACCTTTTTTGGTCATTTAAAAAAAATTAGATAAAATAGATTATTTTAAAATGACTTTTAATTAAAGAGTCAATTATCATTTTTGTCCCCAATATTTGGGATAAGTCATATTTGTATCTCTAACGTTTAAATCGTCCTATTTGTAATCCTAACGTTTATAAAAGTGATTCAATATTATCTTGTCGTCAATTACACATCATGAGATTTAGTTGGAGTTCTAAAAATCTCTTCTTGAAGTTAGAATAGAAATGTATAGGTCAGAACCGATAATCCACTCCGGATAATAACTCATTAAAAGTTGAAACTAATCCCTGCAACATTTATATAATTCACTTTTTTAGAGACATAATTGAACCTGAACACAAATTTTGGGTACAATATTAAAATCAAACACATCCAAATGAGACCTAATTGAGAATAAATACATCCAAGTGAGAATAATTGAAAAATATAATCTGATCTATTAGTATAATTGATGGCAGGATAACATTAAATCACTTTTATAAATGGTAGGTAAGGGTAGAAAAGGGTCAGATGGCCTGTTAGGGCCTGCAGCCTGGCCTGGCCTGACCTGTTATAAAATAGGCACAAGTTCAGACTCTTGTAAAAACCTTAATATATTAATAGACCAGGCCTAGGTTCACTAATTAGTCTTATTGGCCTGTCAGACTTGCCTGGACCTATTAACACATAATTAAATATATAAATAATTTTTTTATTATTAACAAAATTATGATATATTTTAAATTTATTATACTTTATTATAAATACTTTTGTATATTTTAAATACTTTAAAAGTTTAAAAATTCTTATAAATATTAAATATGACATATTGCATATAAATAATTTCATTAAAAACTAGTTTTTTAAATGATATTTTTATTTTTATAAAAAATTATTAGGCCTTTTAACAGGCTTCAAGCTAATCCAAGCTGAATAACATGCCAGGTTTAGTACTTTAAAAAAAGTTTATAGTATACTACAGGCTAGACTCAGACTAATTAATAGGTCATGCTTGTTAGAGCAAGCCTGGCCTGGCCTGACCTGTTTTCACCCCTAACGTTAGAGATACAAATAGGACGATTTAAACGTTAGAGACACCAATAAAACTTACCCCAAATGTTAAGGACAAAAATAATACTTTACTCTTAATTAAATTAGATCTAAATATAACTACATAATATTAAAAATATTATAATAATAATTAATAATTGTTTATACGTGGGCCTACCTACAAATACTGGTCCAGCCCACAATCCAAACAAAGAGCAAGCAACATTCAAAATTGGGTTGCAGTAAGGTCAACCCTATAGTAACAAACCCAATTTATGTGGTCTCACTCACATAGGTTGGACCGACTTGGATACAGGCCTCTTAGTTCGTATCCAATCTGACTTGGTGAACAAGTTAAAAGCTTTTTCCAGTATAGTTGTGATAACTAATTCAAAGATAGAGATAACTTCTCATTTTGTAATAGAATAACTATTTATGATTATCTAAAGTCATTTCTAAGGAATGACTAAGTCACATTTATAATTATGTATACTAGTATTTTTGTCCGTAAAAAAAAGTTTATATTGATAGTTATAAAATTAACTTAAAATATTTTTTTTTGAAATAATTGAATCTTGATTCTAATTATTAATCACAATATTAGTATTCTCTCTAAATTATATGTAATAAATATTTGAAAGAAGAAAATGAAAAATATAAATTAGAAAGATAAGCAATGAAATTTAAAATTAAATAAAAACTAAAAAAGATGTATACAACAACAACAACAACAACAACAACAACAATAATAATTTTTATTAGAGAGAGAGAGAGAGAGAGAGAGAGAGAGAGAGAATTTATTAATTTTAGAGAAAAAAATTATTTTAATTGTAATGAAAGAATATCTCGTGATATATATACTTTGGTTTGTCATTCTAACATTCTTACTATCAGAATGTCACGCTTCCAAATGCGCCAGTCTGATAGAGAGGATATTACGACGACTTCTATATACATAATAATAAAATAGGAGCCTTTAACTGAAAATCGTATTGATTTTTCTTTAAAAAACTAAAAATACTTTTCTTTTATACGTACATACATACAAATGATATATACTCAAATACATCTCATCACACTTTACATTCACAAGAATAACTTCTACAAGTATATATGTATATACAAAACCATCAAATCACAACTCCTATCATTCTTTACAAAAATATAATAATAATGGTAAGGAAAAACAATAGCTGAGATAATACATCAAAGAAAAGTACGATAAAAAAACTCAGTAGAATCTTTATCGGTTTTCTTGTCTGTTTTCTAAAAAAGATAAGTTGTAACGGGTGAGAACCTAACCACAGAGTTTTACCACAGGAATTTAAGAACACTACAAGAAAAATATCCATTCAGCCACACTTTTTTTAAGCTATATTTGAAAAGCGTAGCCTATTCATAGAATAGGCTACGGTTTTCTCTGTGTTACCATTTTATAGAAGAGTAGGAAACACAATTGTGGCATCACTTGAAAAGTGTCTATTTAGATATTATAAAGATCACTCATAAAGCGTAGCCTTATCTTAATATCTATGAATACATTTTTTATAAAAAAGAACGCTTTTAAAAGTAGCCTAATGGTTATGTTTTGGGTACACTTACGAAGCATTTCCTAATATAAGTGCACTATAACCTCAATGAATTTTTCCTTTACATAAACCTGTGCCCTTCTCCTTCATTCAGAGATCAGATTTTACCTTCTTCTTTGCCCTTTTTGCCCTCCTTCTTAACAAACCCGTGAAATCCCTTCTTTACCCTTAATCTTGAAAAACCATTTCCCTTCCCCCGTCTAATTCTCTGAAACCACTCTGATGTCTCTAAAAAGTAAAAACCCTTTTTCCCCCCTTGTACATTTATCTCCAAAACCACACACTCTCATCTCTTAAACACTCATTTACGGTGCCGGCACTGGACAAACGACAGCTAATGGCAGGGAGGCGTTTAGTAATGGAACCACGACAAGTAGAGAGCAACAGAACAAAGGAGGCGAGGTGCGACTGTGACTGATATGGAGGTGGAGATGCGAAGATGCGACGTTGCAAAAGAGATAACTCTGCGACGTTATGTCACACTTTTCATTTGTAATTGATTCATCTCTACTCACCACTCCGGCTCTACATTCTAATGTCTCAGAACCTCTCTATCCCTCCCGTAACCACTCAGTTGGTCTCGATCAAAACCGCTCATTCTCTGTTGTCAGAGACAAAGAACAATAAAGAACGACAAGTTGGCCTTGGTGATGACAAACCGCGATGGAAAACTGAGATGGTAGTAACGATAAACTGAGACATTAGCACTGAACAGAGATCAATGGTGTGTATGAATTTTCTAGTTTTGCAATTTTTCGCTCATATGTATGCGTACGCATCTTATTTTCAACAACTTATTATTTTGTGTTCTCAAAGCCAATTTGACCTTCTAAACCTCTATTTTCATACTGTTAGTCCTAAACTTGGTTAGTAGGCCTAGTAATAAAGTGGAGTTAGAAAATTAAGGAAACTTGGGGATGAAGTAAAGGTTGAGAATGATGAGATTGGGGATGACTGTGTGTGGCCAAAATGGTCGAGGTGTGTATGTGGCTAGAAAGGTCGAGTATGTATGGCCGGAATGGCCGAGACATGTATGTGGCCGAAATGGTTGAGAGGGCAAGATGAGGACGAGAGTTCCCTCTTTTGTCGTGATGGGAATGTGGGGAAGGTAGAAAGGCACTCTCCTTCATTTATGATCCTCCTGGAGATGCACAACCTAAAGACAAATGTCTAAGTTAGCTACCAAATGTGTCGGGTTTTGGCAAAGTAAATGACGCGTGAGCTCATGGCCAGTAGGATAGACATTCATCATATGCATATATGTGCTTTGTTTGCCATGCCGTAATTGGGAATGCCTAATTAATTATATTATGCTAATTGTTGTAATTGTTACTTAAACTACTTGTTTTCAACCTTTGCTTGCCTTGTCTCTTTGTTTTGTCTATAAGAATTATTGGATACGGAGGTATGGAGGAAGGGGAAAAGACTTAGAGTTATGGTTAAGTTAAGTTAGGCATAGATATCTTAGAAGACCACCTTTCATGGCTTCTATTTAAATCTTTTAAGCTTTATAATCTGAGTATCGGCGTTCCAGGATTGCCTCTAGCATTCCCACGACCTTATATATTATGTGCATGGAACCTTTACCATGCTAAAAACCTGTGGTTCTCATTCTATACAATGTTGTGTTTTTTAGATACAGGTCGAGAGGCACCTCGCAAGGCGTCTGGAGCTCTCCGTAGTGAAGTGGCTTTTGGGTTTATATTTCTGTTCTGTTTTTGTTATATATATACGTGTGTAGATTCTCCCTATGTACCTATATTTTTCTTTTGTACCTTTTAGAGGTTTATGGAGAATTAGGGTTTATCTTTGTGTTTTGGATTTTAGAGTATGTATGTATGTATGTAAATATTCTCCGGCCAGCCTTAGTTTCGCAGGCTGAGTTCAAAGCTTGTTATATCGTTTCCTTGTCTCTCTATTCCTATTTCCTATTTAGTTATGCTTTTAAAACTCTAGATTTCTTCACACGTAAGTAATCACGTTTCCTGAGCGTTACGCTTTTATTTTTACGATTTTTGTTTCACCTATTTTTCAAGACTCTTAGTTAAATATCTTTTTCACTATCATATATATACATATTTTTGCCTTTAAAGGTCGTAATACCTCATCACCTCAGTCTTATGACTTAAGCATAAGATTAAGTGTGGTAGGGTGTTACACTTTCTATTACATTTGCTGGATTCTGTAAGTTTTCTTAATTCCTTATTATTCTGTAAGGTTTCTAGCTAATGTTTAATTATTAATATGGGAAAGTGTTTTACTTTTATACAATATGTTCCTTACTTGGCATCAGTGCCTTGTATACTTGTATGTTCATTGATTCATTTGCAGTTTTTGTCATCAATATGTATTGTTCATGTTTGGATTAGAAGTAACAACTAACAAGTGCCTTTTCTACTTGGTTGATGAAGCAAGTGTATCCTAAGTATGTTAAAATGTTATCTAGGCTTATGTTATCTAAGCAAGTGTATCCTGAGTAGGTTAATTTCTAAAATTGAGGAAATTTGTTGTCTCTGGATGGCTGATGGTCCTAATAATGTATTGGTATGCTTGTTTAATTTCAAGCTTCAAGACTTGAATGTAAGAATTGACTTTCTTTTTAAATAAATTATATATTTGATTTGGATTATCTCGTGGTAAATACAGTTTGTTTAGTTGCTGCTAGTATGAATATTGGAATCTTTAATAGTCAGTTCTAAGATATTATTAGTTTAGTATACTGTTCATACCCGGGTCGAGTTATTCGACCCGGGATGTTCTACAGACAAAGCGACCGACCTCTTCAGGTCAGGACAACCCGACCCCTTCTCAAAGAGCTCAGCCAAGTCACAGGAAAGCCCAAACAAAGGGCCCAAATAGAGGAACACGTCCCAAATCTAAAGGCAGCTCAAGCCCGTAGAGATAAAGGCGGTTCCCTTGAAGATAAGATGACCTCACTTGAAGATAAGATAAAGATAAGATAAGATAACTAACTTATCTTATCTAAAGAAGGTCATTCTACGCTATTATAAATACACTGGAGCACCCAGGTATAACTCATACTCTGATTCTACTCAATACCTGCTTAATACCCTAACTAACTTAAGCATCGGAGTCCCTTGCAGGTACCCCCCACCTCCGGGGACAAAGGATCAGCATCATCACCAAGTCCAACGAGTCAGACACAGCGACTCCAACCACGATCATCAGATCGGGCCCCGTAGCCCCGACCAGCATAGAAGATCTCGTTCGAGATCGACCTCTAGTTTCAGGTAACCCTCGGAACATTGGCGCCGTTGCCGGGGAACCTGGAAGTCATCCCAGCACCATGGCGGACGACCATGACAACAACCACGGCTCAGATCTAGAGGATAGAACGCCGCACAAAAATGCAGACACTACACCAAAAGACACTCCCCAAATCAACAATAAGGACTCCCCAAACGAGGGAGCCCTGAGGCATTTTAAGACCGGTTAAAACAACTTGAGGAAGACCTTCTACGTCAATGAGAGGCCGAGAAGGATCTACAAAGAGAAAAAAGGCGACGCCGGGAATTGGAGAACAAACTCCTAAAACTTGAAGCCTATGTCAAGACTAAAGCCAGCCAATCCACTCCCGAAGATAGCACCTGCAAGGACCAAGATCCATTCACCAAGGAGATCATGAAGACAAGAATCCCAAAAGACTTTAAACTCCCAGACATGACCTTGTACAATGGCACTACAGATCCTAGCCATCATCTTAGCAACTTCAGAAGCAGAATGTACCTCACCGATGCCTCAGATGCAGTTCGTTGCAAAGCCTTTCAAACTACTTTAACAAAAATGACAATTAAATGGTTCGATAACCTCCCTCCAAGATCCATCTCGAGTTTCGACGACATGGCCAAAAAGTTCCTGGCCAGATTCTCCATCCAAAAGGACAAAGCAAAACATGCGCCGAGCTTACTGGGAATCAGACAAGGAGAGCGGGAAATCCTGCGTAACTACATGGAGAGATTCAGCAAAACATGCATGGATATACAAAACCTTCCAACAGAAGCTGTCATCATGGGTCTCATTAATGGCCTGCGATAAGGGCCTTTTAGTCAATCCATATCAAAGAAGTACCCCATATCCCTGAACAAGGTACAGGAGCGAGCGGAAAAATACATCAACATGGAGGAAAACTCCCGATTAGGAGAGACCTCAAAAGCAGGGTTCACCCCTTGGGATAAAGACAAAGATTCCAGAAAAAAGGAAGATCGACATGGAGAGAAAATAAAAAAATACCACAATTACACCCCTCTTCGGGTGTCTCTCGTGGATGTCTACAGAGAGGTTTGCAACACAGAAAAAATACCACCAGCTCGACCACTCAAAGGCAAAAAAAGAGGAGGAAACCGGGCTGAATATTGTGAATACCATCGGATCCGCGGGCACTCCACCAATGAGTGTTTTGACTTAAAAAAGTCATAGAAAAGCTCGTACGAGAAGGAAAGCTAGATCGATACCTGGCCATCCATGAGGATGAACAAAGGAAAAGAAGAAGAGCAGAAGATGTCGGACCAACTGCGCAATCATCCTGGATGCCAGAAAGACATGTCCACATGATACACGGCGGATTCTCCGGGGGAGGAATCTCCAAATCATCCCACAAAAGACATCTCAAAGACGTATATCACGTCGCAGAAAGGGAGGAAGCACCCGACATTCCGGCAATCACTTTTACCAAGGAAGACGCATCCGGCATCGCGACAGAGCATGACGATCCCATGGTCATCACTATTATACTGGCAAACGCAAATCTTCATCGTACACTGATAGACCAGGGGAGCTCTGCCGATATCTTATTCAAAATTGCCTTCGACAAACTCGGCTTGGAAGAAAAATAACTTAGAGCATATCCGGACAGCCTGTTCGGGTTAGGTGATACCCCGTTTCAACCAATGGGATACATCCCGCTCCACCCAACTTTTGGAAAGGGAAGTCAGTCAAGAACACTCAAAATAGATTACATCATTGTTGACGTAATCTCAGCCTACAATGCCCTAATAGGTCGGGCAACGTTAAATCAACTCGGCGCAATAGTCTCGACTCTGCATCTATGCATGAAATTCCCAACCGCAGAAGGAATAGCCACAGTAAAGGCAGATCAAAAGATGGCGTGCCGGTGTTACAACGAAAGTCTAAACCTCATAGGCAGGGGAGAAGAATTCCACACAATCGAGCTCGGTGGAGTTCGGAGGCGGGAGGAGCTCCGCCCACAACCTGAAGGAGAAATAGAGAAAATCCAGATCGGGAACACTCCGGACCAAACAACCAACATTGGCACACTCCTAAAAGGGGACATAAAAGAATCATTCATACTGTTCCTACGCAACAACGCCGACCTCTTTGCATGGAAAGCCGCAGACATGCCAGGCATAGATCCCAAACTAATGTGCCACAAGCTAGCAGTCTACCCAGGATCTCGGCCGGTACAACAAAGGCGCAGAAAGCTAGGACCAGAATGCTCTCAAGCAGTGGAAAAACAGATACGAGCTCTACTGGAGGCAGGCTTCATAAGAGAAGCCAAATACCCGTTATGGCTTGCTAATGTCGTTTTGGCAAAAAAGTCAAATGGGAAGTGGAGAATGTGCACCGACTATACCGATCTCATCAAAGCTTGCCCAAAAGATCCTTATCCACTCCCAAACATCGACGCACTAGTAGATGCCTCCTTCGGATACAAATACCTCTCCTTTATGGACGCATACTCGGGATATAACCAAATCCCAATGTACCCACCCGACCAAGAAAAAATCTCTTTCTTAACCCCAAAGGCAAATTACTACCACATTGTTATGCCCTTCGGTCTCAAAAATGCGGGAGCCACTTACCAAAGATTAAGGAACAAAGTTTTTTCGGATCACATCGGAAAAATCATGGAGGTCTACGTAGACGACATGCTAGTGAAGACGCAAAATGAAGAGATGTTATTATCCGACCTGACACAAGTATTCAACACCATAAGACGACACGGCATGCGACTCAATCCCACAAAATGTACCTTTGCAGTAGAAGCTGGTAAATTTTTGGATTTTATGATCACACAGAGAGGAATCGAGGCAAACCCGGACAAGTGCAGGACCGTACTCGACATGAAAAGCCCGACTTGTATCAAAGAGGTACAACAACTCAACGGGCGATTGGCAGCCTTGTCCAGATTCCTGGTGGGATCCGCAATAAGATCTCTCCCCTTCTACGCCATTCTAAGGAAGGGAAAGGAGTTTAAATGGACAGTTGAATGCGAGCAAGCCTTCCAAGACTTCATTTGGGACAGCCACCTATATTAAGTCGGCCACGGGAAGGAGAACCATTCATCTTGTACCTCGTAGTAGGAAATCGGGCAATAGCCTCAGCACTGGTCCGAGAAGACAACAGTGGGCAACAACCCATATACTTCATTAGCAAAGCATTACAAAGGTCCGAGCAGAACTACCAGAAAATAAAAAAGTTCGCTTACGCTCTCATAATAACATCTCGATGACTTCGCCCATATTTCTAATCTCACACCATTAAAATTCAGACCAACCAGCCCATAAAAAGAATCCTACAAAAAATAGACTTGGCAGGCAGAATCTTACAATGGGCAGTCGAGTTGTCCGAATTCGACCTTCAATACAAAGCTCGGACGGCCATCAAATCTCAATATCTGGTTGACTTTATTGCGGAATTCACGGACACACAAGAAATCCCCACATAATGGAATCTATACGTGGACGGCTCCTCAAATAAAATGGGAAGTGGCGCTGGCGTAATAATTAAAAGCGATCAGGGGACCCAGATCGAACTCTCCCTCAAATTTGGGTTCCCTACCTCAAACAATCAAGTGGAATATAAGGCATTACTAGCTGGTTTGAAGCTGGCTAGGGAGGTTGGAGCTCAAAAACGTATCATCTTCAGCGACTCACAGGTAGTCACTTCACAAATAACGGGCAGCTACCAAGCCAAAGATCCCACTATGAAAAAATATCTGGACAAAACTAGGGAACAGCTCGGACAACTCGGAGAGTATGAGATTCGACACATACCTCAAGAACAGAATGCCCGGGCCGATGCACTCTCAAAACTAGCCAGCACCAAACCAGGAGGCAACAATAGAAGCCTTATCCAAGAAATTATACAGAAGCCATCAATCTCAGAAGAAGAAAATGTCTTAGCCATAACAGATCACGATCAGGGATGGATAACCCCATAATTAATTACCTCACCACAGAGGCCCTCCCTACAGATGAGAAAGAGGCAAAGAGGTTAAAATAGGAAGCACAATACTATACCATCATAAATAATACTTTATACAAAAGAGGGATTTCAACACCATTGCTAAAATGCGTGCCGACTCCCAACACTAAGGATATCTTAGAAGAAGTACACAATGACATTTGTGGCAATCACCTCGGAGCACAAGCACTCGCCAAAAAAGTACTACGGGCAGGATTCTATTGGCCAACCCTACAAAAAGAAGCCACAGATTTCGTAAAGACATGTTCGCCATGTCAAAAGCATGCCAACTTCCACACCGCTCCGCCAGAGGAACTCATCAGCGTAACTTCACCTTGGCCATTCGCAAAATGGGGACTCGATCTCCTCGGACCTTTTCCTCAAGGATCAGGACAAGTCAAATTCCTCATAGTAGGAATAGACTACTTCACAAAATGGATCGAGGCAGAACCTCTAGCCAATGCCACAGCTCAAAAAAGTCAGAAATTTCTGTATAGAAACATCGTCACAAGGTTCGGAGTTCCATACTCCATCACTACAAACAATGGTACCCAGTTCACAGACGCAGGCTTCAGAAAACTAGCGGCCGACCTGAATATAAAACAACAATTCACCTCTATCGAGCACCCCTAAGCCAATGGGCAAGCCGAAGCTGCTAACAAAGTTATATTAGCAGGGATAAAATGGAGATTACAGGATGCAAAGGGAGCCTGGGCTGAGGAGCTCCCACAAGTCCTATGGGCATATCGAACGACTCCACATTCCATGACAAAGGAGTCACCTTTCCGATTAGCTTACGGAATAGAGGCGATGATTCCAGTGGAGGTCGAAGAAGGATCACCCAGAGTAATCCATTATAGTGAAAGAGCCAATTCCCAACTCCAAAGAGAAGAGCTCGATTTACTTCCGGAAATCTGAGAAAGAGCTCAGATAAGGGAAGAAGCGTTGAAACGACGAATGGCCTCCAGATACAACCGAAAAGTAATACAGCGGGCCTTTGTTGAAAATGACCTTATCCTAATCCGAAACGATATAGGAACAACTCGACCTGGAGAAGGAAAGCTAGCCGCAAACTGGAAAGGACCCTTCCGAGTTATAGAAGTCTTAGGAAAGGGCTACTACAAACTTTCCGAACTCGACGGGTGAGAGCTTCCTAGATCATGGCACGCCTGCAACCTAAGAAGGTACTATAGCTAGGGATGATAAAAGATCTTGGACAAGGCACACTCTTTTTCCTGAAAAAGGTTTTTTAACGAGGCGCCCCGCCAAGACCTACAAATCACCCGACTTAGGAAATTAATTCCTCATGTATATTTGCATTTTCCTTTAATAAAATTTGTTCAGATTCTCTACAAACGCTCAAGTTGTATTATTTTGAAAACATTCATCGCCCGATTATAAAGCTACAAATCGACAAAAAGTGAAAAACGAATTTCACTGCACGATCACGATAAAAACGAAGTTTAAAAACCCAAATTCTACAAAATCGGCAAAGATGAAAATAGAATAATACAAGAAGTTATAGAAAGTGATCCATAGAAAGGACCTGACAAGGACCTAATAAAATGGATTGCTATAAAATAACTTAAAGACTGGCCGGCACAAAAAGTCAGACCAGCCACAACAACCCAAGTTATAAGTAAAGCCCTAGAAAGAGGTCTGGCTAACCCTATAAAAGAGGATTACTATAACTTCGAAGAGCCCGACATGAGGATGTCGGACTCCTATAAAAAAGTTACAAAAGATAATCCCTGAAAGAGACCTAAAACGAGGTCCAAAAAAGAGGATTATCAAAGTAACTCGACAGGGCCCGACGTGACAAAGTCGGCCCGGAAAGAAAAAATTACAAAAGATAATCCCTGAAAGAGACCTAAAACGAGGTCCAAAAAAGAGGATTATCAAGTAACTCGACAGGGCCCGACGTGACAAAGTCGGCCTGGAAAGAAAAAAGTTACAAAAGATAATCCCTGAAAGAGACCTAAAACGAGGTCCAAAAAAGAGGATTATCAAGTAACTCGACAGGGACCGACGTGACAAAGTCGGCCCAGAAAGAAAAAGTTACAAAAGATAATCCCTGAAAGAGACCTAAAACGAGGTCCAAAAAAGAGGACTATCAAGTAACTCGACAGGGCCCGACGTAACAAAGTCGGCCCGGAAAGAAAAAGCTACAAAGGTAATCCCCAAAAAGAGACCTGAACAAAGTCCAAGAAAGAGGATTACCAAGCAAACTCGGCAGGATCTGACATGATGAAGTCAAGCCCAGGACACAGAAATTACAAACGAAATCAAACCAAATAATCAAGACAATTATGTTGGAAAAAATCTCAGCCTACTAAGGTACCAAGATAAGTGCAAGCAGACATGATATAAAAGCTGCTAAGTTATGATAATAAACTCCAGAGGCCATCAAAGACCAGCCCCGGAAGCTAGAGAACTACTTTGTTTTTTAAAATAAAGTTGCTAAACGAGCAACCAAAGGAAGTATCAAACAAGTCACCAAAACACCAGTTACAAAGATAAAGAGTTCAAAAGCCCACAAAACGGGCTATACACAAACATGATAGAGAAATCATAGAGGATCCAAAGGCTTCCCAGTGGCAGCACCTTGGGAGAAGGAGGGCGAGTCTGGAGAGGCACCGCATCCACTGTTCCGTCGCCTCGATTCAAGATCTGACATTCAGGATCTGGCTCAACCACGGTCGAGGGGGCTGAAGAAACTGGCATAGCAGAAGCTTTAAGAGAAGGCATAGGAGGAGGTTCAATGTCATCATCGGGATCATCCGAGACAATCTTGCCATCCTTTACTACGTTATCAAGGCTAACGAGAGTCAAATCGGCATCAGGGGCAACAATCCGGAACTGCTCCACCAGATTCTCAGAAGCAGCAATTACACTGCCTACAAGATGACCTTGGAGCTCGGCATAATCAGCTCGGGCAGACTCCAAATCCTCCTTAAAACCCATCAGCTCCTTATAAGTGGCAACATAGCTATCCTTATGTTTTAGTGCCATATCTTCGGCCAGTTGCGCAGCAGCCGCCAGACCAACAGACTGGGCCTTCTCCCCCTTCAACTCCTTTTCTAGCTCGGACACCTTCACCTCAAGCTCCTCCTTTAAACCCTTGATTCGATCAAACTCTGACTTTGCCTCCTCCATAAAAGCCTTGGTAGCATGAATAGGAAGATCTTGAGCAGTTCGGTATAGAGCCACTCCCATATGTGCCAGCGTAATACTGCTCCGGGTAATATAATCCAAATGACGAAGAATGGATACATCGCCAGTAGGCATGACACCATAGGGAGCAATCTGTTGATCCACAAATCCAACCGCATCAAAGTCAGGAGCACCAAGATTAAATGGCTCGACAGTCCGAGGTCTTTTTGGAGGAGGAGCGATTGAAGGAACAGAGGTACCAACTGAAGTTTGAGGCAGATCAACCAAACAAACCCGAGGGGTCGGGATCATCCTCCTCGGCCCAGGAGAGCTCGAGACAGACGGCTTCGACAAAGCCTGGGAGGACCCTTCCCCGACCACCTTGGCTGGGACGCTCTGAGTCGCGGTAGCTTTCCTTGCTTTCTTAAAGGCCTTCAGTGAGTCATTATTCTTCGACATCTCTAAAAAACAAAGAAAAATACGAACGACTTATGAATACCCAGAAAAGAAAGAAAGAAAACAAAGACAGGAGAGCACAGTCTATAAAATACCCAGCACAGCACGAATCAAGGACGGATCCCCCAGAAATTTCTTGGTCTCAAGATAAGGAGGTTCCCCCCAAATATCCTCCAAAGAAGTAACAAAGGCCTGATCGACCTCATCTAGCATCTCCCAGGTATACCTAGACACAACTACATTTCTCTGCCACTCTAAAGGAAAACGAGGCTCGTCATTCTCATCCAGAAAGAAAGGGCGAGCCCCTTCAACAGCTCAGATCTTGAAAAAGTAATTCTTAAAATCGCGAAAAGACTCATCATACATGGAGAAGACTTTATGCCCCTGGGCCGACCTAAAAGAAATCCAAGAAGCTTTCTTTTTGGTAGTCCCAGGTTTGGTCAACACAAACAAACACAGAAAAAGAGTCAAAGAGGGCTTAATGCCAAATTCATGACAAACGATCTGAAAAATCTTAATAAAACCCCAAGAATTCTGGTGAAGCTGAGATGGGGCCACGTTACAAGACCACAACAACTCGGTCTCAAAGGAAGAAAAAGGAAGAGTAATATCCATCTGGCTAAAAAAGAAATCATATGCATAGAAGAAAGGACGCTCCCCCTGGATCAAAGTAGGAAAGTAGACCTGGTCATCAGAGTCAGGTGCCACCAACTCATAATTGCATTCTTGATTCTCACTACTACATATCCGATGGTGTTTTCTAAGTGCCGCACAGAACTCTGAATTAGCCAGAGATACACATAATAGCACAAGGGAGTCCAACCAGTCAGACATTCCCTCGGGAACTTTAGAAGATGCCTCGACAATATTTTTGCGAGAAGACATGGTTAACTAGTCCTACAAGAAGAAAAGAAGATTGGATTACTCAAAAAATACCTCGGACACTAATTGAACAACTCGGGCATAAACGGAGGCAACAAACGGAGGCAACTCACAAAACTAAAGCATATAGGTGACAGAGAAACCAGGAAAAGCAAGAAAAGGAAACCCCAGGACCCAACCCAAAAAGGTTCCAGGGGCATCCTTTGAAGGCAGAAAGAAGATTCAGGGAAGCCAACAAAGCCTACATCTTTTCACATCCCAAAAAAAGTCAAAAGAAAGTCATCAAAAACCATCATCTCTATTGAAGAGCAGTCATCAACCAGTATAGCAAAATTATCAATGAAACAAACAAGTTATCAAAGGAGCAACCTTTTTCAAAACAGTAGTACGGAAATCAACCCTAAAAGGAAGCTAGAACCAGGAAAATCACCCAAAGCATACATAAAGACGAAAGAAGACCAGGAAACAGGCATCACAGCAATAAACCTAGCACATAAACAAGAAAAAGGTTCAAACTTTCCAAACGTACAAAATTAGAGCGTCATCAAAGAAATCAAAAACAAAAGTAGCAGAAATAAAAAGGTGAAGAGAAAAGCAAAGCCAACCTGGAAGAAGGAAGAAAACTTTGAAAAGGAGCAGCGGAGATTCGACCACAAAGCGGAAGCACCAAGCGAATGCCAAAGCGTCACAAGAGAGAAAACGAGAAATACAGGACAGGAAACGGCGAAAAAGAAGGGAAGTTACAGGGAAAGGAAAACCGTCTCTTGGATACAAAATTTGAATAAAGGAAACCAAGAGAAACGGGGCATTAAAACCAATTAATGAGGGTATTAAAACCCTCGCACATTCCAAGGCTAGGGCACTAAACGCAGAAGCGCGCGCTTTCAGAGGAAACGAAACAGAAACGTTCCGCATTCAAAAGAAGGAGAACTCTACAAAAAGAAATCGACAAAATGCTCAAGTTCGGCTTCACCAAAGAAGGATCGAAGTCCTAAAACTAAAGATTCGACCTCAAAGAGAAGACCGAGCTCGAGCAGGGGCACTGTTCATACCCGGGTCGAGCTGTTTGACCTGGGATGTTCTACAGACAAAGCGACTGACCTCTTCAGGTCAGGACAACCCGACCCCTTCTCAAATAGCTCGGCCAAGTCACAGGAAAGCCCAAACAAAGGGCCCAAATAGAGGAACACGTCCCAAATCCAAAGGCAGCCCAAGCCCGTAGAGATAAAGGTGGTTCCCTTGAAGATAAGATGTCCTCACTTGAAGATAAGATAAAGATAAGATAAGATAACTAACTTATCTTATCTAAAGAAGGTCATTCTACGCTATTATAAATACACTAGAGTACCCAAGTATAACTCATACTCTGATTCTACTCAATACCTGCTTAATACCCTTTCTAACTTAAGCATCGGAGTCCCTTGCAGGTACCCCCTACCCTCCGGGGACGAAGGATCAGCATCATCATCAAGTCCAACGAGTCGGACACAGCGACTCCAACCACGATCATCAGATCGGACCCCGTAGCCCCGACCAGCATAGAAGATCTCGTCCGAGATCGACCTCTAGTTTCAGGTAACCCTTGGAACATATACCAAGTGTGTTTTCCTATTCTATACATTTCTATTAATGAAATTTTGCTGTTTTCTTTTATTCTAGGAAAAAGGTGCAATTCCCTTAGACAATTCCAACGGTTGAATAGGCATCCCCTACTGGCCATGAACTCACGTGTCGGTTAAATTGTCAGAACCCAATACATCGCAGGGAGAGTGCCCTGTGTACCTCATAGGGAGAATACCCTGTACATCTTGTAGGAAGAGTGTCTTGTACACCTTGCACGATTGAGTTCCTTGTGCACCTCGCAGGATTGAGTGCCCTATGCATTTTTTCAGTCATAATCAAACTCAAGCGGTGAGTGGGATATAACCACCGGCCTCAGTGGGTAGGATAAAACCACCATCCCCACGAATCCAAAAGCACCGAGCAAGCAGGACTATGCAACCATCCTTACAAGGCAATCAATAATCATTCCATTCACAATCACAATCAAACTTCATTATAACCATAATTCATCATGTTCCTATTATCATAAGGATAACCCTTATACCGATTTTTAATTTCATTTTTAAGTTGAAAACATTTTCAAAGTACCTGAAAATTATTCCATTTTGTTAAATCAAATTCAAATACTTCAACTTCTTTAAAACGTCTCAAAACTTTTCTTCAAAAAGTCGAAAACTCCTTTGTTCTCATATACACATTATATCACTTTGTTTTTATTAAAATTCTCAAAACATCATTCTTTAAATTAAAACAATTCATTAAAAATCATTTTCACGTTAACCACAACCCCTAAACTAACTTCAAAACCATTTCAAATTTAAACCTCTTTTAAAAGACTAAAAAATAATCCTATTTATTCAAAATCTTAACTAAAACAACATAACCATTTATTCTTTAATAATACTTTAAAAATTTGCTAAAATGCCTCAAAACATACTCTTTTCTTTAATAAAATCAAAATCAAACAAAATAGTTCTCTAATCAAATTAACCAAAATAAAACTTCCAACTTCTCATAAAAATTTCGGCAGCATTTCCTTTAAAATTTGGACTTTCACCACCCTTCAAAGGTCCTATCCAAACCATTTCTCAAACCCTTCTCAACCATTTCTAAATGTCTAACCATTTTCAAATATCAAATCATTTTTGATATCAAATCATTTTCAAAATCAAATCATTTCTCAATCTTTTCCAATAAATTCAAAACCAAATCATTTCTTAATAAAACATATGAATCAGATTTTCAAATCAAACTTTTATTAACTACCATAACGCCAACTCAATAATTAAAAACAACCACAATCCAACCATCATCATAACAACTTCAAACTAAGCACAAAACCCAACTCCATTCGTCAATTACTCATTACGTTTCAATTTCACATTCAATATAGTATTATCAGACAACCATTTCAGCAACAACCAAGTAAACATCTTCAATAGATCAATAAACCAACCAAGCAAGCAATTACATTCATTCAAGGAAACTTAGTTCAATTCATAAGACTTACAAAATCACAAAAATACATCTTTTGTATTAATGTCGACTTGTAACAATTTTTGAAAGTAAATTGAGTTTAAGAATAAGCCCTTACCTCGAATAGTCGAAACTTGAAAGCTATAAAACATGTCAAAACTCATTTTTCTCCTGGCCCGCAACAGCGGCAGTTGCAACAGCGGCAACCGCAACGACAACTCCAATCTACTTTCACAACAACAGCAACAACTTAAATCACGACATGTAATAACCAGAACTCAATCCTATGACAATAACACCACAAAAACCTCAGCAACATATAATGGAACAGCAATTAAAGAGGTTCAGAACAAGGAACAACTTACCGTATTTATGAATAAGTGAGAGAACGGAGCAGAGGCAGTTCCGGTGACAACGCCAGCACCTTGATGTCACATGCAACAACTATTAAACTCAGCATGCAAAAACCAGAACTCAATCCTACGTTACCAAAACCTCAAAATCTTCACCAAACCCATAACAGAACACATATACACTAGCGACGAGGGTTTTCAAGACAAGAATGACTTATTGTGGCTAAAGACGAATAAGACAACAGAGTGGCAGAGATGTCCGATGGCGAGCAGCAGCTCGGGGCAAGCTGGCAGAGGCTCCAGCAGCTGACTTCGGAGACTAGAGGCACGACAACCACCACGACAGTAGGTTAGGGCAAGCTCCATCGTGTGTGTGTGTCTCTCTCTCTCTCTGCATGAGATGTGCCCCTCTTGGCATGTCAAAACGAAAAAGACAGACCTGACGACGACATTAGAAAGACGATGATGAGAGGCAAGGCGCGACACAATGCAGCCGGTGGCAACTGGCATGACGGCGGCCCTCCAGCAACGGTGATGGCGCACGGTAGCATGAACTCTTTCTTCTCCTCGCGTCTCTTACCATCGGACATTCTCTCTCTGCGATGGCTTCGACGGCAACAACAACAATGACTTGGCAGTAGCGAAGGCGGAGCTTCGGTGACAGCAAGGCAGCAACGAGTTGGATATTAATAATGATATATAAAAAAGATTGAGTGGGTGAAGGAATGAAATTATGAAAGAGATAGAGAAAGTGAGAGGGAATTTCGGAAAAATTCTTTAATTTTAGAAGAAAAAATTTGATTTCAATTGTAATAAAAAAATGACATGTAACACATTTTAATTGTAAAATTATTAATATATAATTATAATAAATAAATATTTTAATATTCAAGTATTTTTTCTAATTCAATCCTACTCAAAACTTGATAGAATTTTTGTTGATTTAGACATTAAAATACTTTACAAATATCTTTCTTTACCTCTAGACAAAAATGTTAGATAAACCACCGTCTCAACAAATAAGTTGTTAGAATCTTTACGTGTAGGTCCAAAACCCACTTTAACTTACGTAACACTTGGAAATAATAACTAAAATAAGTTAGTTTTTTTATGTTAGATTTTCCGACATATCGTAATTTTCCTTTCCTTTTTTTTATACTTTGGATCAAAATTATGTTTTGATTGGCCGTGGGAGCCCCTTTAATGATTTTGGTGAACCCAAATGAAATCTCATAAGGCTAAATTTTCTTTAGTTTTTGGTCTTTTGAGGCTACAATGTTTGACAACTATTACACATCATGGCTCAACAAGTCCGTTCTTATTTTGTCATGGCTCAACAAGCCTCGTCTCTACCATTGTCTTCATTGGTGGATCAACAGGGTTATAGACTTATAGGGTCCAATGTAGAAAAAAAAAGTTGTTAAGTGAACCGTTGAGGACGAAAACAGACACGACCCAACCAGTTCCATCCATTAATTACCGAGCCCAATATTTTTTTATAAACTACTTCGGAAAAAAACCGTTAAAACAGGGCTGAAAATTTTAAATATGAATGTACAATTTGGTGAAATGCTCCAAAATGGAGTATGGCTAAAATTAATGATTACGGACTTAGCTTCTCGTAATTCATTAAGTTTCTTTTTTATAAACCCATCTCACAGTTTGCATAAAGATTTATTTTTTATATTTAATTTGCATTCTTAATAAAATTTTTATTTATATTTTTTTTTTTAGTTTTCATATTGTTGGTACAAAAATGAGTTTTTTCGACAAGAAGACATCTCAACTGCCAATTATTTTGACTACAAAAGCAGAAACAGATAAATTAAAATCAAAGAAAGATGGTATAAAGAACGTCGAAGTCGAAAATTAGTTAGTACCTTTTTCTAAGTATCAAAGTTTGCTGTTCTACCTTCAAATTAAGTGGAAGACATAAGTGCGAGATTTGAGGAGAAAGTTGAAGAAAACATAGTACTTGAAGACTAAGGAAGACGTGCATATCAAATTTGGGGTCAAAATTCTTCATGACTTAGGTAAGGTCATGGCTGAGAAAAAATGAGAAGTAAGATCGTGGACAACATGCTGCATGACAAGGCCATCTTCATAGACTACAAATAGTAGAAACGCAGAAGAGTCTTGGGGACCTCAATTAAGAACAGTAGATCATCACATAAATTCATAAAATTTTCAGTCTCCGTAACGCAACAAAAGAACATGAAGTGCAAGTACATGTGAGTATTAGAAGTCGACTTTTAACTTGTTTTCTTTTGTTTACTTGATTCATTATCTTTCATTTCTTTATATTTTGTCTATTCTCTTTCCTTTACGATTCAATTTTATGCTTCATTAATTTTAAATCTTTCTCTGCTTCTTTATTTATTTATTTTACCTTGATTAAAATAAATTTATCACTAGAAATTTTGACACAAGTCACTTCAATATTATTGTTAAATAATTTTTGAATTGAGCTCACTCTTTTTCAAAAGAGTCATATCTGCTCCCTGAACTGACATCGTGATACAAACTCAATTAGATATCTTATCGAACAATATCAAAAATTGAGTGAAACATATCTCGCAAAAAAAATTTTAGACTAAAGTGAGCACTCACTTTAGCTTCTCGCAAGGTATGAGAAGCATACTTTGCAGATGGAGTAGACAAATTCAATAATATCTTTTTAAAACTGTAAGATAGCAAAAGAAAAAATACATAGAAAATTATATGATTCTATATATATAACTTTTGTTGATCTTCACCTTTGTATAAGTTGTTCTTTTTCAAATTTTCTAAGTTTTAAGCAATATCAGTTGAGTTACTTAAACTTAGGATGAGAGAAGGCATAGAAAACTCAAGAAAGGAATAATGGATTATTAAGGTATAAGAAGAAGAAATGAAAGTTAATGTGTGTTAACGAATATTTTATGATAGTAAGATTATACTATACATGGAGGTGGGAGATTTGTGTATGATAATATAACTTATTTAATTAGTTATTCTTCACATTATTTCTTTTAAGAGTTACAAAGTGACATTATCAACGCATCAAAGTCATTTCAAAGATTGAATGCAACTGATGAAGTCAATATACAACAAATATTCTTGATCTATCAATAAAATTAAGCTTAGGTGTCAAATATAAAGTTGTATGTTAAATTCGAACAATCATCTATTAATTAGGAAGAAGATAAGTTAAATAAGAATGAAGGAAGCACTCAACTTAGAATGAAAAGAAAATAGTAGTGATAATAAATTGGAGCCACTTATTATAGAATTGTGGAAGGAAATTACAAAGGGGACAAGGCATGTGATGTGAAATTTTGCAAAAACACAATTCGACAAGTACATCAAATCGTATCAAGTAAATTATGATGAGTGAATTATCGTTCTCACGAGAATTAAATGACTAAATAGTAATGATTAATTGATTAGTTTAATTAGACAAATCAAATAAACGGGAGAGTGAGGAATTAAAAGCAAACGTGTAAAACAAAGGCAATAAAAGTAGCAAACAACGAGTTGTGAAAACAATAATGGTGAGGCTGTTAAAGTTTTAGAGATATTCACTTTTAAGAAAATAATCCCTATGTTCATTTATTTGAGGCTTGCAAAGATAAATCACGATAAATCATAAATAATCAAATCTCAATTCTTTGACAATTCAATTTCTCTTTAACCTAATTAATTGCTAATTTCTTAGTCAATTACTTAAGAAAAGAGGTGAAGTACAATTCTGATTTAATTTCAAATAAGATTTAAGAATAGTCCTTAGGTTGAATTTTATGTCACTTATCCAAAATTGTCCTAAACAATTGAAACTTACAAGAAAGAACGATTTTCAAAAATTTTCTAATCCGAATTTTATGTCACTTATTTAAACTAGAGCAATTAAAAATCAATACGTGTGGCATACTCTTTGAAACACTATTTCTAGTTAAATAAAAAAGTAGTAAGAAAGAGTTTTCAAACTAATTCAAATATTATCTTTTCCAAAACAATATTTAGAATTCAAAATGGAGTTAGAATATTTTCCAACAATTCTAAATCTTTAGGGATGAAAAACAAAAATTCGATCATGAAATAGATCAAAGCATAAACCTCAATTAAAATAAAACACTTAAATTAATAATCCATAAAAAGATAAACAGAGCTCCTAACATTAACAAGAAGATTAGTTACTCATGGTGGAATGAAAACAAAACTATAAAGTGTGGTATATTGTGTGTTTTGGGGGAAAAGCCCTCGGACTTATTAAAACCTAAAACTAAACCTAGAAATCAAACTCAAACTAAATCAAAACAAAATCAAATCAAATCAAATCAAATCATTTCTAACAACTCTTAATTAATTAGTTATCATCCTTGTATTTAAAATTCAAAAGTTGGTGTCTTGCTTAGTTGAAATCATGGGTTTAAAACTTAATCTTGGATATCCAATTAAGTGCTTGAAGAATTGAAGGATTAATGAAGGATTAATGAAGAGTTGAAGGTCCTCGGAGTGACCGTTTCTTAGAGCAATTAGCCTCTATTTTGATCCCGAAGTGCAACGCACTATCCTCCTCGTTGCACGCATGAATAAATAAGGCACAATTGGCCTCTGTTTGCTTCTTCACGTTGCACGCACCAAATCCCACGTGCAACGCATGGTTCTTCGCAGCCATGGAGTACATTTTGTGGCTTGAGTGTGGCTGTCTTAGATGCATGTTCACTGTTCTTGTATGGATACCTGGAGGGAGAGCTCGGTCTCCGAGAATCAACGCCGAGTTGTTATCTTCGGTGCCGACCTTCGAGCTTTGTGGTAATCTGAGCTTTACTCCAAGAGGATGTCCAATCGCGTAGAGCTTTAAGCAAGAAACAGGGGGAGTGTACCTGCAAAGGCACTCCGAAGCTTAAGTCTGTATTGAGAATTCAATGTGTCCTTTTAGGATGGAAGATCATACCTTTTATGGGTGAAATGTGCAAGTCGGTTATGCTTCTGCTTTATTGCCTGTATTAAAGAGCAATGATAAGGGTGAAATGTTAGGTTGGACGTTTCACTTTTGGGAAGCAGTCCGTTAAGCTGAGTTGTAACATAAGTTGCCAATTAATGGCGTTTATTGCCGATTAATGACTGTAATGCTGAACTATAACGGCAGCTTTCTGAATAATAACGTGAATAATGCCGAGTTATGAATGACAATGCCGATTTATGATGTTGGATTTGTAACGGCCGGATCATAGCCTCCAAGCTTAGCCTGGGAATATGTTTATTGAAGCAGGTTGAGCTTGTAATGAATCATAAGTCGGCCTCTAAGTGAGTTCATAACTCGGTGACTAATATTGCCTTGGAGCCCCCAGTTCAAGTTGCTTTATTAAACAGTTATTTATGCTGAATACTGGTATGATGGTGATGCTGAAGAAGAAGATGAAAATATTGGGTAGATTTTTAGTTATCTGGTGGAATTTGTACGTTTGATGTATGTTTGGTATGACCGTAGTCATTAGGTGTCTGATATGTATATCTAATAAAGATATAATTGAAGAGATAGGGATATCTGATAAAGTTCGGTGATTTGTTATATGGTTGGTGCGGACCGATTTAACTAATAGATCGGTAATTTAGTGAAGACCAATTTGATTGATAGATCAGTAATTGGTAAAGATCAATTTAATTGATAGATCGGTAATTGGTGAAGACCAATTTGATTGATAGATTAGTAATTGGTAAAGATCAATTTAATTGATAGATCGGTAATTGGTGAAGACCAATTTGACTGATAGATCAGTAATTTGGTAAAGACCAATTTGACTGATAGATCGGTAATTGGTGAAGATCAATTTGACTGATAGATCGATAATTGGTGAAGACCAATTTAACTAAAAGATCGGTAATTAGTGAAGACCAATTTGACTGATAGATCGTTAATTGGTGAAGACCAATTTAATTAAAATATCGGTAATTGGTAAAGACCAATTTGATTGATAGATCGATAATTTGGTAAAGACCAATTTGACTGATAGATCGGTAATTGGTGAAGACCAATTTGACTGATAGATCGGTAATTGGTGAAGACCAATTTAATTAAAAGATCGGTAAAGATCGGTAATTGGTGAAGACCAATTTAATTAAAAGATCGATAATTTGGTAAAGACCAATTTGACTGATAGATCGGTAATTGGTGAAGACCAATTTAATTGAAAGATCGGTAATTTGGTGAAGACCAATTTGATTGATAGATCGGTAATGGGTGAAGACCAATTTAATTGAAAGATCGGTAATTTGGTAAAGACGAATTTGATTCTGGATAAAGATCGGCAATCGGTTTATCCGATCTGTTTGGTTATAGATTGGCTATCTGTTTACCCAGGTTGTTTGATTCTGGATAAAGATCAGCAATTTGTAATTTGATCGGCGGAGTCTGATGAGCTCGACTCTGAACAGAAGTCAGCAGAATGATATGTTTATTTTGAAAGGAGATTAAAATGCTCAATAGAAGATATAGTAAAGTATAAAGTGTAAGATTTTAGAAGTATGGATGGACCTTTGATTATAAAGGTGTAGGTAGGAAAGCCTCCTTAAACATTCTAAGTGTTAGGCATAAAGTTACCATTTATGGTTTGTAATCGGTAGGCTCCGTTCCCGATGACTTTGATAACTCAGAAAGGGCCTTCCGAGTTAGCTGCTAGTTTGCCATGGTTAGGTGGTTATCTGGCTTGTTCGGTCATTTCATCACAAAGTTGGTTACATTAAAGGACATTGGGTGGAGCTTCTTATTGTACTGCCGAGCTATATACTGTTTCATAGCTCGATGTGTGATTGCTATTGAGGACCGGATTTCTTCAATGGTGTCCATGCCGTTTTACCGACCTGTATCTGCCGTACTATAGGCAGCCAATTGAGTTCGCAGGGAGGACTGGGTGATCTCCACGAGTATCATTGGATCCGACCTATATACCAGCCGGAAAGGCATTTCCTTTGTTGTTGAGTGGATAGTGGTGTTGTATCCTCATATGACTTCGGGTATTAATTCGGCTTAGAGACCTTTGGCATCGTCAAGTTTCTTTCTCAACGTATGTAAGATAACCTTGTTTGCAGCCTCGGCCAAGCCATTGGTCTGCGGGTGTTCTACTGACGAAAAATATTGCCTGATCTTTAAATCCTGCAAGAAGGAGGTGAATTTGTGATCCGCAAACTGGCGACCATTATTAGTGATAATGTGCCGAGGTATGCCGAATTTGCTGATAATATTTTCCATACAGAGGAAACCATTTGTTGCGATGTGATCTTTGTTAGAGATTGTGTCTTTATCCATTTGGAAAAGTAATGAGTTTCTAAGATTAAAAAAGTTTTACCTGCCCTACCGCTAGAGGGGAGGGATCGAGGATGTCGAGCCCCCATTGATTAAAGGGCTAACTTACCTCAGAACTATGTAAGAGTTCAGCCGGGAGATGTGTGATCGAACTGTGTTTCTGGCAGTTATTATAGCTTTTTACTTTTAATTGGCAATCCTGTCGTATTGTGGGCCAGTATAATCCAGCTCTAAGGATTTTTGAAGACAGACTTCGGGCTCCGAGGTGTGTACCACAGATCCCTTCATGTGCTTCGGCGAGTGTAAGTTCGGCTTCTGTTCTGCAAAGACATTTTAGTAATGGACGAGGGAATCCTTGTCTATATAGGCAATTGTTATAAATTGTAAAAATGAAGGCTTGTCGGCAAAAGTGTCGAACATTTTCGATGCCGCCTGGCAAGATCTGTGTCCGAAGATAATCTATATATGAAGATCTCTAATCTGCTTCCTGTGTTACACTTAAGATTTCTGTGAGTTCGATGCTTGGCTTAAGAAATGTTGACTGATAAAGGGATAACCCATTTGGTTGAATACTGGCGAGTTTAGACAGAATGTCAGCTCGATCATTACTCTCCCTGGGTATATGCTATATTTCGTATTTTGAAAAATTTGAAAGTAATTTTTGTACGATGTCAAGGTATTTTGAAAGCAAATGGTCCTTTACTTGATATAAGTTGTTTACCTGCTGGACAATGAGTAAGGAGTCGCAGTATACCTTAAGTTCGGTAATGTTTAGGTCGGCAGGGAGTTTAAGG
Organism: Arachis duranensis; assembly: GCF_000817695.3. Taxonomy (NCBI): domain Eukaryota; kingdom Viridiplantae; phylum Streptophyta; class Magnoliopsida; order Fabales; family Fabaceae; genus Arachis; species Arachis duranensis. The sequence continues at coordinate 83,521,675 of NC_029777.3, forward strand.
CCGGCAATTAGGGCTTCATACTCACTTTGATTGTTGCTTGCTTTAAATGAAAAATTGAGGGAGTGTTCGACGATGTTGCCGTGGCTATCATCAAGTATTTACTTGCTCCACATCCTTGTGGGTTAGAGGACCCATCGACATATAAGGACCATTCAATGTAATCTTCGGTTGTGTTTGGAATTGAGAACTCGGCAATGAAGTTGGCCAAGAATTGGGACTTGATAGATGTTCGGCCGTCGTACTTGATATCAAATTCTGATAGTTCCACCGACCATTTTACTAGGCGGCCAGCAAGCTCAGGTTTCTGAAGGACTTGTCGCAAGGGATGATCTGTCCAAACATAGATTAAATATGGCCGGAGTCTTCTGGCCGAGAAAACAAGGGCTAGGACCAGCTTCTCAATGCTCGGATATCGAAGCTCTGCATTCTGCAATGTTTTGCTGGTAAAATAGATCAGGAATTGCTTCTTTTCCCTTTCTACAATAAGAGCGGAGCTTATAGCCCAGTTAGTGACAGATAAATATAAGAATAACGGTTCCCCCTGAAGGGGGGTTTGTAAGATTGGCGATTTTGAAAGATTTTCATTAGTAATTTTGAATGCTTGTTTGCAATCATCGGTCCATTGAAAAGCTTTTTTCTTTTTTAAAGTTTGGAAAAAACATAGAGATTTAGAAGTAAGGCGAGGAAAAAATCTAGAGAGGGAAGCAAGTCTCCCATTAATCGCTGGGCTTCTTTGATGGTTTGTGGGTTTGTCATGTCTAAAACAGCTCGGCATTTTTCTGGATTTGCCTCGATACCTCGGCTACTGAGCAAGAAGCCGAGGATTTTGCCGCTCTAGACCCCAAATGCGCACTTCTCGGGGTTTAACCACCTGTTGTACTTTCTTAGTTGTTCGAAGATTTCTGCGAGGTCATGAAGGTGATTGTTGCCGATCTTTATCTTGGCGACCATATCGTCAATGTAGACCTCAATGTTCCTGCCGATTTGTTTGGTGAAGACTTTGTCCATTAAACATTGATATGTCGCACCTGCATTCTTAAGGCCAAATGGCATGACTTTATAACAATAGTTTCCATATTCTGTAATAAAGGCTGTCTTATTTTGATCAAATGGATGCATTTGGATCTGGTTATAACCAGAATATGCATCCATAAAGTTGATTTTTTCAAAACCATATGCATTATCAATTAAGCAATCGATAGAAGGCAAAGGGTAGGAATCTTTGCGGCATGCTTTGTTAAGATCGGTAAAATCAACATACATGCGCCATTTACCATTATGTTTTTTAACCATGACTACATTCGCCAACCATGTTGTGAATCTGATCTCTCGGATGAAGCCCGCGTTGATGAGCTTCTTGGTTTCTTCTAGGGAGGCTTATTTCGGTCATGGCCGAGATTTCTCTTTTTCTGTACTATTGGCCGGACAGATGGATCTAACATCAACTTGTGTGATATGATGGATGAATTGATGACTGGCATATCAGCTGGGGTCCAGGCAAATAGGTCAGCATTTTGCTGTAAGAATGTTTAGAATGACGATTTTTCTTCTGAGGATAATGTTGAGCCGATGTATGTGAATTTGTCCGTGCTTTCTGTGAAATAGACTTTATGCAGGTCTTCTATTGGAGTTGGTCGTTCAAGGGTTCCCGCTCTAGGATCAAGGTTGGCCAGGATTGGTAGGTCGTTCATGTTGCCGATGTTGTGAACATGGACTTTTATGTTTCGATTAAGTCTTTTGAGACTGTTGTTGTAACATTCCCTGGCTTCTCGGGCATCACTGTGAATGGTTGCAATTGTGTTATCCTGCAAAGGGAACTTAACACAAAGATGGATTGTAGAGACTATAGCGCCGAACTTATTTGAAAAAGGTTGGCCAAGTATTAAATTGTAAGGACCTAAACAGTCAACCACCAAGTATTGAATATCTGAAGTTTTTGACGAAGAAAACTCACCAAGTGTGGTTTGTAACCACACAGAGCCCATAACTGGGACTCTCTCACCTGAGAACCCTACCAGGTCACCGGTGGAAGGTTGGAGGATGTTACTGCTCAGTTTTATTTTCTGGAATGTTGAGTAAAAGAGAATGTCGGCACTGCTCCCTGGGTCCAACAATACCTTTTTTACTAGGAGATCTCCGAGCTGTAGGGATATTAAAACCGGATCATCTAGGTTTGCTATACTGTTGTTATGATCAGCTGTCTGGAATGTTATCTATGGGGATTGTGGTAGTGTTTGTTGTTGAGTTTGGTTGGCTTCTATGGTGAGCATAGCTCTATAGGCTCTCTGTCTTGCCGAGCTTGTGGCTTCTCCACCTGCAAAATTTTCAGAGATGCAGTTAATAATGCGTATGGGTTGGTCGGGGTGACTGGTATTCGGTCGGTCTTTATCTCGGCCATGCTGTGTTGCCGAGTTTTGGTTTAAAGTTTTCTTGTTATCGTCCTTGTCTTTTGGCCGAGCTTTGTCATTGTGCTCGGGTTGCTCCTCTTCGTGCCGAGCAGTTTCAGAGACGTGTGTCGGCCTTAACTGATGCTCGGCCTCTTCTGTCCGTTATTGCCGATCGTTGTTGTTTTCGATTCGGGTGTTATTTAAGTTAGCAATTTGACTTGCCATTCCTTGGTTCTTTTCGGCCATGTGCTGGTTGGCTTGCCGTAGCTTGATCACCATCTAAAAGAGTTCGGATGGCATGGGTGGAAGCTGTTCAGCCATGACTTTGAGCGAGAACCTTGAGGCCGATGATATATGGAAGGGATTATATTCTCAGCCCCACGGTGGGTGCCAATTGTTCTTGTATGGATACTTGGAGGGAGAGCTTGGTCTCTGGGAATCGACGCCGAGTTGTTATCTTCGGTGTCGACCTTCGAGCTTTGTGGTAATCTGAGCTTTACTCCAAGAGGATGTCCAATCGCGTAGAGCTTTAAGCAAGAAACAGGGGGAGTGTACCTGCAAAGACACTCCGAAACTTAAGTCAGTATTGAGAATTCAATGTGTCCTTTTAGGATGGAAGATCATACCTTTTATGGGTAAAATGTGCAAGTCGGTTATGCTTCTGCTTTATTGCCTATATTGAAGAGCAATGATATGGGTGAAATGTTAGGTTGGACGTTTCACTTTTGAGAAGCAGTCCGTTAAGCTGAGTTGTAACGTAAGTTGCCGATTAATGGCGTTTATTGCCGATTAATGACTGTAATGCTGAACTATAACGGCAGCTTTCTGACTAATAACGTGAATAATGCCGAGTTATGAATGACAATGCCGATTTATGATGTTAGATTTGTAACGGCCGGATCATTCACTATAGACTATTATATATCGTTAGAAAGCTCTGGATGTCATATTTCTAACGCCACTAAAACCGCTTCATTTGGATTTCTCTAGCTCAAGTTATACGCGTTGGAGTGTGAAGAGGTTAAAATGGGTTTAATTCTTGCGTTACACGTGAAGTTCCATGCATTACATGCATGAATTCATGGCAGCCCTGGAGTGCTTTTTGTGGCTTGAGTGTGGCTGCCTTAGATGCATGTCTACTATAGATTATTATATATCGTTGGAAAGCTCTAAATGTTAGCTTTCTAAAGCCACTAAAACCGCTTCATTTGAACTTTTCTAGCCCAAGTTATGCTCGTTGGGTTGCGAAGAAGTCAAAAGGGGTTTAATTCCTGCATTGCACGTGAAGTTCCACACGTTACGTGTATGAATTCATACAGCCCTGGAGTGTTTTCCGTGGCTTGAGTATGGCTGCCTTAGACGCATATCCACTATAGACTATTACATATTGTTGGAAAGCTCTAGATGTTAGCTTTTTAATGCCACTAAAACTGTATCATTTGGACCTCTCTAACTCAAGTTATGCTTATTGGAGTATGAAGAGGTCAAAAGGACTTTTGGCTTGTGCTTCAAGTGCAACGCATGGGCTCCCACATTGCATGCATTGTTTGATTTGGCACAATTGGCCTCTGTTTGAGCTTCAAGTGTAAGCATGGGCTCCTACATTGTACGCATGGCTTTCTTTGGGGATTTCTTCTCTAGGGAGCTCTCAGTTTGGTCCAGAGAGCTTTCTATTTGACTCTCCTTCTTCTGTCTTTTCTTCTCCTTCTTTCTCTTACTTGCTTCTGTTCATCTTTGTTCTTTCTTATTTTTAACACTTTTCTATACATAGCAAAGCTCAAAGCAACTCCAAGAAACATTAATTAAAAGCATGAGAATCTTAACAAAAATAAGAAAATCACTAACTTTATTAAAAAAAATAATAACTAAAAATAACTAAAGATGCTCATGTATCAGCATGCACTACAAAGGTACAAGTTAAATCCAGTGGCAATTCAATATTCCTAAGTATGCAATCTCGGATACATGGACTTAAATTTTTATTAGAACAATGGTTTATTAACAAGAAATATTTGTTAATTATATTGCTTGCTTATAACAAGTTCAACTTGTTAAAGTAGTACCTACATGTTTTATTTATTTGCAACTCTTTATTATAAGGTTACTTGTGGATAGGTGGATCTTTTGAAATTTTTGATATTGGTGTATTATGTTTTAGGGTTATATACAAGTGACTATTTAGTTAGTAACAAAGTTTTAATTACCATGAAATTCGAATAATTACGCCATATAGAATTTGTGTTACATTTGAAACAAGTTAGTAGCTTGCAACATATAGGACGATTAAATTTGTTTCCTATATTTTTGTTGTTTGTAGGTGTTTCTATTCTTCAAAATGATGAATTTATTACTATTAGAATAAAATTTAATTTTAAAAAAATTGGTGAATTATAATATTTTTAAAAAATTAAATTATAGAATTTATAAGTTTGAGCTTATAATATTCTAAGCCGAATACATATAGTATAGGGAAGTTCAATTCTATAAAATCATTAGTTAAATTTAACCCAGATATGATATGTAACTGCTGAAGTTTAATCTAGGTCGAACTATAAATCGTCGTAAAGTGTTGTTGGTAAAGTAAAAGTAAATTGCAAAATTTTGTTGCTGAAAAGCTTCTTATGAAAGTTTGCCAACATGATATATAGAAATGTAATAAGATGTTAGGATATGTAGCTGAGATAAATGCTATATTAATCTTTCGTGGATTTGAAGTGGTAGAAGATGTCAAAATAATGTACTGAGTTTAGAGTTTCTATTCTTACATTAAATTATTTAGATAGTGTTCCTGCACAGTAAGTTTTGAGAGAGGTATAGCTCATTCGGTCTAAGGTTGAATTCTCTTCCGCTTGGGTTGGATGAGATATACGTCATTTCCTAACAACAACGACGGTGGATACCTACAAAGGCACTCCAATGCTCAAGTCAGAAAGAAAATGAGATGAGTATATTACAATTCAGAGTAAATAGCGTACCTTTTACGTAGTAAGAGTTTTGTATTTATAAAGTTGTTGTGTTATGGGTGGTTATAAGTATTTGTAGAACCATTGAGGATGTTAGCCTGATTTTATAATAATTGCTCCTGAGTCATATTTGACTCTATACAAAAAGGTTTGTTAGCTAGGAAAGAAAAGCACGTTCTTTTGATTTGGCACGTGTATATGTATTTTATTCAGATTCTGATTTATAGGTATAACTGGGTTGGGTTATAACTAACGGATCACATCCCCCAAGCTTGACCTGTGATATTTTTCAATTAGATAGATTGAACTTTTGACCTATAAATAAGAATTGAAATAGTAGTAGCCCCCAAGCTCAACTTGTTGGATAAAAAATGTAAAAACAAAGAAAAAAGTTATGTTGGAATATTGAATAGATAAACGAATAAATAAATTAGGATGGAAAGTGAGAGCATTATTTTCTATCTATAATTTGGTTTGTATAGTGAGTAGTATCTCCCAAGCTAAAAAATTTATGAAAATATGTAAAGTTTGTCTATGAAATAAATAAATAAAATTTGAAAACTTGAATTGACAATAAGGATAAGTGAAATAACTGATGGGACATGTGTAATAAATGCTCTTGGATAAACCTATACAGTTACAAAGGTTGTGATAACCAGTTGCATGTTTGATTGTCATGATTAACGATTCTGATTGATTGGGATATGGAAGGTTTTCTCTTGGCTAGTTGATTTGATAAGTGGGTGGGTTTGGTTTTGTAATCGTGTTGTAAAATTTTGGAGTTACAATTTATGCTTCACACTTGGATGTCTATTGGAGTTTCAAAAAATTTTTTGAAGATGAGTAAAAGAGGTTAGTGTGTCCATATTTTTTTATAAAAAGTGCAATATTTGGATTTGTCCACATATTGTTGATCTTGATTGTTTGGTGATTTGATCAGTTTACAGTGTATAATGTCTTTAATGATGTCCTCCCTTTTGGTGTTGAAAGGGGTATATGTGTCAAATTTTGGTGTGAGTTTAAAAGGTTTTTGGTCCATCTTATTGTTTGGGTATTTGTTCCGTTTGTCTTCCTCTCAGTTAGGGTTGAGCCTTTCTTCTTTTCGAATTTGTTGGAGCTCTTCTATTTCAATTTGGCTTGTTGCTTTTTCTCTGAATTCAACCAATGTCTTTGGTTTTGTAACTACTATGGTTTCTTGGAAGTTCCCATGGTGGAGTTTGCTTTTTGGTACGTGCAAGTGGACCTTTGGGTTGAGGTTAGGTATCTCCATGGTTGCCTTTGCAAACCTTGTCATGTAATCTTTAAGGCTCTCGTGTTGTTCTTGTTTTATGGTGCTAAGGTAGTCTAAGTCGTGTACGTAAATCTTCGAGACGGCAAAGTTATTGACAAAGAAGTCGGTCAACTCGTCAAAACTTGATATAGAACCTGTAGGTAAGTTAGAAAACCAGATCAAGGCAACACCATCTAAAAAGGTAGGGAGTGTACGACAGAGTATCGAATTGGATGCACTATTCACGAACATCATTGTATGGAACTCAGTAACATGCATGTTAGGATCGCCGATTCCTTCATAAGGTTTCAGCGTTGTTGGCAGGGTGAAGTTTTTGAACATCTAAAAGCTCATGATGTCTTTTGAAAATGGATTAGTTTTCTTCACTGTTGATTTCAGAGTGATCTCATCATGGGTTTGGCCTTCGACGTATGCTCTTCTTCATCGTCTTTGTTTTCAAGATTTTTGTGTTCTTTCTCCTTGCTTTAGCTGTTTTGTCTCTGATTCAATAGGTCGGCCATTTGTTGGTTCTCTGCTCGTAGAGACTCGTTGATGGCTATTAGCTCAGCCTGAATGGGGGAGGTGCACTACAAGGATTTTGCTCATTTGTGGCGGTTTTTTTCCTGTTTGTGGCGGTTTCAAACCCCCACAAAAAGGATCGTGGCAGTTTTAAAACTCCCCAAAATTTGAGGTGCCACGAGCTCCTTAATGGCGGTTTTTCACAACTCCCACAATTCCATTCAGTGGCGATTTTCTATCTCTTTGTGGGGGTTCTGTGCTAGTGTTTTATGTAAGTCTTGGTTAATTATTGTGGCAGTTTAGAACTCCCATAAAAGGAATTTCTAATTAAAAAAAAAAAGACACATTCATGTGGGGTTTCAACCTCCATAAATATGTCAATATTATTCCTAAATAATTAATCTAGATACTAGAATTACATTATTATACTACTAATCAATTATCATTTAAAAAAAATCTTTAAATAAGACACATTAAAAATTTAGATAAAAATTAAAATATTACATATTTGAACAAAATTTAACACAAGAATAATTTGAAGCCTAACTGGACCTTAATTGATAGAAAATTTGTATGTACCATGTTAAACGTAAAACATATATATGGGTGATAGAAAATTTGTATGCAGTATATCCAAGAAAATTTGAAGCCTAGCACAAGAAAAATTTGTATTTACATATTAAAATATTACACTACTGGACCCTAATTAATAGAAAATGCCACACTTTTTTAGATCTTCTGGCAAGTGACGATCCCGACCTCTAAGTTGCATTTCAAGCTTTCTGCAAGCAAGATTGAAGAATATATATCATGAACTTTTGAACTTAAAAGTTAAAACTTGCAGCATAAGAAGGCTTTGTACCATTACATCTACTGAATAGTCTGCATCATTTTTAAACTTTAACATAGAAAAGAATTTAACATCAGCAACAACAAAGCCTTATTCCACTATGGGGTCGGCATGAAATTAGAATTTAACAAAAATAAATAAATACTACCTCCGACCAAGAGACTGAAGAAAGTTCTGTATATTTCCAATGAGAAGCGCGAAAAGCAAGAGTCCCAATTCTATGATTGCCATTGTGTAAAGTACTTCCCACACAAAATAACTCGGGATTAGACTACTGCTAAGAGAACTTATTTGATCACAAAGGAATAAATGTTCAGAGTTATCAAAACCATTTCATGTGCTTTCATTAACCAACTTTACAATCTAAGCTAGTGTTGATTGACACTCGAATATTCAAGGCTCTATGACAAGTGTTCAGAAGTTTAAATATACTCTTTGACATTCTACTAGTTCAATTTATACTTTGTATATGATTACAATCCAAAGAGCTTAGTAATAAGAGACTTCTAATTTTATTGTATAGCAGGAATTAAGGAGATATGTAATTAGTAGAATATAACTTGTTAATTTAGTTAGTTATGAAAGGTAAGAAAGGGATTTTGAGTCCAACCAAAAATGTAAATGATGGTAACTTGTACATGAAGGTAATAATAATAAGCACATCTCAATCTTCATATCTTCTAACTAATGCAAGAAAAAGAAATGAAATGATGAAATTCTTACCTGAAAATCACAAAACAAAGCATACAAATATTTGTTGACAAGGTCAGTTTCTATAGTAAGTGGTATAGCATTGGCATAGATCCCATAACTAAAGCCATTAGAAGCCTTGGAAGAGGGATTTAAAAATGAGAAGATTTATGATGAAATTTGTCCATGCTGACTCAAATATGAATCCTGATGAAGATTGGCTGATTATCAATGGAAGAAACCTGAATAACCTGGGAATATACTGCACAAGAACTGCCGCGCGAAGAATATTCTTAGCATAATTCGCTCCTCATGACATCCCCAAATTCCTTGGAAGCACAAACACTATCATTATCTGCATATATTTCAGTACACATAATGAAACATTGGTACTCTGAGCTTAAACATCATGAAATACAGCTCATGAAGATAGGAATAGGAATGAATCAATGACAAACCATTACATTCTTCAACTTAACTCTGTCACATCATGAAAGTTAACAGAAATGAAAAGAGTTAATATAATTTGAGCTTAATCTTTATTAGATTTGATTCTTCACATATGACTAATTCTTAGGATATTGATTCTCAATTCTCCTACTATCTATTTAATTTCAGTTCCAACACAATCTGTGTTGGACCAATTAGATATATAATTCAAGACTATCTATTTTCTATCAAATAGTCACAAAACCATATATTTCACAAAGCCATTAGAAAGGGAAGATAATATACTATATATTTAGTCTCAGGCTTGCCCCAGCCACTTCGTTCAGGTCTGGACCTTTTCAGTGTGTGCGCACCAGATAATGCAACAATTTCTTGCAGGTTCAGTAACTTGATCAAAATCACATATAATATTCCCAGGATCCTTTACTCAAATAAATAAGCAAATAAACACACCAGCTTCACACTGTGACTTAACAGTTAGCGTGTTGATGCTACCTTGTGACAGAAAAACAATGGTAAATGAAATCATATGTTAGAAATTCAAATAAAAATTACCTTTCCAAATAAATAAAGTGTTCCCCTATTCGCTCCTTTAAACTCCTCTTAGGCATTGAGTATGTAGAAAGGTAGCAAACCATCTCCCTCCAGATTGAATTCCGAGGGTTCTTCCTTATGCAAAGCCTCTCTCGATGCTTTCGAATCCCCAACATTTTGCATTCGCTGCACCACCATTTCTCACTGCTTGCCAACCCATAGTAGCACTCAACGCAAGGTCCTCTTTTTCTTCCTTAAACTTTGCATTCAAAGTAAACAACTCATTTTTCATTGCAACAGGTTTTTCCTCTGCTTTAGAGTCTAATGATCACCTAATGATCATCTAAACTGTGAACCCTAATATCATTTTTACTTCATGAAGAAATCAAAATTTTCAATAGAGAATAATAATTTCTTATTTAATTCTGTTTACCTTTATAATATATTAAATCAACTTAACTAAACCTCAAATCCTTTGCCTTGACCTGAAAATTTTACAAAAGAGAAGAGTACATTAGAACACGAGAAGCAGAATTGTGTATAACTTTGACAAAAAATATATCATCAAATTATCACAACAGCTAATATCTTTTGAAAAATTTGAAGAACGGAAGAAAGCAAAGAACAAGAAAAAATTAGGAATAAATGCAGCTTCAATCGAAGGTTCTAGAGACTCACGATCGCTTGTGTTCCTGATCTCCTCAGCCAGCACTACCGAGTCCGTGCTTTGAGTATTTCAAGCCGCGAGAGCAAAAGCAGAACCAGCAGCAGAACCCGCCATGGAAGACGATGCAGAAGCAAATATCTAAAGCATTAGCTCAACGATCTGAATGGAATTGTCACTGAAATACACGAGAGGCAACAAGAGCTCCACAAATTGAGAGGCTCCACGATCACCTCGTCCTCCATTCATAACTCCACCAGCGACGCATTGACGGAGGAAACTTGTCGGCAATGGCGGAAAGGAGATGAATAGAATTGAGATTTCAGGGTTTCAGACCCTCCTTCGTTCTCTCTCTCTCTTTTTCTCTCAGAACTCTTGATTCATTTTTGGTATGGGGCTATGGGCTTAGTGACTGTGTGTTTGGGTTGGTTTTTTTTATAATTAATTTAGTTGAGAGTATTATAATAGTGGAAGTTTTTGTTAGTTATTTAAAATTGTTATAAATAAAATATATTGTGGAGGTTCAAACAACTTTCACTAAAAAACTTCCAGAAACAAATAAAAATTTTGTAGTGATGGAGGGTTGCTCCGCTCCTTTGCCATAGGTTGAGACCTGCAAAAAAGAGGTAAAAAATAGAGTAGGAGAGAACGATGGTGGGATTAGTTTATTACTTCGGCCCTACGGTGAGCACCAAATATTTCTACATAGTGAGCCTCGGGAAAGGTATAGCTCGTCCGTTCCAAGGCTGAATTCATTTCTGCCTAGGTTGGATGAGATACATGTCGGCTTTCTAAAAATGACGGCAGTAGGTACCTACAAAAGCACTCCAATGCTCAAGTCAGAAAGAGAGTGAGATGAGTATATTGCAAGTCAAAGTGAATAGCGTACCTTTTACATAGTAAGAGTTTTATATTTTTAAAGTTGTTGTGCTATAGGCGGTTATTAGTATTTACGAAACGCTTGAAGATGTTAACCTAATTTTGTGGTAATTGCTCCTGAGTATTATTTGTATTTTATACAAAAAAGTCTGTTAGAAAAGAAAAGCACGTTCTGTTGATTTGGCACGTGTTTATGTATTTTATTCAAATTCTAATTTATACGTATAACCGGACCGAATTATAGCTAACAGATCAGACAGTATAAACTATTTGTGCAAGATGACAACACATGTCTCTACAAAAAATTTAAAGAAGTTCTTTAGTTGAATTCCCTGTGATGGAAACTAGAATATTGTTGCTTTGGTTATGTTGAAAGAAAGACGATTGCTTATATCAATTTTACTTAAGAAATTTTTTTTGTTTGTTTTTTTCCCAATATGATTATGAACCAGTTGTTTTACAAGTTATTTTAGGGCAAAGTAAAAATACAACATGCAATATGAACAATTTTAAAAGTGAAAAAGAAATACATTCAATAGCTGGACAGAGATTGATCATCGACTATTAGTTTTGGCCTTGAATTATAGACATTGTTGGAATCACATGATGACTCATAAAATTCAATTTTTGAATAAATAAATATTGTTATCTAACTTAATATCATGTTTATATTATTCTATACATTAAACAAATAAAAATAATTAATAGATAATTATAATTTAGTAATACACTAGTTAGTATACATAAAGTTAGTAACACATCCAGCTTTAGGCATGCTTCTTATGTATATTTGGGAGGTCCATTGAGAGAGATAAGGAAAAGAACCATTTGGCACATTGATTTAGGCTAAAAGGTTGGTGTTGCGATATCTAGCCGATGATTTATGTTTATCCTTTTTCTTTTTTTATAGAAAGTACATATTTGTTTATTATTAATTGAAAAATTTATAATTTATTGGTATAAAAAATGATTTTTTTCCAATATAAGAGTGTTTTTGACTACCAATAGTTTTGACTATAGAAATTAATAGTTTCAACTACAAAAAGTGAAAATGGGCAAGCTGAAGTCGAAAAAAGATGATACAAAGAACGTCGAAATCAAAAGGTAGATAGTGCCTTTCCTTGACCATCAAGGCTTACTACTCGACCTTCAAGTTGAGTGGACGACATGGGTGCGAAATTTGAGAAACAAGCTGAAGAAACATGAGAGTTGAAGACCAAGGAAGATGTAGGTGTCAAAACTTGGGGTCAAAATTCTTCATGGTTAAGTCAAGGTCATGACTGAGTAAAAGGAGGAAGTAAGATCGTGGACAACATACTCCATGAGAAGTCTATCTCCAAGGTGCATTTGAGTGTTGGAAGTCCACTTTTGTTTACTTTTCTTTTATCTTCTTTTTTCTGTTTCTTTTCATTTATTTGTTTTCTTTTCATTTCTTTGCTTTACGCATTTTATTTTTACTTCTATTCTTTAAGCATTTTGCTTGCTCTCTATTTCAATTTTAAAGTTTCATCTATTTATTTAAAATTTTTTATTATTTGCCACAATTTGAGCATCTCAGACATTTCGAAGCGAACACTAAGTAATTTCTGGGTCGAACCCACTCTTTTGAATTTGGACGGACTTCGAGCAAAAAACAAAAGAGTATAGCCAAAACAAGAGGAAAGCTACATGCTTACTGTCAGAAATAGGGTTTCCATCGAAACCCATGTTGTTTTGAACAAAGCTCGATATGGAGTTCGTGTCAAAATTAATGTCAAAATCATTCTCAGGATAATCGGTCGACCCTGACACGAATTCACCATCGATTGGTAAACCGGTCAGAGTCGAAATGTCCATCAGAGTCGGACCCATTATTTCATATGAAAAATGAAAGTTATTAGTGGTAGGACACCAAAAGTACAGACTAGCCCTTAGTAAATGAGTAGTGTAAGAAAGGTCGAAGGTAGCTAATTCTAAGTCATGCACAATATTCAGAGCTTCCTAAATAGGTTTATATACATGTACAAGTCAAGACATCCAGGTCAAGAAAAGAGGGACTCAAATCCCTAGGGGGAGCAGTTCAAAAGACTTGACCAGCAAAGTATGAGACTTTCACATTCTTGTAGAAAATCAATGGTAAATCCTCTGGGGCGATGGAAAAAAGAAGAAATAGACTCAATCTGTTCTTGGATTGCTAGAGGGCCTAAGAAAAAATGCAATACTCCATTTACTGAAAATGACAGAAATACCTGGCGGCGCCAGAGATCAGAGGTATCTGCATTTGGGTTTGGGGCTTTCAAAGGTCCATCTTCATTGTAGAACTGTGCCACTTTAGCCATTAATGAAGGAGGGAGAATGACTATATCACCTTCTTTGCGAGAATGAAGAGCAGCAGCTATGGTTGTCGAAGAAGAAGAAGTAGCGGTGGTAGCCAGTGTAGAGCGCGTATGAGGCATGGATTGGGAAGCTATGGAAGATGCGTCGTTCAAAGAGAAAGCAGATTAGGGTTTTCAAAAGGTAAGGTTTTCGAAAATTGGGGATGATTTGATTGCAAAAGTAATACTCTATTCAAAGAACGGCTCATTAAATCTAAGGGAACATTATGTATTCCCAGAAAAGTGCATGCCATTTTAAATGATGCGTAACTGTCCTTTCAAATTTTGAAAATTTGAAAAGGTTGCACGTGCTCGGCATGAGGAATATTAAAAACTTGTATTTTTGAACAAAATAACAAGTTTTAAAGGGTAATTTGTTGGTACAAAAAATAGATTTTTCTCGATATAAGAGCATTTTCGACTGCCAATGGTTTCACTATAAAAGTAATAGTTTAGTTACAAGAAGCAAAAACGGGCAAGCTGAAGTCAAAAAAAGATGGTACAAAGAACAATGAAGTCGAAAGATAGTTAGTGCCTTTCCTTGAGTATCATGGCTTGCTACTTGACCTTCAAGTTGAGTGGAGGACATGGGTGCAAAATTTGAGGAGCAAGCTGAATAAACGTGGGACTTAAAGACCAAGGAAGACATGGGTGTCAAAACTTGGGGGTCAAGATTCTTCATGGTCAAGGCAAAGTCATGGCTGAGAAAAAGGAGAAGTAAGATCGTAGACAATATGTTCCATGGCAAGTCCATCTCCATGGTTTATAAACACTAGAAGCTAAGAAGAGTTCTGGGACTTCTTCAAAAACATTATATCATCACAGATAAGCCTTCGCCAAAATTTTCAGTCTTAGCGATGCAACGGAAGACCATGGAGCACAAGTGCATGTGAATGGAAGTCCACTTTTATTTGCTTTTTTTATCTTCTTTTTTCTATTTCTTTTCACTTATTTGATTTTTTTTCATTTCTTTGCTTTACACATTTTATTTTAATTCGGTGACCTCAACTAAAAAAATATATCAAATTTTCACATAGAAAACTGTTGTAAGCATTAATTAAAACAGGCAGGCATTCAAGTAAACATCAATTTCTAGCTGTTCTAGTACACAACCCCTTATTATTTTGTAACTTTTCAATAAACAAAGGTTTCGAAAAGGCACCATTAGACAACCTTCTTCTACTTCCATCCTAAAACTCTATCCTAATAAAAGTAAGTCTGGCATAAAACTTAAACAATTCATTATATTCAGAGATAGAGAACAAACTTAGAATATGACTACACAAACTACGAATGAAGCGAACTCCAATTGATCTCAAAAAAAATAACACTATCCTAATAAAAAAAACAACTTATTAAATTCACAAGGTGAAACTAAATATTGCAATTAATTAAAACCTAATTCTAATTTTACCAAATTAACAACAAACGTAACAAAAGTAAACAATATAAATTCAATGCAATTAAAAGAGATTCATTCACTAAACTCAAATAAAATCTTCTAATAGCTCAAGAACTCGTGTGTGTATATATATAAAATTTTCCAACCTTAGAACAAACCTTATCCTACCTAACTTAATATTATTTAATTTTTAATTATACTAAATTAATATAATAAATCCAAATCACATACTTTAAGAGTAAAAAAAATTAATCAAGAATTATAGAAAAATTATGGAAAATACCTAACAAAATCCTAATACTAATTTATTACTAAAACAGAAATTGAAATTAATACCAAAATGAGAGAGAACTTGGAATGAAAAAATAGAGAAGGGAGCAGAGAAAGAGAAAGATGTGTAGCGACACTGTGATGTTACCAAAGCTAGAGGTGGTGGACAGTAGTCACCGGAGTGCTGGAGAAGCAACGATAGAACCGGCAGTTCGGCGGAGAGAAAGAGACGCAAAAGGGGAGATAAATGATGAGAGGCAACTGCCGAAGATGATGTTAAGGGAGATACGAGAGGGTTAGAGAGAGAGAGTGTGTGTGTGAAAGACGAAAGGGTGAGTAGAGAGAGTGTATTTCAAATGAGGGGGAGAGGATTTTCAGTTCGAATTTAGAGCAAGATTACCATCATAAATTCGCTTGTAACGAATTAGCAAGTGACCAAAACACAGTGTTGCATTAATTAGGTTTACCATCAGATATATCCAACCCTAAATCCGATGGTAATGATCACGCTGATTTTTTTCTCTAATTATTACCGGAGAATTTACCGTCACTAAACCAAATCTGTTGGTAAATGTTTTACCCAACGAGTTCATTGCCAAATACACCGATAAATCTGTCGGTAAATCCACCGCTTACTTGCGACGGTAAGTCCGATAGTATTTAGTGTTTCTCTTGTAGTATTTCAAGATTTGATAGCAGTAAGTTTTTGCTACTATTCAAGATCAAGATTTTTGAAGATCATCTTTACAAAGAATGAGTCCCTCCACGATTTTCATCAGTAGTTGATCAAAAGGCAGGAACTGAATCTACTACCTACAAATAATGGAAACAAGATGATAGTCATTTAATCTCTTAGATGTTGGAATCGATCAATGGAACATTCAAGAACAAGATGGTTGGTTGCAAGTACTCTTATTAGATATGGAGTGAATTGAAGACTTTTTTGCAAAATCTACAAAACATAAAATCAAATAACTCTAGACACAATTGAAGCTGATCAAGAAAAATGAATTATTTGCTAGTGATTACATCTTTAAGATCAAGACAATGGCTGATTCTTTAGCAGCATCAGAGACACCTTTATCAATAGAAGAACATGTTGAAGCTCTGTTGGAATTACTTAATGAGGATTATGAGGGTTTCCAGCCTCTTTGAAGTTGAAAACTTGATCATGACACATGATGACATAGTTCAAAAATTCAAGAAATCAATTTTCAAGGATGATACAGACTAATCTCATATAGAGTTCTTTTCCAACCTTTCAAAGTCTCTCTCGAGAAAATAATTTTATAAGAGGAAGATGAGGTAGGATGAGTAGAGTAAGTGAAAATTTGTTTAACAATAGACCTTAGTGCTAAGTTTGTGGCTGATTTGACCACATTGCTTGACACTGCTTCAACAGGTTTAATCATAAAAATTTTTTACCATCCCAGAATCAAGATCAATTTACAAGAAACTCCTTCTATACACTTTGTTCAACATCATCAGCAACTCCTTCACAAACTTCTTTATCATTCACAACTCCTCCTCCTCCTACATTATTCTTTCATTATCCTACAGCATACCTTGCAGTACCAAATTCTATTATAGATCTGTCATGGTATCTAGACATAGGTACATCACACCGTGTCACACCTAATCAAGCTAATCTCATGATGAGTTCTGAATACACAGGACTAGAATAGATCTAAGTAAGTAATGAAAAAGATATTTCTATTTCTCATATTGATAATTCTTTTCTTTATTCTTTAGACTCTAAAAGATGGTTTAATTTTCAATAATTAATTCATACACCACATGTTACTAAGAACTTAATCAATACATCTAAGTTTGTTCAAGATAATTGTGTATACTTAAATTTCATACTCACTTTCGCCTTGTCAAATGTCAGTTCACTCAGAGAGTCCTCTTATAAGCTTTCACAGACTCCTATTATTTTCAAGATTTCTTGTTCTATTTTACATTTTGGCATAAATACCTTGGACATTCTACTTTAAAATTTGTATAATTAGTACTCTCTCTTATATAGCTCCTCTTTAAAATCTGTATAATTGGTACAAATTATCTTTTTCTAATTTTGTTATATCTTATGTAGCTTCTCTTGAATTGGTTTTGTGTGATGTTCGAGGACTACATCTTTTATTTCTATCTTGGTTTTAGATAGATATTATGTGACTTTTATTGGTACATTTTTTTGTCATACTTTTATTTTTTTATTGATTCACAAATCTCAAGTCTTTACAAATTTTTTAATAATATATTTATCGTTGGTCAATAATGGATTGTTATATATCTAAAGTGAAATTTAAATATCTGACACTTGTTTAAGCGAATTAGTAACTAACTATTAGATCAGTCTAAGTTAGGTTTTTTTTGCGACTTTTATAATTATTATCTTTGGAAAAAAAATTCAGATATTTTCTGTTCAGTAGTTACTTTGCGTGTGTTATTTAAGTCTAAAGTATTTGCAATTTGCAAGTTACCATAGAGAGAAAAGACGAGATTTTTTTATAGAATGGAGGAAGTAAACGGAGATGTTAAGATATATTTTTTTTAACATATCTTTAATTCTCTCCTGTACCTTTTTTCTTTTGTCAAAATCTTTTATAATTAAATTCGTGAAACACTCTTAAATTAAAAAAAATAAGAATAATTTTTACTATTATTTTTTTTATAAAAAATAAGAATATTTAAGATTTTTATTATTTAATAAAATATATAATTTTTAAAGTAAATATTATAAATTCAAATTTTTTTAGTAATATATTACTAAAAAAATTGGTTTATATCCGTACAAACTTTCATTTTAATATACACCCAACTACTTTTAAAGATATTTGGTTTAGCCCTCCAAAAAATAATAATAATAGATTAGCTTTTATTATTAGGAAACTCAATTTATTATTTACAAAGACATAAACCAAATTATCATCATTTTTAGATATTTGAAATAGACATTTATATTTTGGTGTAAAGACCAAAAACCAAACAAAACAAAAATATAGAGTTATAGACATATATGGGCTAAATTAAAACAAAATTTTACAATTTTTTTAAAGACCAATGCCTATTTTAAACAAACAATAATTCAATTTATGTCGAAATGAATTTTCATATTATCAATTAATCATTTATATGTCACTGTTGATATATTAAATTAAAAATAAGTAAATACTATGATGGCTATCATTATAGTGGTTATGATGATTATATAGTTTTGGTAACAGTTAAAAAAATATTGTTAAATTAATAAGGTAACATTTTTTCTTATTTGAAAATACTTTTCAATTTAAAAAAGTAAAAACAAAAAATGTTGTAAAAATATAAAAAAATTGTAACCTTAATTTTGACAATACTTAAAAAAGAGTTATCAAAATTGTATAACCACTGTAATTTCTGTATGATAATTATCATAGAATTCACTTAATTAATTATAATCTGAACCTTATTAGGCTAAGGCTAGGTCAGACTATTTCTCTTCTTTTCTGCAGAAGAGACCCCAAAGAAGATGGATTTTTTTGAGCTTTTCATTTCAATTCATCTTCTTTGGAGCAAAAAAAAGCTAAAAACTCCTAAAAGTCTTATTGTCTTACCGTATGAGTCTCATCTTTAAAATATTTTAAAAAAATGTTATTTTTGTCTCTAATAATATTTTCGTGTTCCATGCTTAATTTGTCCTTGACATTTTCAAAAACATTTTAATTAATTCTCTCATTACAATATTCAAACTACAAACAGAAAAATGTGTTCATTATTTGTTATTTGAGTGAGATGGCATTGTTTATGATCAAATTCCTTCATACTTTTGTAGAGATATATGAGCTTATTTACAATACTTCAGAAAACTTTTATTAATATCATTTCCTCAATATTAATATTCATTCATATTTGATTTTTTGTTTGATATAAACTTTTGATACACTATTAGCCTCGTTATTAATAAGTAATAAAACTAAGTGATCACATAACTCAAACTATTGTATGGCTTCATATATAAAATATCTAACTTACGTATTCTTAGTTGTATCACACCATGACAATAAGGTATAATATATTCTATCTCTTACATAAATGGAATAATTCATCATGGATTGTTAAGAATCGCAATATCAATCTCATTATTATTTATATCAACCAAGATAAAATATTCCTACTTTCTGCTAACTCAAAGTTTATATGTGTGTATATATATGTTCGATAAAACAGTTTATAATATTAAGAATTCGGAAAGTTTAGAACATAAAGTAACTTTTGTCGTATATAATATCTATACGCTTTTCTTCTCCTTTAGGAATATAATTCCTGCATTTAATTTGTATTTAAGAAATTATTAATTTTTTTAAGTATTTGAGAGTCATAGTTTGAAAACAAAAGAAAAACATAACTTTCTTTTCCTTTTTTAATGCATTTTATTTTTTAATTTGCATTCCTTAATTATTGTTAAAATAAATGGATAATTTTAAATATAATAAATATATAGTTATAAATGTTATGTATATAAAATTATGGAAGTTAAGTTAAATAAGATAATTTTTTGTTATTGTCTAAAATATTACTCATTTTTTTTAAAAAATATTGTGTACATACAAAAAAATTAATGTTAAATTAGTCACCATGTATTCGTATATAAATATATATGTTATTTAATTTATTTTTAATGTACATATATATTATTACACTAATTATTGATTTTAATAATTGAGTTTGATGTATACTTAATATTTTTTTATTATAAATTAGCTTAATATAGTTTCAGAATAAAATTTCACCATGAAGTAATTATTATGATAAGAGATAAAACCCAAGTCATCATTGTTCAACTTGAAAATTGAAACAAAATTAAATATTAAAAATATTTTAAGTTCTTATTATGAAAACTTTAAAACCTAAAACATACCTTACCCTAATTAAAATCTAAAAAGATTAAATATCCGTTAGCACTGTGCTAAGAACAACAACCTCACAAGAAATACATGCTCCATTATTATCATCTTGATATTTAAAGCCGTGAATGCTTAAAGTTAGGTCGGGGGGCACAGAATAGAAAAAACGAATTAAACAAGTTGACTTTTTTGGGCTTCTGCGCACTACATTTATTAATTAACTTCTTTATTGATTATTAAAGTCTCCTTTTTAGTTATATGCTCAGTTTACTTGTGAGTCTTAAGATTATTTAAAATAAAAATATTAAAGTGTTTTTAAATAATAAATACCTTAAAAATGCCTCTTGAAAATTTAACTTCCTTAATTTTCTAATGTTAATTACTCATATGAATAGTTTTTTTTAACAAAGGGTCTATAAGAAAAATACTATTTATTTGTTTATTAAATTATTTTAGTACATTGTGCCACCTATTTAAGCACTAAAGAGTAAGTGCTTTTTTCTATGTATCATTATACCAATATCTCTGCTTATTAGTGCTCTTTTTTGTCATCGAATTTATTAGTGTTAGTGTGTGTGTGGCTTTTCAATCCCATCATCATTCAATTATTCAAGATGATGCACAGAAATTCCCAAAGGCTCTTATTGCTACTTCTCTTTCTGGGTTTCTCTTCTTATCTTCTTCTCTCCACTTCTGCTGTCCCTGCAACCAGTAAGACAGGCCTTCAAAGTTTTTAATGAATATTATTGTATCTGTTCCGTTTTATTATCACTTATTATTATAGGAATTGGATACATCATTGAATTAATGACAGATAACTAAAAGAGAATGGAAAAAGTAATTAATATATAGTTATTACTTGATCATCCGTTTGTCTGTTTATTTTAATTTGTGTGGAGTTTAATATGATGAATAATTAGGGATTAATTTGATTTAATTTGTGTGATTAAGGAACCCAGAATTTGGATGGTGAAGAATCCGAAGATGCATCACTTCTACTTTCTTTAGCTAAGGTTATTTCTTCAATCTCTCTCTCTTCTCTCTCTCTCTCTACATAATTGTTGGATGATAACAATTTTGATCTAAAAGATTCCAAGGTTTTGGATTATTGCAGTGATCCTTGTTTTTCTTTTTCTCTGTCCTACTACACAAGAATATGTGCATGTGATTAATATATATAGTGTACGTGTGAAAATACTCACTAGAAAATGATCATGTCCAATTTCAAAGTCTTGGTTCAAGTTTATGACTTGTTAAATTACCATGATAGCTAAGATATACCAGGAAATTAAAGAGTAGAAAAGATAAAAAGTCTTACCAACCTCTTAATTATTGTTGTGGAGTTGCATCAACTTATATACATGACAATAAGTTATATGGACTGCTATTTTTTTACAATAAAAATTAATAGTATATATGGTTCTCTGTAATTAAATTTTTCTTGTATATTTTTCCTACCAGAATATGCAGAAATTGGAAAATAATGTTGAGGATGTGGTGATTGATGTGGAGGAAAGATTCATAAATAGGAGGATGGATTTGGAAACACAAGACTATGAAGGAACTGGAGCAAATAAAGATCATGACCCCAAATCCCCTGGAAGTGTTTAATTAATTCTCCCAAAATAATGCACATTAAATTAATTAATTATTAGTTTAATTTGCAACCCATGGAAGCTGTAAAATAGGATCTCTAGATACTTAAGTGTTTTGTCTGCTAATGTCGTTATAGTATATAATATAAATATATAATACAATATATATGTATGGAGTAGTATGGTTCTCTTCCCTTTGTTTAATAGCATCAATTGTATAATTTTCTGTGTGCTTGTATAATAAAAGATCATATGTAATTTGTTATTTCATTCAATTAAATAAAATTGCAGCTTAAAATGAAAAAAAAAAAGAGAAAACAATTGATGATTGTAAAAAACGGAGGCTTGAACCAGGACAAGGATGAAGCAGCATTTGACATGTACTTGTCCTATTATATATTTTATTTTTATTAATTTATTTCGATTTACATTCTTTTTATAGTGTTGGGTTGGTGCACCGCATGCTCAAACTTTTTAATTAAGTGGTTTTTAATGTTTTAACTTTCAATTAATTGCGGATCCAACTTCACTCCACCTTGACTCACGTGCAGATTCAGCTACAAATTACAATTTCCATATGTCAACAAATTATTTAAAAGCAATATTATATAATTAATAAAATCTATTATTTTTATTAATATTTAATTAATAAAAAATGAATATATGATATTTTCGTCCTGACCTTTTCTTTACGGACATTTTCGTCCTCAAGCAATGAAAAATACATTAAAGTCCCTGATCGTTGAAAAACATGAACATTTATGTCCCTCCGTTGATTTCTGCCGTTTGCACTGGACGGAAAACGCTGAGGTGGCACAGGTGGCGCTTAGGTGGGACGTAACGGATGCCATGTGGCATGGGGCAAAAAGTTAGAGGACATATAAGTCCCTGGAGGCCAAAACGACGCCGTTTCGTCTCCTCCTCTTGAAACACAGTTGAATCCCCATATACAATACCCAGAAGACCCATAGTTGAGTGAGAGAATTACAGAAAACTCTAACCCAAAGACGATCAAACTTCTTCGTCTCTGTTTCTCCCTCCAAAAAATACAACACGTAGAAGAACAAAAGGTCAAGGGTGATAGCTGGTGGCAGAAGCTGAGGAGAAGCTTCGTCAGAGGTCGTGGCTGGTGTCTTCATCACAAGGTAAGATTGTGATGCTTAGCTAGGAATGCAATGTGTTTGCATGTTTGTAGTGTAAGAAAGAAAGTGAAAAACGGGTGTATTGCGTCCTGTGTAGGATTATGGGGAGGGATTGTGTTCGGGAAATGTAGTTTCTTTCATGTATTGTGTTGTTTCCTTTGTTAATCGTAGTTCTGCACTGGTTAATTTCAGATGGTTGACGTGTTTGTGGTTCCGGTCTTTCATCATGGAGGGAACTTCGTAAGAGGAGTTGGTGGAAAGTTGGTTTATCAGAATGGAAAGGAGGAGAGGTTCCCTGAGATGGACCTAGAATTTGTTAATTTTGGAGACCTAGTGACAATATTTAAAGGGTTTGGGCTACCAGTCATACAAGGCAGTATATTGGTATGATCCATCAAGCACTGAATTTGAATCCGGGATGAACATATTGACTGGGGATGCAGGGATCAACGCAATGCGTGAGAACCTAATGAAGCACCCAGGGCGAGGTGAGTTCCATATATACTTTGACCATCTTGTCGACGAGTAGGAGGTTGTTGAGGATGCTGCCCAGGACAGAGATACTGCAGGGGAGGTGGGTGAAACTACAGAGGAACTGAATTCTTCCTCTTCATCTGATGACGGGTACGAGAGCACAGAAGACGTGTTGTACAAACCTCCACCGGCTGGAATTGAGAGTGATAGCAGTGAGAGTGACAGCAATGGTGGGGTCACTGCTGGGAAGAGGAAAAGAGGTGTCAAGGGTAAGAAGAATGTTGTTACGCCGATCAAGAAGGTAGTCACTCCGAAAAAGAAGGTAATTACTCCAAGGAAGAAGGTAGTTACACCAAAGAAGCAAGGGAAGAAGAAAAGACAATTTCGCACAAGGGTTAATGAAAGATGGGAAGGAAGTGGGAATGGGACTGATGCACGTGGTGAAGCAAGAGATCAAGGACCTGATGTCCAGCCAGATTATGCAGTCGGGGGTGGGTTTTATGTCAGTGAGCTCCCAACGGAGGTGGAGGAGATAATGTTTGAGTATGAGTCTGAAGACTTACATACTCCCATATCATCTGATGGTGAAGGCAGAGGTGAAAAGTTTCCAGAGTTTAATAATGAGTATGCTCATGGTGAGGGCAGGTTTGAGCTAGGAACTAGGTTTGCCACTGTAGAAAGGTTCAAGGAGGTAGTTAAAGATTCTTTCATTGCTGAGGGTCGGGAAGTGACATGGATAAAAAATGACAAATAGAGAGTGAGAGTGGGGTGTGGGGATAAGGAGTGCCCTTACTTGGTTCACTTATCATACAACAAAAGTCTGCAGTGTTATCAAGTGAAGACCTACCATCCAGAACACACTTGTGCGAGGGATTTGGGCAGCAACGCTACTGATAAACACTGGCTAAGTAAGAAGATTGAAAAGCAGATGTCCACCCAACCACACATGAATACAAAGGAGGCTACTGATTTTCTTAAAGAGGAATTTTCCCTCTGTCCCCATCCTAAAATGGTTTATAGAGCAATGAAGGAGGCTATGAAATGAAAAGGAACAATACAAGAGATCCAAGGATTATTGTGAGGAAATACTGAGGAGCAATCCAGGCTCATCAGCCAGGCTTGAGCTCATGCCAATTCCAGATGGCCCCCCTGTTTTTGATAAATTATACATTTGCCTAGATGCCTGCAAACAAGGTTTCAAAGATGGATGTCGTCCCCTGTTGCATTTGGATGGGTGCTTTTTAAAAACATATTATGGTGGTTGGCTTCTAGCAGCAGTTGCTCAGGATGCCAACAACTAATTTTATGTTGTTGCCTATGGAGTGGTCAGGGCTGAGACTAAGGAAGCCTGGAAGTGGTTCATGACCAATCTGCAAGGGGACATAGGAGACGATGCTAACCATGGCTGGAACTTCATATCGGACCAACAGAAGGCAAAACCAGTTTATGGTTATTTTCATTGCTCTGCATTTAGTTTAGATCATTTCTAATTTGTTGATGATATTCATTGCTACCTAGTTGGTTAATTTCATTGCTATGTGGTTGATAATGTTGTGGCCAGGGTTTGCTTCCTGCGTTGAAGGAGGTTATGCCACACGCTAAGCTCCATAATTGCGTTATGCATATGTGAAAAACTTCATCAATCGCTACAAGGATCTGTACATTCGACAAGTTGTGTGGGAGTGTGCCAGGTGCACAACTGTTGCTGAATTCAAAGAATGCATGGAGAAGTTGAAAATAGTTAACAAGGGTGCCTGGGAGTACCTTAGCAAATTTGAACCTGAGACATGGGTGAAGGCTTACTTCTCCCATGGTCCAAAAGTGGATAACCTCACAAACAATATGTGTGAGATTTTTAATGCAAAAATAGTTAACTACCGCTGCAAGACTATCCTCACCATGTGTGAAGAGATCAGATGCTATCTCATGAGGCGGATGGTAAATCATAAACGGGTCTTGGAGAATCACTCAGGGAGGCTAGCACCAGTTCAGGAAAAGAGGATGGAGAAGCTGTTAAACCTAAGCACCAAGTGGACGGCTGAATGGGTTGGTGACAATGAACGAAAGAGGTTTGAGGTTTCTCAGAAAGGAACTAAGGTGGATGTGGACCTCATTAGGCACAGTTGCTCATGCAATCGATGGCAACTGACTGGTAAGACTTGTACCATACTTGATTCAGTTTCAATGATATTTTGATTTGAATTTCCTTTACTGTTATTTTGGTTATATTACTCACCTTCGCTGCATTACCTTAGGCATGCCCTGCTTACATGCATTTGCTGCCATTAGGAAGAGACATGACACACCTCATGACTATGTTCACCCTTGGCTATGCATGGAGTCCATCAGGAGGACATATGCACACTGTATTAAGCCTGTTCCAAGCCCAGAATTTTGGGTTGGAACTGAGTTCTCGAAGGCAGACCCACCTATTATCAAAAGGCCAATTGGACGGCCAAAGGTTCATAATAGGCAAAAGGATCCGACTGAGCCACTCATGCAAGAAGGAAAACTAAAAAGGTCATTCGTTGTATCCTGCAGCAAGTGTGGTGAGAAAGGCCACAACTACAAAACATGTAAGGGAGCCCCTTCCAACCCAAACTGGAAGCCGAAGACAAGGCGCCCTAGGAAGAAAGCAGCTACAACCTCACAGTCACTGATTGTGCTTCCACTGTCACAATCTGCTCCAAGTTCAGAGGTAAGAACCCTATAGTGGAATGTTGTATTATAGGGGCTATTTCGTATTAGTGATATTATGGTTAGGGATTATTCTGTCTTAGTTTGGAAATCATTAAGGACTACCATGTCTGATTACTGATATGGCTAGGGACTATTCTGTATTAGTGGTACTATGCTTAGGGATTAATCTGTCTTCATAATACTATTCTGTTCACATCTTACATGCATATTTCCAGGATGCATCCAGCAGCCAACCAGGCAGCTCTCCAAACCCCACTGTTATGGAATCACCTGCCACAACCAATCCAACTATGCCACCAGCTCCAACAAAGGTGACAAGATCCACACTTATCATTTTACCTCCAGGGCCAACAGCCACTCAAACCAGGCCACCTGCCCCAACTATAGGCCGTCCATTTCAACCTCCAGGAAAAGCTAATGACACATCTTGCCTACAACAGTCCAGGTTCAGACCAAAGCAGAAGATCTTCGGGCCGCCGGCTCCAATCGCTGCATCCATAATCAACACTAATACACAACAGCCAACCCCATCTACCATCCCATCTGTAGCTCCGAATCAAGAAGCTCCACCCCAAAATTTTCCAACTTCTCCAAAAATAAAGGACTCAAAAGAATGAAGACCACTGTCATTAACTGCTTTTTGTGTTAACTTTTTGTCTATGTAATGGTTGTTGAAAAGTACTACAAACAATTTAGCTTTTTGTCTCATACTTTTTGAACACCCTTTGTGGTTCAGATGAACATGGATGTTAACTAAACTACTTTTTCTTATCACTAATGCAATGGTATGTTATGTATTAGGGAACCAACTTTAATTTCCTCCACATCTTACACAACACGTACAAGGCAATACAATCATTCATATAAATGACACTGAATTCACCTATAATTGCTGCAACAATGCAACACACTTTTTCATTCCTTTATCAACTCTTACAACTTAGAACAGCAAAAACCAACACACTGACAATGACACAAATACACCATCTTATTGGCTTTCTTTTCATCTCTAGAGCTAATATCCTCTTCTCCAAGCAACTGATCCTCATTTCCATGTCCTGCTGCCTCTGATAATCTTCTACATCTACAAATTCCTTCTCTCCCATATACTTTGTTGCTGTCAATCCAAGTCCAGCAACGTGCTCATCAAACCACACAAAAAATTTGCAATACGGTTGTCTTGCCTGCAGCAAATCAACCCACATAATTCAAACCCTAAAAATTAGTAACCTTAACACATCTTCACCCAAACGTGCATCACATTTCGTTTCCATACCTTGTAAAAGGGACAGCCCAGAAACAATCTGTCCAGATTGATTCGCGTCTTCAACATGAAAAGGATTGCATTTTCTCCACAGAAGCACTTTGGAGAGACGCCATCTTTGCTGTCCTTCTCCTTAGGACGTGAGCTCGAGCCCACCTGACCTCCACCTCTTCTCCAACTGGAAGATACCCCTTCAGATGCCATGGAAGGAAGAATTTCCTTTCTGCCACAACTCCCCACAACACCCACTGCGCCGTCACTGTCCAGACGAGGGATTAAGGAAGACGACTTTCAAAGATTGAGGGAGTAGACGAAACGGTGTCGTTTTCGTCTCCAGGGACTTATATGTCCTCTAACTTTTTGCCCCATGCCACATGGCCTCCGTTACGTGCCACCTCAGCGCCACCTGTGCCACTTCAGCATTTTCTGTTTAGTGCAAACGGCTTAAATCAACGGAGGGACATAAATGTCCACGTTTTTCAACGGTCAGGGGCTTTAATGTATTTTCCATTGCTTGAGGACGAAAATGTCCGTAAAAAAAAAGATCAGGGATGAAAATGTCCTTTACTCAAAAAAGATTTTTAAACTAATATTTACATTTTATATTTTAAATTCTAAATTTTAATAGTATAAAAATAAAATATTAATCTTCTAATTTTCTTATTAATTAATTAGATTTAAGAAGATAATTGAAAATTTGAGAATAGATTGACATTCTGACATTTGCATTTAATAATAATTACATATTTATTTTTAGAATAATATTATATATCCAAGTATGAATCAAGTATAATTAAGTTAAACAACAACATTTAACATAATGTTAGTTATAGTTAATTTTTGTTATATTAGACTAATTTAGTTGGACTTGATTAATAAAAAGACTTAGAATAATATTAGTTATAACTAATTTTTATTATGTTAGACCAACATGGTTGGACTTGGTTAATAAAAAGACTTAGATATATAGCATTATTCTTGTTTTTGTGAGACAAAATAATTGATTTGTTAGAAGACTTTATTTATAGTTATGCAAGGAGGGTTCTTTTCGGGAGAGTTTTTCAAAGGCTTCAAAGGTTTTCTTTAAAGATAAAGTTATTGGTGTAGAGAAATCTAAGACCTTTGTACTTGTAGGATCTCTTTTTGGAGATGGTATAGCGACAATGGTAGATAAATTAGGTGATTTCAACCTCCGTGTGTTAGCTTCACAAAGCAGAACCTTATAGAGATGCCTTAGTGATCAAGGTCTTGGACAAGAACTACAGTTACACAGCTCTTTCACATAAGCTTCGGATTTTCTTGCGCATCAAAGGTGGCTTCGATCTTCTAGACGTGAAATTTGGGTATTTCTTGGTAAAATTCGCTGCCGCTGAGGATCGGGATAAATCATGCTTGGTGGCACGTGGTTGATAGAGGGGCATTATGTCGCTGTAAAACCATGAGACATAGATTTTCGGCCATGTGAAGAGTCTTTTAGGTTAACGCTTGTATGTATTTGGATTTTGGGGCATCCAATCTGGTGCTACCAAGAGCAAGATATGATGTATATTGCTTCTGTAATAGGTATCCTGATCAAAATGGACTTGACCACTAAATTGACAGAGAGAGGGAGATATGCCTGAGTATGTGTTCAAATAAATCTGGGATTGCTGGTGATAAAGAATATTATTATGGAAGGGGTAACTCATACAATGGAATATCAAAGTCTAAATTTGATATATGCTTCTTGTGCACATTATAGCCATGATAAGGGACAATGCTCGGGTAAAATCACCACGAAAGGGAAGGGTGTTGATCTTGGCGCCGCCAAGACCCAGGTTGGTGAAAAGTCAACGCCAATTAATGATAAAAAAATTAAAAATGAAATGCAACAGATGATGTTGTGATAGATGTGGTTGTTGGCGAGGATCAAAGACTGGTGGACGAAATTGTGATTCCCTTTTTTCTTGTAATTGGATTTATGCTCTGAGGGCATTGTTTATTTCCTTCACAATCTCGTTCAACTAACCAGCAAGTGTACTGGGTCGTCCAAGTAATAAACCTTACGTGAGTAAGGGTCGAATCCACAGAGATTGTTGGTATGAAGCAAGCTATGGTCACCTTGCAAATCTCAGTTAGGCAGATTTAAAATAGTTTTATGGGTTTTCGAAAATAGAAATAATGAAAGGGATAAAGATACTTATGCAGATTCATTGGTGAGAATTTCAGATAAGCGGATGGAGATGTTGTAGAGCTCTCGGACGCCTGCTCTCCTACTGCTTCTACTCAGTCCTTCTTACTCCTTTCCATGGCAAGCTTTGTATAGGGGTTCACCATCAACTGTGGCTACTTTCATTCCTCACGGGGAAATAACCTGTGCGGCTGTCACTCGCACAGCTAACCAGTCTGGAGGCATCACCCATGGCTAATGGCTACATCCCATCCTCGCAGTGAAAACTATGCAAACGCACTCTGTCACAGTACGGCTAATCACCGGTTGGTTCCCGCTCCTACT
>NC_029777.3:83552642-83552846 GCF_000817695.3 Arachis duranensis
ACTTTTTCCTTTGAAGTTTAGAGTGATTGGCTTCTCTAGGAACTTAGAATTTCAGATAGTGTTATTGACTTTCCTAGTTAGACATGTTGATTCTTGAACACAGCTAATTTATGAGTCTTGGCTGTGGCCCTAAGCACTTTGTCTTCCAGTATTACCACCGGATACATAAATGCCACAGACACATGACTGGGTGAACCTTTTCAG
>NC_029777.3:83556846-83557347 GCF_000817695.3 Arachis duranensis
ATGGAGGATCTTGTTTCATTCATGAAACTGAAGGTGGCCTTTGATAGATCAGAGACTATATTGGCTAAATTAGAATTGTTTTGTTCAGAATTCTCTGTCTGTTGCTGAGGGGATGATGGATATGGCTTACTATTACTCAGCCTATTGCGTCCACCATTGTTAAAGGCTTGTTGAGGTTTTTGTTGATCCTTCCAGGAGAAATTTGGATGATTTCTCCATGATGAGTTATAGGTGTTTCCATAAGGTTTACCTAAGTAATTAACCTCTGCCATGGCAGGGTTCTCAGGATCATAAGCTTCTTCAGAAGCTACTTCTCTAGTACTGTTGGATGCATGTTGCAATCCATTCAGATTTTGAGAGATTATGTTGACCTGTTGGGTCAACATTTTGTTCTGAGCCAATATGGCATTCAGAGCATCAATTTCAAGAACTCCTTTCTTCTGAGGTATTCCATTATTCACAGAATTCCTCTCAGAGGTATACATGAACTGGTTGTTTGCA
>NC_029777.3:83558902-83559350 GCF_000817695.3 Arachis duranensis
TGAAAAGAAATACCATTCCTTCACCATATAGGCATGTAAATTGCCTCCATGCATCATTCTGGCGTTCAAACGCCTATTGGTGCATGTTCTGGGCGTTAAACGCCCATGTGATGCTTGTTTCTGGCGTTGAACGCCAGTTTCAAGCTTGTTTCTGGCGTTCAGCGCCAGATTGTCCTCTGCGTGCGCATCCTGGCGTTAAACGCCTGGATGTTGCTTGTTTTGGGCGTTCAGCGCCAGGAAGATGCTCTGTTCTGGCGCTGAACGCTGGCCAGATGCATCTTCTGGGCGCTGAACGCCGGCCCGTGCGTCCTCCAGGGTGAAAAATTTTTTTCTTCTGTTTTTGACTCTGTTTTTAATTTTTTTTTTAATTTTTTTCGTGACTCCTCATGATCATGTACCTAATTAAACATAAAAATAACAAAGAAACAAAATAAAATAAAATTAGATA
>NC_029777.3:83563861-83580482 GCF_000817695.3 Arachis duranensis
GATTCCCAGGATCCTACTCGGAATACCACAGACAAGGTGAGACTTTCCGGACCCTCATAAATGCCGCCAACTATCTAACTTTTACCACGAAGATTCTGTTGGGGAATCTAAGAGATACGCATTCAAGCTCTGTTGCATGTAGAACAGAAGTGGTTGTCAATCACGCACGTTCATAATTGAGAATGATAATGAGGATAATTTGACTCATCACATTCATCATGTTCTTGGGTACGAATGAATATCTTGGAATAAGAATATCATGACGTTTTTCTGGCGTTTAACTTCAGACAGCAGCGTGTACTTGGCGTTTAACGCCAAGTTACGTCGTCATTCTTCGAATAAAGTATGGACTATTATATATTGCTGGAAAGCCCTGGATGTCTACTTTCCAACGCCGTTGAGAGCGCGCCAATTGGAGTTCTGTAGCTCCAGAAAATCCATTTCGAGTGCAGGGAGGTCAGATTCCAACAGCATCAGCAGTCCTTTTGTCCGCCTTCTTCAGAGTCTAGCTCAAATCCCTCAATTTCAGTCAGAATTTACCTGAAATCACAGAAAAACACACAAACTCATAGTAAAGTCTAGAAATGTGAATTTAACATAAAAACTAATGAAAACATCCCTAAAAGTAGCTTAAACTTACTAAAAACTATATGAAAACAATGCCAAAAAGCGTATAAATTATCCGCTCATCAAAGACCTAATATGAATGATGATTCATTCGCTAATAACTTGCATGAGGTTCATGTTAAAGAGGCATGCAGGAATGAAGAAGTGGACTGGGAGTAAGTATTAAGGAAGGAAAAATATAAGCTGGGTCAAAAGCAAATTTTTAAGGCCTAAGGAAGGGAATACTTAACCTAAGGTTTGGATAGGAAAACAAAGCCCACGTTGCATGCTCCTCTTGTTGACGGGTCTGCTTCTTCACAAGCCATCAGGATCGGATCTCGAACCATGCTCTAGCAGTGTGGGTCATGTGTGAGGAATAAAGATGTGTCTGTGATGCCGTCTTCTCACCAGACTCTAGCACCCCGCTGCTCATCCCTCTGGAAATGGCCGAGATCGTCATCCTTGCAGAGCTCACCGACGGAGAAAAATGGAAGCATGGTGGTGGATTCTTCCACGAAGGTTGTTACAGCGGCAGTACTACCGGAGATGGAAGTCTTGCTGTCGAATAAAGCAATGAGGGAAGGAAGGGATGAGGGAGTTTGTCCCGTGATTCAAGCCTTATCTTGAGGTTGGTGAACCACTTTTATATTCACTGTTGTTCTATTATTCTATCTTTATATTATGGATAGTTTAAATATAATAGTTTGAAAAATTAGGAGTGCATCTAATATGTTATCTCGGGTGAATTGCAAAGAGCTTGTTAGAAAATTTAAACCTGAATTTTTTATTGTGGTTGAAACTCATTGTCCTTTTCAAAACACTTGAAATTGTTCTGAAAAAGGTTTGGTTATCATTCTATTGGTACAGTGGAGGCAACAGGGTATAGGGGGTATATGGTTCCT
This sequence comes from Arachis duranensis, assembly GCF_000817695.3. Lineage (NCBI taxonomy): Eukaryota > Viridiplantae > Streptophyta > Magnoliopsida > Fabales > Fabaceae > Arachis > Arachis duranensis. The sequence continues at coordinate 83,565,370 of NC_029777.3, forward strand.
TTCTATAACATCGGATGCTTGCTGTAAGTGGGTATATACTTTTGATCAGTGTGTTACTATGGAAGTTCAGTTTGATAATGTAATTTGGAGGTGTAGTGGTATTTATGGTAGTCCTCATTTTAATATCAGAGTTCTTCTGTAAGATTATCTTGTGACTCAATCCTCGTCTTTTCGTGGGCCATGGATCATTCTTGGTGATTTTAATGAATTCATCTTCTCTCATGAATCTAAAGATTTCCTTTTTTTGGGTCAACGCGCAGTTCGATTTGCTGCCTCATTAGGAGTAGCAATCTGTTTGAATTAAAGACTATGGGAAGATGATTTTCTTGGTACAGAAGGGTGAAAAATTATGTTGAGGTGGAAAAAAAGCTTGACCAAAATTGTATCAATAGTGGATGGCTATCTCTATTTCGAGAGGCTTATGCGGTAATACTAAATAGACTTCAGTCTGATCATTGTCCCATCCTAGTCCGCTGTAAAGGGTGGCCCCAACCGAAAAAGAAATAGACCTTTTCGGTTTATTGTGGCTTGGGTTACCCATCTGAGGTATAGAGATATTGTGACCCAATCATGGCGGTCTGTCTATAGATAGGTTCTTGACAAGCTTTCGGAAGTGCAGAAAAATTATCTAGAGTTTAATTCTAAAGTGTTTGGTAATATTTTCGTTAGGAACAGCGAGTTGGAGTACCAAATTAATTTCCTACAGAAGCGGTTGGAAGTGATGGAAGATTCTTCTATGCATAAAAAAGAGTGACAGTTGATTGAGGATTACAATAACACTCTTGTGCAAGAGAAACTTTTGTGGTTTCAGAAATCTAGAGAGTAGTCCATAAAATTCGAGGATAGAAATATCAATTTCTTTCATGTTTACACTCCGATGTGGAGGAAGCATAACAAAATTAATGGTCTCTTTTTTTAGGATGGGGTGTGGAAAACAAATCCAGATGTCCTTTGCAGAAAAGGTGAGTCTTTTTCTAAAAGCTTATTCCTTCAATAAGAGAATGTGGATTTGGGATGTCTTGGTAAAGTGCTGCTTCCTTCACTGAATGAGGACGCTTGCTGTAACATTACAGCGCCAATTACATTGGACGAAGTTAAGTCAGCTATTTTTAGTATGCATTCTTTTAAGGCGTCAGGTCCTTATGGGTTTCAGGCTTTCTTCTTCAAGGAATATTGGGAGATTATTGGTTTTGATGTTTGGACTATGGTTAGTCAAGCGTTCTCTAGTATGGATATTGATCTGAGAATGATGAAAACTCTCTTGATTCTTATTCCGAAGGTAGAAGCCCTGGTTTCCATGAAGGATTTCAGACCTATCAATCTCTATAATGTCGTTTACAAAGTTATAACAAAGGTTTTGATCAATAGACTTCGTCCTCATCTCACAGACATTGTTGGGTCCCTTCAAGGAGGTTTTATTCCAGGAAGATGAACCCCTGACATAATCATTATTACACAAGAGGTTCTCCACTTCATGAAGAAAATGAAGTCCAAAAAAGGCACTGTGACCTTTAAGATTGATTTGGAGAAAGCCTATGACAGAGTTGATTGGAGATTTCTGAAATATACTCTTGGGAGTTTTGGCTTTCTTATCCCTACAATCAATCTGATTATGTGTTGTGTCACTGCCTCTTTGTTGTCTATCCTGTGGAATGGGAAAAGATTAAATAGCTTTACTCCTAGATGAAGACTCAGGACCCAATGTCACCATATCTGTTTGTGTTGTGTATGGGGAGATTGTCCTACTTTATTAATCATCAAGTTGATAAGGGATTATGGAAGCCCGTTGCATTTTATAGAGGGGGTCTAAGAATTTCTCATTTGATGTTCGCCGATGATTTTTGCTTCTTTTTTGTAAAGCTGAAAAACGGCAAGTTCAAAATATAATGGTTGCTTTGGATAACTTCTGCAGAGCCTCGGAGATGAAGGTTAATGTGGAGAAATCTAAAGCGCTATGCTCCAAGAATGTCTCAGCAATAAGGAAAGAGATTTTTATTGGGGTGTTATCCACCAGATTTGTCCAGAACTTAGGCAAGCATCTCATAGTTACCCTTAGTCACTCTCAGGTGACGCGGGCAGCGTTCAATGATATTTTAGACATGATTCGGGGGAGGCTAGCCAGATGAAAAGGGAGATTGCTTAACAAAGCGGGAAGATTATATTTGATTAATTTAGTAGTGGCTTCGATTCCTTCTTACCGCATGCAAGTATCTTTCTTTCTTAAAGGGATATTCAATATGATAGAATATATGATGCAAAACTTTCTCTGGAAAGGTCAACTTGATGGTAGAGGCGTGAATCTAGTTAGTTGGAAGGTATTGGTCACCCCTAAGAAGTTTGGCGGTTTGGGGATTCGAGGTTTGTTTTGTACTAATGTTGCTCTTCTTGGGAAGCTAATTTGGTAATTTTTTCATCATCCAAACAAAGTTATGGGTTCAATTGTTGGCGGAAAAATACTGTTTCTCTCATAGAGATTATTTCAGTCGATCTCGAGACACGGGCTCTTATGTTTGGAAGAGTGTATGTAAAATCTGGGATCTCTTGAAGGATGACTTTGTTTGGTGCATTGGGGATCTAAACTAGAACTTTTAGTTTTCTAATTGGAGAAAAGACTTTTTCATGAGATGGATCATGTTTACATTTCTGATTTGGATCTCTGGATCCTATATCTTTTGTCATCTGGACAGTGGCACCTTCAGAATATATATTCTCCTTTAAATCAGTTTTTACAAGGCAACATTCTTTCTTAAAATCCGAATGTACAGGCAAGTTCAGTGGTAGGATGGTTTTGGTTTGGTGATACATCAAAGGTTTATGACTCTCGTAGTGGTTACTTGTGGCTCGGTAAGAAGAAGTTTGGTTGGAAGGACTAGGGGAATTGGTTTTGGCTTTGACGTCAACTTGTTATGGAAAAACATAAATTCTTGGCCTGCCTTTGTCTTAGAGAGGCTCTGCCTACTGCTAATTTTTCGTTTCAGGAGGAGCATTTTACCAACGGATAGCTGTCGACGATATTTTTCTGGTCAGAAATCGGTTGTTCATTGTATTTGGTATTATCCAAAAGCTCAGCTAGTTTGGTAGGGTTTGAAAAATTCTGATCAACCTTTGGATTTGATGAACTAGTTCTTATTTCATAGCAAAAAGTGCTCTTTTAGATTTTTTTCTGGTCTATGGTAGATTTGGCGTTCCAGAAATAACGAGATCTTTCATCCACACAAGTCTTGGCCCCTGAATAAGGTGACTAGTATGGCTTTGTCCTTGGAAAAGGAGTTTCGAAATGTTTTTGAGTTGCAACGAGTTTCTATCCCCTCTACCATTAGTAGCTCATGGATTTCCCTCTCGGTGGGTACTTTTAAGATTAATTGTGATGCAAGTTATCCTGATATTGGTGATTGTGTTGGTTTTGCCTGTGTTAGCAGAGATTGGAATAAAAGTTGACAACGAGATTGTTTGGGAACGATTGAGAGTCGTAATATCTTGCAAGGAGAGTTGTTTACTATTTGGAGAGAAATAGTAATTTGTGAAACAAATTGAATGGATGCCTTTACTATTGTCAATAATTTTTAGGATAACTCTGATTTTGTTGATTTTTTGGTGCTGAAAATCTGAAACATCATATCTTGGAAATGGCATGTTGACCTCCGGTTGATCTTGAGAGATGCAAACAAAGTGACATACATCATGGCAAAGATGGTGATGATGATTCATACTCACCAAGTAGAGCTCTCGTTGTCTTAGAAAGAATTGAGAATAACATTCGGTGAGACTACCTTATTTCTTAAATTGTTCTTTTTTCTTTATTCTTTATTTTTATTTTTTGTTTGTTCTGTTGTTATGTTGTTACTTTTCAATAAATAAATAAATAAATAAATAAATAAAATAGCATTTCTACTCATTGCCAAAAATATTGTTTTATTAATATTCTAAATAGGTAAACTAATGGCTGGACTATATTTTTCAGTTATTGACTTACACATATAACCTTTCGAATAATTTAAAAAAAAAATCATATAACAACTGGCAAGAGCAGTTGAAGATTTATGGTGTTTTCAGAATCTTCAGCTCGTGAATTTGATGGCGCGCATTATTTTTATTTTTTAACTACAATTATTGGAGAATTTAAAATAAGCTTTACAAGACAAAATTAAAATAAGATAATTAACTAAGAAATTGCGGCGGTTAATATAGAATTTAAAGATTCTCGTACCAAACAAGGGTCGATCCCTATCTCTCTGCCCACCGTTGGAAAATTGAATATTTCGTTCCACAATTGGTTATGGAGCTAATTGAGATTGACTTAGGTTTCTTAATTCCTATAACAATTTTATTGTTGTTTGCTATATTATAACGATTCTTCTTATGATTACCGCCTAATAGGTAGTACTGCATTACATATACATGTAGGGTCGCACTGGATAATTAAGGTAGGATTATCTAAATTGTAAAATTTTTTAATTCGAATTTTATCTGCATTCTAAATCTCTTAATCTGATCTTACTTGTCTAACTTGCAAAAGATAAATTTAATTTTACTTAAACACAATATTTAATTATTTTTATATGTTATAATATCAAAGACTTTTTTATATTATTAGCAAATTATGTTACAAGTTTAATAGTGACACTAAGTACTTTCAGAAAAAGAGAAATTTGGAAGAGGAGAGTTGACGATTTTTTTTTAATATTAGATTATTAATAGTAAATTTTTCAAAAATGACTTAAATTATGTGTTATATGTTATTGTGGACTTTGACAAAACTTTAGTGATATTTTGTCTTTTTATATTAAAATAATATATTTTTTTTTACAAAACATTGCTAAAAAATTGTTTTTTTTTTACAAAACGTCAATAACGTTTTATTTTTTTTGTAAAATGCCAGTGATCGATGTTTTATTGTTTTATAATTAATTCTTTTTATAAAACATCAATACTGTTATTATAATAGAGTAAAATATTAAAATAATTAAATATTTTTATATTTTACGTTAAAATTACTCTTGTGTAAAACAATTAGCTTAGACTTGACAGGGCACTCAAATCCAACCTTTTCTCCGTACTCAGCCATTTCTAACCCAACCTCATTGACAAATGATAAGCTAGCCAAATACAATAACACATAAATCCATAAATATTTTGTATTTCGAATAAAAATGTAAATAATAATTTTTTATTTAAATAAAACCCACCTATATTTTATCATTTTTTAAAGTTTAATTGATTAATCTATAATCAATCGTTACAATACATTCTATCATTAAAAATTAATCTTACACTAGATAAATTTAAATAATGCCATTTTTGCCAATAAATTAGTAACCCATTGATCATCAACTGTAAAATTTTTAATACAAGTCAGATCTACTGTGAATTAGTCTAAAAATTTATAGAGTTAAAAAATACGGTAGAAAATAAAAAAAAATAAGTTAAATAATTAAATAAATTTCATTAAACCCAACCTAGTTTATCCGTGATCACTTGTATGTTAATTTAACTAGGAATTTGTCACGGGTGATTCGAGGATAGGACGTTTCTAGATAGGATCCTTCTCTTTGAACTTTCTTCATAGCTAATAATTGTATCCTACGTTACAATATGTGGGATTAGTCTACCAACATAACATCTTTATCCTAATTGTCCAAAACTAGAAACATATCCCTTATATACAACTTGTCGTCCTTACCAATAATTGATATTTTCATGCATCAATCTAAAACTGTTTTAGGTTCCTGTGTACAAATCCGTATATATCTAATTTAATAAACAGGGTTATCTTATATTTTCATCAGTAACGAGAAAGAGAGGAATATACTGTAGTCTGTAGGGGAAGAAAGAAAGGGAACAAATGAATGTACATTTTCAAAATTTGATATATTTAATGAAAAAATATTTTAAAATGTTTAATTTCTATTGGATTTTATATTTGAGTTTATTTTCATTTTCACGAGAAAGGTGGAAATTTAAATTCTGAGTTAAATTTTAAAATAGTCTTTGAGATTTATGAATTGTACTGATTTGATCTTTGACTTACGAATTATATAGTTTGTGTTCTTCAATTTATAAAAAATGTACTTAGTTGGTCTCTCATCCCATTTTCGACCAATTTGTCTGTCGTCGGCCAATTCGTGATCACTTCATCTTCTTCTTCTTCTAAACATAAATAATCTGCGCTATGAAATCCTCAGGCCTGACTACTGTCTAGGATTGTAAGGGTGAAACTATTCGGTTTTGTGGAGTTCGCTCACTCTAAACTTCGTGCGCGATCGTTGTTGGGAAAGAGAAAGGGTTCTTCGCGAAACACAGAGGCTGTTCTGAAAAAAAAAATACTTTTCAATTCAAAGGTATGCGTCATTGTGTCTGTTTGATCAGAATTTGATATAGGTTGATGAAAATTTTTTATTGTTCATTATTTGTTAGGATTTTTGTGTGTTTTGTGGGTAGTAGAGAAATTTTTTCTATGTTCTGTTTTCACAGAGGAAAGATGGATATTTTATTCAATGCAATTTTATTTGGATTGGTTGATGGCTGTTTCTGAATTTATTGTTTATGAGTGAGTGCCATAGTTTGTGGTTATATATGTGAATTTGTTTGAGGCTTCAATTTTTTTTCATAATGTAGATGGAGACTTTGATGGATATCTTGTTCCATCATGGAAGAACATTTTAAAAGAATGATGACGGAATACTAATTTACTCACCGGACAGTAAAACTTGCTTAGAAAATTTAGACGAGGATATATTAGATGTCTTCTTTGTGAGAAACTATTACAAGAAATTTGGATATGACAAGGTAATTTAGTGTTGGGGGCTGCCTTCGGAGAGGAGCTTAGTGTAAGACTCTAAATTTTTAGAAATTAAATAATAAATCATTTATGATTTGTTATATTTATTTAAGATTATATTTTCAGAGATTTTATATATAAACCGGACAATTTTTCAACTTTAATTTAAAGGTTTAGTAATTGAAAAATAATGAAAATTTTATATGTTTTAATTAGAATATTCAGATTATGAACTTCATTTTATGAATAAAGGGAAAATCTATTTGAATTACCTCTAATTTTAAATTAGAGTATTTATTTGAAAAATAATTTTATAAGTAAAAATAAATAATATTCTCAAGAGTAATTATATGGAACTATATTTGGTTTTCAATTATTATTCTATACTTTAATGTTATTATTTGTTTCCAAAGAAAACCCTAATTCCCAAATTTCAAAACCCAATTACTCAAACCCTAAAATCCAAACACACTAACCCTAACACACTCACCTCACTCATGCCGACACCCCCTCACCCCAACCTCACTCACATTACTCATCGCACACACACAAAACCCACACGCGGAGGAAGAAGAAGAGAGAAGCGAGGGAAGGAGCTATCGCTGCCACACCTCGTTGATAAGTCACCATTGTCGTCGACAACTGAACGCAAGGAGAGATGGACAAGCGCGAGAGAGAAGGAGAGGCGGAAGGAGGAGCCACCGTTATTGTCTGTGGGGCCGTCCACGAGCTTCGCCATTGAGCCATGACCTGTCGCCGCGATTTGTGCATCGTCACTACTAGCTTCGTCACTAAGATTCCATGGCCGCTGCCGTTGAGCTTCAAAGAGAGAGGGGCTTGCAGAGGAGAGAGAAAATGCGATGGGGCTCTTCTGCTACTGCTGTCGTGGTTGTTGCCGCCATGCATGGTCACTGGGAGCAGCGCTGATGCCACCAGAATTCGCCGTTGGAGCTGCGACTGCTCCGTTCTTGGTTCCTTTTTGGTACAATGTCTTTGCTCCGAAAACCCTTTTAGTCACTGTTTGTTTTATATTTTTGAGATTTTTGCGGCGTTTTTGTAATAAGGTTGAGTTTCGGTTTTTGCATGTTGCATTTGGAGCTGCTGTTGTTACGGAAGCGATATGGAGTTGTGGTTGCGGTTGCTGCTGTTGAGGGCTGGTAAAAAGAGAGTTTTGCTGCGTAGTCGAGTTGCAATCGAGGCAGGGGATTTTTTTTAAACTCTTTTTATTTTCAAGAATTGTTACAAGTCGATATTAATGCGAAAAATAGATTTTTATGATTTTTTTAAGTTTTATAGATTGAACGGAGTTACTTTGAATGAATGTAGTTGCTTGTCTGGTTGGGTTATTGATTGAGTGAAATTGTTTAGTTGGGTTTTGTGCTTGGTTTGAAATTGTTATGATAATGATTGGATTGTGGTTGTTTTTTATTATTGAGACTGAATATTTGCTGGAATTTTAGTTATGTTAATTTCTTTGCTTTGGACGTTGGATTGAAAATGATTTTGATATTTGAAAACGGTTTGATTAACAAAAATGATTTGATATTTGAAAATGGTTGAGAAGGGCTTGAGGGATATTTGGATGGGACCTGAGAAGGGTGACAAACTCTAAATTTTAGAGGAGATGCTGCCGAAAATTTATGAGAAATTAAAAGTTTTAATTTGGTTAAATTGATTGAAAAATTATTTTATTTGATTTTGATTTAACTAAGTAAAAGAGTATGATTTGGGTTGTTTTAGCGAACTATAAAGTGATTATTAAAGAAAAATAGTTATGATGTTTCAGTTAAAGATTTTGAATTGCAAATAGGATGATTTTTGAGTTCTTTAAATGGGTTTTAAACTTAAAAGGTTTTGAAGTTAGTTTGGAGTTTCTGGTTCAGTAAAATTGAGGATTTCACTTGCTTTTCAAAATGATTGAATTTGGAAGTGGGCTATTATGCTTGGTCCAATTATGCTCTTTACTATATTCCGGAGGTCTCACACCTGTCCCGTTATCGACGATCTTTGGGATTCTACTGACATGATGCCAAACTTGCAAACCAATCAATCTCATGGGTTCCTGATAAAATCTAATTTTGTGGTTTATCTTGTGCTTAATTTAGGAGATTTTATCAACTTATCTCACATTTATTCAATGAAATAGCATGGTTTTGTAATTCTCTCTAAAATTGTGCTTAAGTGTGAAAACATACTTTTTAGCCCTTAAAATAGCTAAATTTAATTCACTTTAATCACATTTGATGTCTTGATATGTTTGTTGAGTGATTTCAGATTCATAAGGCAAGTATTGGATGGAAGAAGTGAAGAGAAAAGCATGCAAAGTGGAGAATTCATGAAGAAATGAGTATTTGAAGAATTCAGGGCCACGTGCACGCGTCATCCACGCGTACGCGTAAGAAGGATGTTCATGGCCACATGCACGCGTCACCCGCGTGTATGCGTGAGGAGGGAATTTGCCAGCGACGCGCATGCGTCGTCCACGTGCACGCCTGACATTGGTCACGTGACCTCATTAAAGTGAATACGCTGAGGGTGATTTTTGAGTTTCGCAGGCCCAAATCCAACTCGTTTCTGAGGCTATTTCATGTAGAATTGAAGATTGAACAAAGGGGAGCAATTAGTTTAGGGTAGGAAGCATGCCTTAGGTTAGTCTAGAAAGAGAAGTTCCCTCTTCTCTTTAGAAATTAAGGTTCTTAGTTTAATTTCGTTCTGGATTTAGGTTTTAATTCTTGTTTTCATCTTTTTTTTTTTATAATTTCTTGTTCTTACATTTTTATTCTTCTTAGTTTTCTTGTTAATTTTCCTTTTATGTCATTTTTATGTTCATGCACTATTATTGGATTTGGATTTTCTTTTAATGCAATTTATGTTTTATGTTCCTTTATTGTTTAATTGAGTTGTTAATCTTATTTTTCTTGCATTGGGTAGTTGTAGATTTATTATTCTTTCAAGTTTTGGATGCTTTCATTTTATGCCTTCCAAGTGTTTGACAAAATTTTTGGTTGGATGTTAGAGTAGCTTTTTAGGCATTCTTGACTTGGAAAGAGAAATTAGGTGCTCTTGAGTCATCAATACCCAATTTAGATTGGTGATCTAGAGTTGTTAGTTAATATTATTTCCGTTGACTCTAATCTCTTTCTAATTCAATTAGTGAGTTGATTAGGACTTTTGGATTGAGATTAACTAGTCTTATTTGACTTTCTCTCATGTGAAGATAACATTATACCTTTTTTAAATGTTGGAGATGACTAAATAGGATTAGCTCTTGTTAATTATTGCAATATGATTAATGAATAGGATAGAAAGCCTTGATCCTCAATTCTTGCCTTGAATGTCTCTCTTTAGTATTTACTTTCTTTAGTTTCTTGCTTTACATTTCTTGTCTTTTTAATTTCTTGCCTTATCAACCCAACCCCCTCATGTAACTCATAACCAATAATTAGGCACTCGATTGCAATTTCTAGGGAGAATGACCCATGACTAATACCCTCGGTTATCTTTATTCGGTTGGACTTGTGACAACCAAAATTAAAATTTGATTGAGTGTTACTTGTCGGTTTGGAACTATACTTGCAACGAAGTTATTTCCTCTAACCGAGAAGAAATTCTTAACCGATGGTTTTACTCTTTTAGTGCCTCTTCTTGTTCAGTTCTATTATTTCTAAACGAGTCTTTGTTGATCCAAAAAGGATTATTAATATCGAGGAACCTCCGATGACAATCAAACCACGAATTCTTACCCCTATTCGTTAGACAAAATGCCTTTGTATCTTCCATACAAATGGGACATCACATTCTGTCTTGAGTGGACCAACCTCATAACAACCCGTACCTAGGAAAGTTGTTAATGGTTTACATCAACACAAAATGCAGTTGAAAGTTTGTCTTGGTTGAAATATCATACGTTTCTACACCATTAACCCACAACTCCATCAACTCATCCATCAAGAGTTGCAAAATGACATTTATTTTGGTCTTTCGATTGGATACAAGTTAAAAACATGTATGGGTCCTTCATGCACATTTCGGGAGATAGATTATATGGAGTCACCACTACATGCCAACAAGAGTACGAGTTACCGAAATTAGAATTTGGTGTAAACCTGTCAGAGGACAAAGCTAATCTAACGTTCTTGGCTTGCTTGCAAATGTAGGGTGGACCCTATTGTAACACCCTCTCGTGATTGTACTAAAATTTTGAGCGCTACTTACCTCTATTCCTTTAATTATATACTATGTTTATTTAATATTGAGCCTTCATGGATACGAACAGAAACTCTTATTAATAAAACAAAAGGAGACTTTGTTTTAAACCACTTAATCACAAAAGTATATATATATTCACATAGCTTTATATAAATAGACTTATTTCAAAGATCCTCCATACAAGTCCTACTCCTCTAAAAACCAAAAGAATAAATGATGAGGGAAAAATAAATTCTAACAACTCAACTTGTAAGCATAATCTTCTTTGCTCATGTAGCTCCACACTAAACCTTCGCACCTGTATCTGAAAGGGGTGGAGATAGGGGGTAAGAACTGGAGAGTTCTTAGTAGGGTCAGGGTGTATAGTTAAGTTCGTTTCATTATGTTCTCAGGCAATAATAATATTCAACAAAGTATAATCCAACTCAATAATTACAGAATATAAAATCGAATCACAGGAACACACAATGATAGAAAACACAACCACGAACAAATATGCACAAAAAAGTATGATGCATGTCTACTCCTATACAGGCCATGAGCTCATGTGTGGGTTTGTTGCCCGATTCCCGACACTGGTCCTGAGATAAGCATTTCATACTGCCGTCCTTATCTCAGCCAACATCTCCTCCATGAGTGTTACGCATCGCCGTCCTCATAGGGAACCTCCGTTTTGGTCTCCAACGAGCGTTACGCATCATCGTCCTCACTGAGCCGTCTCTATAGTATCAAATGAGCATTACGCATCGCTGTCCCCACTAGATACTTGGCACTAAGGCCTAAACAGCACTCAATTTGTTTTTAATATTTGCTCACTACACTACCGTGGCAGAGATACCTTTAATTAATACCTTGTTTTCTATCTGCACTATTGTGGCAGACATTCTTTAGTTTTTTTATTCTTTTAATTCTTTTGTTTTCTGTTCTTTATTGAATTATATTTTCACTTAACTCAGCAACCTTTATTTATTACCTCCGTACTTTATTTATTATCCAAAATACTCGAAAACTTATATAATTACAAATTGTACCTCGATTTTTATATACAAATACAATGTTACCCTTAAAAAATAAAGTTTAAATACTAATCTTCCTCTTATACCCAAAACTGAAACCCTTAGTCCTTCCCTTTCAAAATATTATTTGTATTTTAATTCGTTTTTGAGTCTTTAGGTTACCGATTTTTTTCAACTTTTAATTTAATCTTTCAACCGCTAAATCTCATTAATTTTCTCAAAATACTACATCACAACAGTCCCAAAACCATTAAAACAACCACACCTAAGCTATTCCTCATAGCCAAACTAACAAATCACAAGCAACAACAATAATTCAACATAAACTCATTCAACCTCAAACAATAATCAATCAAATCAACATTCACTTATCATATTCACATTTAATTATTATAAAGTTACCAAACCCTACCTCCGTATGAAATCAAAATACTCGAGGCTCTGAAAAAGCTTTTCGACCGAACTGCTGAAGAAGAAAACTTCAAAAATCGTTTGTGCCTCCTAACACTCCAATTGGCCAAACTCAAGGAGAAGGAGAGTTACGTTACCGTCAAATTCTACCGAACAAAAGTGACACCAATATATATAGGAGGAAGATACAAACACCTTTATCAGATTAAATTTTTTTATTGGAGTTACGAATCACGAGCCGAAGACTTTCAGTCATGGTGATTCTCATTTTCTCTCCCTCACATCTCTCTCTTTCTTTTCCTTGTGATGTTCGGTGATCAAGAGAGGAAGAAGGGAATTAGAGGAATTATGATGATAGTGATAATGTGTTTGATGAAAATAAGAAATTTGTGTCTTGTTAAGCATATATATATATATAAAAGCCACGCTTGGCTTCTTTCTTACTCTTCCTTATTATTATTATTATTATTATTATTATTATTATTATTATTATTTCTTTTTTAAAATATCATTTTATAATAAAAATTAATTAAAAATTCTAATGAATTTTAAACCCAAAGTATTATAAAATTTAATTTTAATACTTTTAGAAAAATAATTTTTTAAATAAAATAATAAATGATGACTAACTCATTATTTAATTTTTCAAAAACTCGAGATGTTATATCTTACCCACCTTACAAAAATTTTTGCTCTCGAAAATTGCTATATTAAAATAAATTCAAATTCAAACCAAAGAAAATAGGGTCCACGAAGAGAAGTACAGGCAGTTAGATTTACAGGCTAACAGAGGTACATAGGGACAATATGGTTTGGTAAAAAAAATAATCAGATCATATTCTGAAAAATCCAAAACAAGGAATTCCAATGAAGGTAATGAAGGAAGAGATGGCATAATTCGTGTAGCATGAATAAAGAGTATACATCAAAACTGAGCTAACTTCGTAATCTCTAACGTTCCCAAATTTCGTAGTTCGTATTACCTATTACTTCTATTTTGTCCATGACAACCCATTAGTGTTTTCATATACATAAGTCATTAGTATTAAGTTGGCTAGACCTAATACCATGAGGAATGCAACGGTTGACTAACAGCATTAATTAATAGACAATTATGGATGCGAAACTCAAACTCTTGTCATTAAGACAAGTCCTATCGTATGACAGACACTCAGAGTATGCAGTAAAGCAAAGTCAGTCTATTCCCAAGGCTCTAACAGGAACAAACTACTCTGATAAAATACTGTAACACCCTAACTTCTAGAACCTTATGATCGTACTAAAAGTTTGAGCGCTACTTACCTCTATTCCTTTAATTATATACTATATGTATTTAATATTAAGCCTTTGTAAATACGAATAGAATCTCTTATTAAGAAAACAAAAGGAGACTTTGTTTTAAACTACTTAATCACAAAAGTATATATATTCACATAACTTTATATACATAGACTTATTTCAAAGATCATCAATATAAGTCCTACCCCTCTAAAAACAAAAAGAATAAATGACGAGAGAAAAATAAATTCTAACAACTCAACTTGCAAGCATAATCTTCTATGCTCTTCTAGCTCTGCACTAAATCTTCGCACCTTTAGCTGAAAGGGGTGGAGATAGGAGGTAAGAACTGGAGAGTTCTTAGTAGGATCGGGGTGTATAGTTAAGTTCGTTTCATTATGTTCTCAGTCAATAACAACAGTCAACAAAGTATAATCCAACTCAGTAATGACAGAACATAGAATCGAATCACAAGCACACACAATCCTTGAAAACACAACCACAAACAAATATGCACAAACATGTATGATGCATGTCTAGTCCTATACAGGCCATGAGCTCATGTGTCGGTTTGTTGCCTGATGAGCGGATAATTTATACGCTTTTTGGCATTGTTTTTAGGTAGTTTTTAGTAAGTTGAAGCTACTTTTAGGGATGTTTTCATTAGTTTTTATGTTAAATTCACATTTCTGGACTTTACTATGAGTTTGTGTGTTTTTCTGTGATTTCAGGTAATTTCTGGCTGAAATTGAGGGACTTGAGCAAAACTCTGAAAAAGGCTGACAAAAGGACTGCTGATGCTGTTGGAATCTGACCTCCCTGCACTCGAAATGGATTTTCTGGAGCTACAGAAATCCAAATGGCGCGCTCTTAACGGCGTTGGAAAGTAGACATCCAGAGCTTTCCAGCAATATATAATAGTCCATACTTCATTCGGAAATTGACGACGACGTAACTTAGCGTTGAACGCCAAGTACATGCTGCTGTCTAGAGTTAAACGCTAGAAACACGTCATGATCCGGAGTTGAACGCCCAAAACACGTTATAACTTGAAGTTCAACTCCAAGAGAAGCCTCAGCTCGTGGATAGATCAAGCTCAGCCCAAGCATACACCAAGTGGGCCCCGGAAGTGGATTTATGCATCAATTACCTACTCATGTAAACCCTAGTAGCTAGTCTAGTATAAATAGGATAATTTACTATTGTATTAGACATCTTTTGACAGTTTAATCTTTGACTGCTTTAGTCTTTGATCATTCGGTCTTTTGATCATTCAGGGGGCTGGCCATTCGGCCATGCCTGAACCTTTCACTTATGTATTTTCAACAGTGGAGTTTCTACACACCATAGATTAAGAGTGTGGAGCTCTGCTGTACCTCAAGTTTCAATACAATTACTATTACTTTCTATTCAATTCTCTT
>NC_029777.3:83580744-83580864 GCF_000817695.3 Arachis duranensis
CGAGTAGGATCCTGGGAATCCGGAAAGTCTAACCTTGTCTGTGGTATTCCGAGTAAGATTCCGGTATTGAATGACTGTGACAAGCTTCAAACTCCTGAAGGCTGGGCGTGATGACAAACA
>NC_029777.3:83581084-83581874 GCF_000817695.3 Arachis duranensis
AAAAGTAGCCATTGATGATGGTGATGCCCTACATACAGCTTGCCATGGAAAGGAGTAAGAAGGATTAGATGAAAGCAATAGAAAAGTAGAGATTCGAGAGGATTCTAGCATCTCCACACACCTATATGAAATTCCCACTATTGATTTACATAAGTATTTCTATCCCTTTTTATTTTCTATTTATTATTAATTTTCGAAACCCATAACCATTTAATCTGTCTAACTGAGATTTACAAGGTGACCATAGCTTGCTTCATACCAACAATCTCTGTGGGATCGACCCTTACTCACATAAGGTATTACTTGGATGACCCAGTACACTTGCTGGTTAAGTTGAACGGAGTTGTGAGCTTCTCTAACAGTGCCTGGAACTTTTTTTATCACAATTTCGTCCACCAAGTTTTTGGCGCCGTTGCGGGGGATTGTTCGAGTATGGACAACTGACGGTTCATCTTGTTGCTCAGATTAGGTAATTTTCTTTTCAAAAACTTTTTCAAAATTTTTCTTTTCTTTTTTTGTTTTTCCAAACTTTAATTTCGAAAAAAAAATTAATAAAAATCCAAAAAATTAGAAAATCATAAATATAAAAAATATTTTGTGTTTCTTGTTTGAGTCTGAGTCAATTTTTAAGTTTGGTGTTAATTGCATGCTTTAAAAATTTTTTCTTGCATTTTTTGAAAATTCCATGCATTCATAGTGTTCTTCATGATCTTCAAGTTGTTCTTGATAAGTCTTCTTGTTTGATCTTGATGATTTCTTGTTTTGTGTTGTTTGTTGTTTTTCATATACA
>NC_029777.3:83582976-83586116 GCF_000817695.3 Arachis duranensis
AAAATAATAATAATAATGCAAGGAGAATGCTTGGTGACTTCACAAAGCCAACGTCCAAGTTTGATGGAAGAAGCATCTCCATTCCTGCCATTGGAGCAAATAATTTTGAGCTGAAACCTCAGCTAGTTGCCTTAATGCAACAAAACTGCAAGTTTTATGGACTTCCATCTGAAGATCCTTATCAGTTTTTAACTGAGTTCTTGCATATTTGTGAGACTGTAAAGACGAATGGAGTTGATCCTGAAGTCTACAGACTCATGCTTTTCCCTTTTGTTGTAAGACACAGAGCTAGAATATGGTTGGATTCACAACCCAAGGATAGCCTGGACTCCTGGGATAAGCTGGTCACTGCCTTCTTGGATAAATGCTTTCCTCCTCAAAAGCTGAGCAAGCTAAGAGTGGATGTTCAAACCTTCAAACAAAAAGATGGTGAATCCCTCTATGAAGCTTGGGAAAGATACAAGCAGCTGACCGAAAGATGTCCATCTGACATATTTTCAGAATGGACCATATTAGATATATTCTATTATGGTCTATCTGAATTTTCGAAAATGTCATTGGACCATTCTGCAGGTGGATCTATTCACCTAAAGAAAACGCCTGAAGAGGCTCAAGAACTCATTGATATGGTTGCAAACAATCAATTCATGTACACTTCTGAGAGGAATTCAGTGAATAATGGGATACCTCATAAGAAAGGAGTTCTCGAAATTGATGCTCTGAATGCCATATTGGCTCAGAACAAAGTGTTGACTCAACAGGTCAACATGATCTCTCAAAATCTGAATGGACTGCAACATGCATCCAACAGTACGAGAGAGGCAGCTTCTGAAGAAGCTTATGATCCTGAGAACCCTACAATGGCAGAGGTTAATTACATGGGTGAACCTTATGGAAACACCTCTAACTCATCATGGAGAAATCATCCAAATTTCTCATGGAAGGATCAACAAAAACCTCAACAAGGCTTTAACAATGGTGGACGCAACAGGCTGAGCAATAACAAGCCTTTTCCATCATCTTCTCAGCAACAGACAGAGAATTCTGAACAAAACACTTCTAATTTAGCCAATTTAGTCTCTGATCTGTCAAAAGCCACTTTCAGTTTCATGAGTGAAACAAGATCCTCCATCAGAAATCTGAAGGCACAAGTGGGCCAGCTGAGTAAGAAAGTCATTGAAACTCCTCCCAGTATTCTCCCAAGCAATACAGAAGAGAATCCAAAAGGAGAGTGCAAGGCCATTGATTTAATTAATATGGCCGAATGCACAAGGGAGGAGAAGGACGAAAATCCTAATGAGGAAGACCTCCTGGGACGTCCCTCAAGCAAGAAGGAGTTTCCTATTAAGGATCCAAAGGAATCTGAGGCTCATATAGAGACCATAGAGATTCCATTAAATCTCCTTCTGCCATTCATGACCTCTGAAGACTATTCTTCCTCTGAAGAGGATGAAGATGTGACTGGAGAGCAAGTTGCTCAATATTTAGGAGCTATCATGAAGCTGAATGCCAAGTTGTTTGGTAATGAGACTTGGGAAAGTGAACCTCCCTTGCTCATTAATGAACTAGATACCCGGATTCAGCAAATTTTACCTCAAAAGAGACAAGATCCTGACAAGTTCTTAATACCTTGTACCATAGGCACCATGACCTTTGAAAATGCTCTATGTGATCTAGGGTCAGGGATAAATCTTATGCCACTCTCTGTAATGGAGAAGCTAGGAATCATTGAGGTACAACCTGCATTGTTCTCATTACAACTGGCAGACAAGTCATTGAGACAAGCTTATGGAATAGTAGAGGATGTGTTAGTAAAGGTTGAAGGCCTTTACATCCCTGCTGATTTCATAATCTTAAACACTAGGAAGGAAGAGGATGATTGCATCATCCTTAGAAGACCTTTCCTAGCCACAGCAGGAGCTGTGATAGATGTCAACAGAGGTGAATTAGTCTTTCAATTGAATGGGGACTACCTTGTGTTTAAGGCACAGGGCCATCCCTCTGTGACAAAAGAGAGTAAGCAGGAAGAGCTTCTCTCAGTTCAGAGTCAAGAAGAGCCCCCACAGTCAAACTCTAAGTTTGGTGTTGGGAGGCCACAACCAAAATCTAAGTTTGGTGTTAAGACCCCATATCCAAACTCTAAGTTTGGTGTTGGGACTATACAACATTGACCTGATCACCTTTGTGGCTCCATGAGAGCCCACTGTCAAGCTAATTACATTAAAGAAGCGCTTGTTGGGAGGCAACCCAATTTTATTTATCTAATTTTTATTTTATTCTATTTTATTGTTATTTTGTGTTTTATTAGGTACATGATCATGTGGAGTCACAAAAAAATATAAAAATTAAAAACAAAATCAAAAATAGCAGAAGAAAAATCACACCCTAGAGGAAGCACAGACTGGCGTTCAACGCCAGTAAGGAGCATCTGGTTGGCGTTCAACGCCAGAACAGAGCATGAAACTGGCGCTGAACGCCAGAAACAAGCAACATTCTGGCGCTGAACGCCAGGAATGTGCCTAGAGGAAAAGCTGGTGCTGAACGCCAGTAACAAGCATGAAACTGGCGTTCAACGCCAGAAACATGTTACACGTGGGCGTTGAACACCCAGAACATGCACCAATGGGTGTTTAAACGCCAGAATGGTGTGCAAAGGCATTTTACATGCCTATTTGGTGCAGGGATGGAATTCCTTGACACCTCAGGATCTGTGGACCCCACAGGATCACCTCAGGATCTGTGGACCCCACAGGATCCCCACCTACTATATTCCCACCATACCTCCTAATCCTATTTTTGTTCTTCCCCATGTCACACTTCCCAAAAACCCTTCACCACTCACATCCATCCACTCTTCCCCATAAACCCCACCTACCTTCAAAATTCAAAAACATTTTCCCACCCATTCCCACCCTAAATGGCCGAACCTCCCCTTTCCCTATATATACACTTCCTTTCTCCTTCATTTTCACACAACACAACCCCCTTTTCTATACCTTGGCCGAACCTACACTTCCCCTTCTCCTCCATATTCTCTTCTTCTTCTTCTTCTTCTTCTTCTTCTCTTCTTTCTTCTCTTGCTCGAGGACGAGCAATATTTTAAGTTTGGTGTGGTAAAAGCATAAGCTTTTTGTTTTTCT
>NC_029777.3:83586382-83587278 GCF_000817695.3 Arachis duranensis
ACGCCCCTACACTAGAAGGGTCAACTTTAATCAAAGGTTGGACCAAGTCCTTATGGACATATGTGTGGAATGAGCTCAATGGAAAAGAGACTCCAAAGGCAAGCCAGTTCAACTAAGAAGACTGGACCTCAAGCCTGTGGCTAGAGGATGGTTGGAGTTCATTCAACGCTCCATCATTCCCACTAGCAACCGATCTGAAGTTACTGTGGATCGGGCCATCATGATTCATAGCATCATGATTGGAGAGGATGTAGAAGTTCATGAGGTCATCTCTAATGAAATCTACAAAATAGCCGACAAGTCTTCCACCATGGCAAGGCTAGCTTTTCCTCACATTATTTGCCATCTATGTTACTCAGCTGGAGTTATCATAGAAGGAGACATCTCCATTGAAGAGGATAAGCCCATCACCAAGAAGAGGATGGAGCAAACAAGAGAAATCCTTCACGGTTCTCAAGAGATGCATGAAGAAGCTCATAATCAAGAAATCCCTGAGATACCTCAAGGGATGACTTTCCTCCCAACAACTATTGGGAACAACTCAACACTTCCTTAGAAGATTTGAGCTACAATGTTGAACAACTAAGGGTGGAACATCATGAGCACTCCATCATTCTCCAAGAAATAAGAGAAGATCAAAGAGCAATGAGGGAGGAGCAACAAAGGCAAGGAAGGGACATAGAAGAGCTTAAGGACATTGTTGGTCCTTCAAGAAGAAGACGCCACTAAGGTGGATTCATTCCTTGTTCTTATTTCTTTCTTTTTTTTGGCTTTTAATGTTGTGTTTATCTATGTTTTGTGTCTCTACTTCATGATCATTAGTATGTAGTAACTATGCCTTAAAGCTATGAATAAAATCCATTAATCCTTCACCTCTCTTAAATGAAAAATGTTTT
>NC_029777.3:83587333-83589592 GCF_000817695.3 Arachis duranensis
GGTGACAACACTTTTTGTTTTCTGAATGAATGATTGAACAGTGCATATGTCTTTTGATATTGTTGTTTATGAATGTTAAAATTTTTGGCTCTTGAAAGAATGATGAACAAAGAGAAATGTTATTGATGATCTGAAAAATCATACAATTGATTCTTGAAGTAAGAAAAAGCAGTGATAAAAAGAGAAGCTTGCGAAAAAAAAGAAAAAAATGGCGAAAAAAATAGAAAGAAAGAAAGAAAAAGCAAGTAGAAAAAGCCAATAGCCCTTAAAACCAAAAGGCAAGGGTAAAAAAAAAAGGATCCAAGGCTTTGAGCATCAATGGATAGGAGGGCCCAAGGAAATAAAATCCAAGCCTAAACGGCTAAATCAAGCTGTCCCTAACCATGTGCTTGTGTCATGAAGGTCCAAGTGAAAAGCTTGAGACTGAGTGGTTAAAATCGTGATCCAAAGCAAAAAGAGTGTGCTTAGGAGCTCTGGACACCACTAACTAGGGACTCTAGCAAAGCTGAGTCACAATCTGAAAAGGTTCACCCAGTTATGTGTCTTGGCATTTATGTATCCGGTGGTAATACTGGAAAACAAAGTGCTTAGGGCCACGGCCAAGACTCATAAGTAGCTGTGTTCAAGAATCAACATGCTTAACTAGGAAAGTCAATAATACTATCTGAACTCTGAATTCCCAGAGACGCCAATCACTCTGAACTTCAAAGGAAAAAGTGAGATGCCAAAACTGTTCAGAAGTAAAAAGCTACAAGTCTCGCTCATCTAATTATAATTAATATTCATTGATATTCCGGAATTTATAGTATATTCTCTTCTTTTTATCCTATTTTATTTTCAGTTGCTTGGGGACAAGCAACAATTTAAGTTTGGTGTTGTGATGTGCGGATAATTTATACGCTTTTTGGCATTGTTTTTAGGTAGTTTTTAGTAAGTTCAAGCTACTTTTAGGGATGTTTTCATTAGTTTTCATGTTAAATTCACATTTTTGGACTTTACTACGAGTTTGTGTATTTTTCTGTGATTTCAGGCTTCGTTTGGTTGATGTATTTGATGAGACATAGACACAGAGACACAGACATTAAAGACATGGATATAAAATATTTGTGTCTATGTATTGTGTTTGGCAAAAATAAGAAACAAGACACATATATTTAAAAAAGACTGAATTACCCTTCATTCAACCACAAGTTTTACCATCATTACAATACACCTATTATCCCAAACAATGCATGCCATCACCATTAAATTTTTATTTCTTCTAATAATTTTTTATTTCTTCTAATACCATCTTAAATTATCATTTAAATATTAAATATATAATTATTCTTGAAAAAAATATAAAATTAAAGTTCAGAATTTATCAAAGATTAATCAAAATTTAAATAAATAAAAAAATTAAATGTACAAATTTTTTTTTGAAAAAAATAGAAAAGTAAATTTAGTTGTAGAATCTAAAAGAGAAAGAGAAAAAAAAAGATTTGGAAAGATAAGAAGATAAATTTTAAAAACTCAATAAGGGTAAAAGAGTAAAAAATTAGTGTCTCACAAGTTGTGTCTCAATGTCTCACCAAATTGGAGGTACACAAATTTAGTGTCTCCGTGTCCATCCGTGTCCTTCAAAAATCTGTGTCTCACCAAACCAAACAGCAGACATGTGTCACCGTGTACCACTGTGTCTATGTCTCTCAAACCAAATGCTGCCTCAGGTAATTTCTGGCTGAAATTGAGGGACTTGAGCAAAACTCTGAAAAAGGCTGACAAAAGGACTGCTGATGCTGTTGGAATCTGACCTCCCTGCACTCGAAATGGATTTTCTAGAGCTACAAAACTTCAAATGGCGCGCTCTCAATGGCGTTGGAAAGTAGACATCCAGAGCTTTCCAGCAATATATAATAGTCCATACTTCATTCGGAAATTGACGACGTAACTTGGCGTTGAACGCCGAGTACATGCTGCTGTCTGGAGTTAAACGCCAAAAACACGTTATAACTTGGAGTTCAACTCCAAGAGAAGCCTCAGCTCATGGATAGATCAAGCTCAGCCCAAGCATACACCAAGTGGGCCCCGGAAGTGGATTTATGCATCAATTACCTACTCATGTAAACTCTAGTAGCTAGTCTAGTATAAATAGGATAATTTACTATTGTATTAGACATCTTTTGACAGTTTAATCTTTGACTGCTTTAGTCGTTGATCATTCGGTCTCTTGATCATTCAGGGGGCTGGCCTTTCGGCCATGCCTGAACCTTTCACTTA
>NC_029777.3:83589995-83613051 GCF_000817695.3 Arachis duranensis
GTGCTGTGACAGAGCATAGGATCATTTTCACTGAGAGGATGGGATGTAGTTATCAACAAGGGTGATGCCTCCAGATGATTAGCCGTGCAGTGACAGCGCATAGGACCATTTTCCCGAGAGGATTAAAAGTAGCCATTGATGATGGTGATGCCCTACATACAGCTTGCCATGGAAAGGAGTAAGAAGGATTGGATGAAAGCAATAGGAAAGTAGAGATTCGAGAGGATTCTAGCATCTCCACATACCTATCTGAAATTCCCACTATTGATTTACATAAGTATTTCTATCCCTTTTTATTTTCTATTTATTATTAATTTTCGAAACCCATAACCATTTAATCTGTCTAACTGAGATTTACAAGGTGACCATAGCTTGCTTCATACCAACAATCTCTGTGGGATCGACCCTTACTCACGTAAGGTATTACTTGGATGACCCAGTACACTTGCTGGTTAAGTTGAACGGAGTTGTGAGCTTCTCTAACAGTGTCTGGAACTCTTTTATCACAATTTCGTCCACCATTGCCCGATTCCCAACACTAGCCTGAGTTAAGTGTTTCGTACTGCCGTCTTTATCTCAGCCAACGTCCCCTCCATGAGCATTTTACGCATCACCGTCCTCATGGGGAACCTTCCTTTCGTTCTCCAGTCAGCGTTACGCATCGCCGTCCTCACTAAGCCGTCTCTATAGTATCAAGTGAGCGTTACGTATCACCATCCCCACTAGATACTTGGCACTAAGGCCCAAACAACACTCAATTTCTTTTTAATATTTGCTCACTACTCTGCTTTGGCAGAAATACCTTTAATTAATACCTTCTTTTCTATCTGCACTACTTTGGCAGACGTTCTTTAGTTTTTTTATTCTTTTAATTCTTTTGTTCTCTGTTCTTTATTGAATTATATTTCCACTTAACTCAGCAACCTTTATTTATTACCCCCGTACTTTATTTATTACCCAAAATTCTCAAAAAGTTATATAATTACAAATTGTACCTCGATTTTTATATACAAATACAATGTTACCCTTCAAATATAAAGTTTAAATACTAATCTTCCTCTTATACCCAAAACTGAAATCCTTAGTCCTTCTCTTTCAAAATATTACTTGTATTTTAATTCGTTTTTGAGTCTTTCGGTTACCGATTTTTCTCAACTTTTAATTTAATCTTTCAACCACTAAATCTCATCAATTTTCTCAAAATACTACAACACAACAGTCCCAAAACTATTAAAACAACCACAACTAATCTATTCCTTATAGCCAAACCAAAAAATCACAAGCAACAACAATAATTCAACATAAACTCATTCAAATTCAAACAATAATCAATGAAATCAACATTCACTTATCATATTCACATTTTATTATTATAAAGTTACTAAACTCTACCTCCATATGAAATCAAAATACTCGAGACTCCGGAAAAACTTTTCGACCGAGCTGCTGAAGAAGAAAATGTCAAAAATCGTCTGTGCCTCCTAGAACTCCAATTGACAAAACTCAAGGAGAAGGAGAGCTACGTCACTGTCAATTTCTACCGAACAAAAGTGACACCAATACGTAGAGAAGAAAGTTATGAACACTTTTATCGGATTAGATTTTTTTATTGGAGTTATAGATCGCAAGAAATCAAGAGTCGAAGACTTTCAGTCACGGTGATTCTCATTTTCTCTCCCTGATGGCTCTTTCTTTCGTTTCCTTGTGATGTTCGGTGATCAAGAGAGGAAGAATGGAGTTAGAGGATTTAGGATAGTAATGATGTGTTTAATGGAAATAAAAAACTTGTGTCTTGTTAAGCATGTATATATATACATGTATAAGCCACGCTTGGCTTCTTTCTTACTACTTCCTTAATGGGCTTCGGCCAAAGGAATAGTAATAATAATAATAATTCTTTTATCTTTTTCGAAATACCTCTTTATAATAAAAATTATTTAAAAATTCTAATAAATTTTAAACCCAAAGTATTATAAAATTTAATTTAATTACTTTTAGAAAAATAATTTTTTTTAAAAAAAATAAAAAATCATGACTAACTCATTATTTAATTTTTCAAAAACTCGAGGTGTTATATTCTACACACCTTACAAAAATTTTTTCTCTAAAAAATTGTTATATTAAAACAAGTTCAAACTCAAATCAAAGAAAATAGGGTCCACAAAGAAAGTACAGGTTGTTAGATTTACAGGCTAACAGAGGTACATAGAGACAATAAGGTTTGGTCAGAAAATAATTAGATCATATTCTGGAAAATCCAAAACAAAGAATTCCAATGAAGGTAATGAAGGAAGAGATGGCATGAGTTCGTGTAGCACGAATAAAGAGTATACGTCAAAACTGAGCTAACTTCGTAATCTCTAACGTTCTCAAATCCCGTAGTTCGTATTATCTATTACTTCTATTTCATTCATGACAACCCATTAGTGTTTCTATATACATAAGTCATTAGTATTAAGTTGGCTAGACCTAATACCATGAGGAATGCAACGGTTGACTAACAGTATTAATTAATAGACAATCATGTATGTGAAACTCAAACTCTTGTCATTAAGACAAGTCCTATCGCATGACAGACACTCAGAGTATGCAGTAAAGCATAATCAGTCTATTCCCAAGGCTCTAACAGGAACAACTGCTCTGATACCATACTGTAACACCCTAACTTTTAGCACCTCATGATCGTACTAAAAGTTTGAGCGCTACTTACCTATATTCCTTTAATTATATACTATATTTATTTAATATTAAGCCATTGTGAATACGAACAGAAACTCTTATTAAGAAAACAAAAGGAGACTTTGTTTTAAACCACTTAATCACAAAAGTATATATATATTCATATAGCTTTATATATATAGACTTATTTCAAAGATCATTAATACAAGTTCTACCCCTCTAAAAACCAAAAGAATAAATGATGAGAGGAAAATAAATTCTAACAACTCAACTTGTAAGCATAATCTTCTATGCTCTTCTAGCTCCACACTAAATCTTCGCACCTATGGCTGAAAGGGGGTGGAGATAGGGGGTAAGAACTGGAGAGTTTTTAGTAGGGTTGGGGTGTATAGTTAAGTTCGTTTCATTATGTTCTCAGTCATTAACAACAGTTAATAAAGTATAATCCAACTCAGTAATTACAGAACATAGAATCGAATCACAAGCACACACAATCATAGAAAACACAACCATAAACAAATATGCACAAACAAGTATGATGCATGTCTAATCCTATACAGGCCATGAGCTCATGTGTCGGTTTGTTCCCTGATTTTCGACACTAGTCCTAAGATAAGCATTTCATACTGCTGTCCTTATCTCAGCCGTCGTCCCCTCCATTAGCATTTTATACATCGCCGTCCTCATGGGGGAATCTTCCTTTCAGTCTCCAATGAACTTTACGCATCGCCGTCCTCACTGAGCCGTCTCTATAGTATCAAGTGAGCGTTACATATCGCCATCCCCACTAGATACTTGGCACTAAGACCCAAACAGCACTCAATTTCTTTTTTAATCTTTGCTCTCTACTCTGTTGTGGTAGAGATACTTTTAATTAATACCTTCTTTTCTATCTGCTCTACTGTGGCAAACGTTCTTTAGGTTCTTTTATTCTTTTAATTCTTTTGTTCTCTGTTCTTTATTGAATTATATTTTCACTTAACTCATCAACCTTTGTCTGAGTTTGGCTTCCAGTGCCGTAACCTTTATAAGCAAACTCAGTCTTACATGTGCAACTCTCTTGAGCTGATGTATGCAGACGTAACCTCTG
This sequence comes from Arachis duranensis, assembly GCF_000817695.3. Lineage (NCBI taxonomy): Eukaryota > Viridiplantae > Streptophyta > Magnoliopsida > Fabales > Fabaceae > Arachis > Arachis duranensis. The sequence goes on from NC_029777.3 coordinate 83,593,765, forward strand.
TAAGCAACCTCTGTTTTACAGGTACAACCATCAACTGGATTGGCCGATGTATCTCTGGAAAGCAAATCTCGATGGACTCACCACCATATCTCTGCTTATCTTATTTTCTTGTCGTTCTTTCTTTCTTTCTTTCTTTTCTTTCTTATCATTCTACAATATAAATTGTCTTCGCATTATTTTCTTGCCTTTCCCTAAATGTCTTATGAAAAAGAATTGTAAAATACTTTAACTAAGTCTACATTCTCTAAAACTTTTAAAATCACTTAATTTGCTCTTCTCTGACTTATTATAATATTAATTATATATTTACTAGATAATATTCTTAATAAAATAATAATAACAATGATATAAATAAGATATTTTAAATAGTAAATAAATAATATATATATATATATATTTTCTTAAAACTTAGTTTATAAAATCTTATTTTTTAAATTTTTATTAATTACTTTCTAAATCATTTGAACTTTTAATATTCTATTTTTAAACTTAATATTTATAACATTATATTTGAAACCTTCATTTATTTTCATATTTATAAAATTAACCCTAAAATTTTATAAAATATCTATTTTTTTTTATACTTTATTTATTATCCAAAATACCTGAAAACTTGTATAATTACAAATTGTACCTTGATTTTTATATACAAATACAATGTTACTCTTCAAAAATAAAGTTTAAATACTAATCTTCCTCGTATACCTAAAACTAAAACTTTTAGTCCTTCCCTTTCAAAATATTACTTGTATTTTAATTCGTTTTTGAGTCTTTCGGTTACCGATTTTTCTCAACTTTTAATTTAATATTTCAACCACCAAATCTCATATATTTCCTCAAAATACTATATCACAACAATCCCAAAACCATTAAAACAACCACAACTAAGCTATCTCTCATAGTCAAACCAACAAATCACAAGCAACAATAATAATTCATCAATATAAACTCATTCAAATTCAAACAATAATCAATCAAATCAACATTCACTTATCAAATTCACATTTAATTATTATAAAGTTACCAAACCCTACCTCCATATGAAATCAAAATACTCGAGACTCCGGAGAAGCTTTTCGACCGAACTGCTGAAGAAAAAAACGTCAGAAATTGTCTGTATCTCCTAGAACTCCAATTGGTCGAACTCAAAGGAAAAGAAAGCTACGTCACCGTCAATTTCTACAGATCAAAAGTGACACTAATACGTAGAGGAGGAAGATATAAATACTTTTATCGAATTAGATTTTTTTATTAGAATTACGAATCGCAAAAAATTAAAAGCTGAAGATTTTTGGTCACGGTGGTTCTCATTTTCTCTCCCTCACGGCTCCCTCTTTCTTTTCCTTGTGATATTCGGTGATCAAGAAAAGAAGAAAGATGTTAGAGGATTTAGGATAGTGATGATGTGTTTGATGGAAATAAGAAACGTGTCTTGTTAAGCATGTATATATATACCTGTATAAGCCACGTTTGGCTTCTTTTTTACTAGTTCCTTAATGGCCTTTGGCCAAAGGAATAATGATAATAATAATAATTTTTTTATCTTTTTTGAAATACCTATTTATAATAAAAATTATTTAAAAATTTTAGTGAATTTTAAATTTAAAATATTATAAAATTTAATTTAATTACTTTTAAAAAAATAATTTTTTAAATAAAATAATAAATCATTACTAGTTTATTATTTAATTTTTTAAAAACTTGAGGTGTTATACTTATCAAAGAGCTTACAAGCATCTCCACGTGACGAGTGCATCATAAAACTATCATTTATCTTGTTGTTACTATTTCAGGTTATGCAAGAGTCAAACTCATCGATGAATACAACTGTTTTAGCCTAGAGATTAAAGGCAAGTAGTGCATTCATTTGTTTAAAATTCTCTTTAACCACATTTTCCAATCCATTATTTCTCGACATGAAATCTCAATGCATTACAAAATCTACAAGCAGTTAGATTTACGTCCCCTTGTAATATAGCATACAACTGTTTAAACAACAATCAATTTTCATTGCATTCAGACCTAATTTTAAAACTAACTTCTTTGCTTCGTAGTGGTTCCGGGGGATGCCACTAGTCCTGACAGGTATTAAGTCATTGCAAATGGTGACCCACTTATTAAATGACTCTTGGGTGTGATTTGACTCAAATTTAATACTCATCATTCTAACACATGAATAAAATTTTGAATGAATATGCCCTTCATACAAGGGTTTCGCGACAGATTCTAATAGATGATAAAAACTCTTTGCATTTAGGTTAGGCTCTTGTTCAACATCTTCCGTATTAGTAACACCTATTGCATCAAACATCATCTTGTTGTATCTCTCTTAGTTACCCTCCCAATTCATTTTTTCATGTTTGGTTCTCTAACCACCCGACCCTCGTTAATCGACCCCCAATCATATTGAAATTTGAGGCAGACTAGTTAATATTTTACTCATCCACTTCTCCATGTTTATTCTATATCCAATACCTATCCATGAACCCATTACAGTAGAGGTGAATTGTTATATCCGAAGGTCCTAACCACTTAGTCAGCTGAAACTTATAGTACAGACACTTAGATATTCCTTGAGACCTAAATGGTTCTATGTTGAAGACATACAAAACAAATGTGTCAACTCCCTCAAAGAATTCAAGTTTTAAATCCCTGGACCTTATCTTTATCATACATTCACAAATGATGACTTAAAATTATCTTGCAACAAACACACTAGAATTCATCCAACAACACAACTTATTAAAATTTTTAGAAAATTTGGTAAGATTTCTCCTATAATTAGAATCTCCAACCAAACTCGATTATCATTTTCTCACAAACCAAAGCTATTTTAATCAATTTAAATGAAATTTTTTGGTAGAACTTTTCCTTAGTTCAGAGATATCCGCCAAATAATTTAATAGTTTTCATAGAAAAAATATAAGCAGGCATAAATTAGAACAAACATGAATTCAATAACACATCAAAGGCTAACCATTCTAGTGCGCAACCCCTTATAACTATGCAATTTCCAGCAAACAAGGGTTTCAAGAAGGCGCCTTTACGTGACCTTCTCCTACTTCTGTCCTAAAATGCTATCCTAGGAAAAGTAAGTCCGGCATAAAACTTAAAAAATTAATTATATATAAAGATGGAAAACCTACCTAGAACACGGGTGCACAGAATACAGAAGAAGCAAACTCAAAATTAATCTCAAAGAAATAGCACCATTCTAATGAAAAAAACTTGTTAAATTCACAAGGTAAAACTAATTTAACAAAATAAACAAATCTTCTAACATCTCAAACACTTATAATCTCACCTTACTTAACCTACCTTAACTTAATTTAATTTCTATTTACATTAAATTAACATAAGAAATCCTAATCACAAACTTTATTACATTAATTTAATCAATAAGTTGATAATAAAATACTTAAAACAAAATTCTAAACTCATAAAAAATTCTGAAAAGAATGAAAAAAACTAAACCAAACCCTAATCACAAACTTCACTACACTATTTTAATCAATAATTTGATAAAATACCTAACAAAATTGTAAACTCACAAAAAAATCTGAAAAAAAGATAAAAAAGTATACCAAATCCTAATCACAAACTTCATTACACTAATTCAATCAATGATGTCATAAACTACTTAACAAAACCCTAAACTCATAAAAAAATCTAAAAAAAATAAAAAACTATGCTAAAAGCACCTCTGATTGTGGCTATAGAATTATTGAGGCATGGTGGTGACAGGAGGTGGTAGTGATGTGTCGCCATCACCAACGGCAGTAACTGGAAACAGTAGCGGTGTTTCCGATGGCTCTAGCAATGACTGAGAGAGAGAGAGAGAGAGAGAGAGAGAGAGAGAGAGAGAGAGAGTGAGTGAGTGAGAGAGTTCGCAGAAGTTAGGGAGAGGGTTCATATTTGAATTTTACCCCAATTTCACCATTGGATTTACCAGCAAAATTTTTGACAGAAAATTGCCTAAACGCAGCCTTTCACTAAACCGATATACCGGTAGCCGAATCCAACGGTAATGGTCACTGCTAAATCCGACGGTATTCAGCGTATTTCTTGTAGTGTGGATTTACTGGCAGAATGATAAATTTTGCACCTATTTTTCCGTTTTCTCTCCAATTATTACCGAGAAATTTACCTTCGTGAACAGAAATTTGTCGGTTACGATTTGACCGTAAAACCGTCGATAAATCCGACAGTAAAATCGACACTAATGTGCGACGCTAAATATGACACTAAATCGCATAGTATTCAGCATTTTTTTTATAGTGTCTGAACTACCGTCGGATTTAGTATTGTAGAGTAGCGGCAGATTTATTATCAGATTTACTGGCGGTAACCACGTCAAATCCGTAAGGTTAAGTACTTAATAGTGGATTCTGTTTTCTAATGATAAATTTACCGGTAATATTTGGAGAAAAAATAAACTAGATTGGCGCGTGGTACACGAAATCATGATTCACACTTTTCACAACTCCATGCAGCTGACCAGTAAGAGCACTGGGTTGTCCAAGTAATACCTTACGTGAGTAAGGGTCGATCCCACGGAGATTGTCGGCTTGAAGCAAGCTATGGTCATCTTGTAAATCTCAGTCAGGCGGATTCAAATGGTTATGAAGCTTTGATAATTAAAAGATAAATAAACATAAAATAAAGATAGAGATACTTATGTAATTCACTGGTGGAAATTTCAGATAAGCGTATGGAGATGCGTTATTCCTTCTGAATCTCTGCTTTCCTACTGTCTTCCTTCAATCATTCATACTCTTTTCCATGGCAAACTGTATGTTGGAGATCATCGTTGTCAATGGCTACCTCCCGTCCTCTCAGTGAAAATGGTCCTCTACGGTTTCTATACGGCTGATCAACTATCGGATTTCTCGTCTCGGATGAAAAATACCAGGCACAACTACCGTATGGCTAATCAGCTGTCGGTTCTTGATTGTGTCGGAATAAGATCCAATGATCCTTTTGCACTCTGTCACTGCACCCCACACTCGCGAGTTTGAAGCTCGTCACAGTCATCACTTCCCAGATCCTACTCGGAATACCACAGACAAGGTTTAGACTTTCCAGATCTTAGGAATGCTGCCAATTGATTCTAGCCTATACCATGAAGATTCTAATCTTGGATTCAGATGCTCTATTGTTAGGAGAGACGATGTGAATCGTTGAAGAGAGATCCAAGAGATATACATTCAAGCTTGTTTTCATGTAGAACGGAAGTATTTGTCAGACACGCGTTCATAAGTGAGAATGGTGATGAGTGTCACTTGATCATCACATTCATTATGTTCTTGTGTGTGAATGAATGTCTTAGAATAAGAATAAGTTTGAATTGAATAGAAGAACAATAGTACTTTGCATTAATACTTGAGGAACAGTAGAGCTCCACACCTTAATCTATGAGGTGTAGAAACTCCACCGTTGAAAAATACACAAGTGATGAAGGTCCAGGCATTGCCGAATGGCCAGCCCCCAAAACGTGATCAAGAGATCAAAAGATGATCAAAAGATAAAAATACAATAGTAAAAGTCCTATTTATAATAAACTAGTTACTAAGGTTTACAAAGATAAGTAAATAGTGCAGAAATCCACTTTCAGGGCCCACTTGGTGTGTGCTTGGACTGAGTATTGAAGCTTTCACGTGTAGAGACTTTTCTTGGAGTTAAACACCAGCTTTAGTGCCAGTTTGGGCGTTTAACTCTAGTTTGTAACTCAATTCTAGCGTTTAACGCCAGAATATGACAGGAAGTTAGCGTTTAAACGCCAGTTTGCATCGTCAAAACTCGGGAAAAGTATGGACTATTATATATTGCTAGAAAGCCCAGGATGTCTACTTTCCAACGCAATTAATATCGCGTCAATTAGGTTTTTGTAGCTCCAGAAAATCCATTTCAAGTGCAGAGAGGTAAGAATCCAACAGCATCTGCAGTCCTTTTTCAGCCTCTGAATCAGATTTCTGCTCAGGGCCCTCAATTTCAGCCAAAAAATTCCTGAAATCACAGAAAAATACACAAACTCATAGTAAAGTCTAGAAATGTGATTTTGGCATAAAAACGAATAATTATTTACTAAAAAGTAACTAAATCATATTAAAAACTACCTAAAAACCATGCCAAAAAGCGTATAAATTATCCGCTCATCACAACACCAAACTTAAATTATTGCTTGTCCCCAAGCAACTGAAAAAAAAATAGACTAAAAAGAAGAGAATATACAATAAATCCCACAATATCAATGAAACTTAGTTCTAATTAGATGAGCGGGGCTTGTAGCCTTTTGTTTTTGAACAGTTTTGGCATCTCACTTTTTCCTTTGAAGTTCAGAATGATTGGCATCTATAGGAACTCAGAATTAAGATAGTGTTATTTATTCTCCTAGTTTAGTATGTTGATTCTTGAACGCAGCTACTTTATGAGTCTTGGCTGTGGCCCTAAGCACTTTGTTTTCTGGCAGACACATAATTGGGTGAACCTTTTCAGATTGTGACTCAGCTTTGCTAGAGACCCTAGTTAGAGGTGTCCAGAATTCTTAAGCACACTCTTTTTGCTTTGGATCACAACTTTAACCACTCAGTCTCAAGCTTTTCACTTGGACCTTCATGACACAAGCACATGGTTAGGGACAGCTTGATTTAGCCGCTTAGGCCAGGATTTTATTCCTTTAGGCCCTTCTATCCATTAATGCTCAAAGCCTTGGATCCTTTTTACTCTTGCCTTTTGGTTTAAAGGGATATTGGCTTTTTCTTTTTCTTTCTTTTTCAATTTCACCATTTTTTCTTTTTTTCACTATTTTCTCTTTTTCACTGCTTTTTCTTGCTTCAAGAATCAATTTCATGATTTTTCAGATTATCAATAATATTTCTCTTTGTTCATCATTCTTTTAAGAGCCAACAATTTTAACATTCATAAACTTCACTATAAAAAATATGCACTGTTCAAGCATTCATTCAGAAAACAAAAAGTATTGCCACAACATCAAAATAATTAAACTAATTTCAAGATAAAATTTGAAATTCAAGTACTTCTTGTTCTTTTGTAATTAGGCACATTTTTCATTTAAGAGAGGTGAAGGATTCATGGAATTATTCATAACTTTAAGACATAGACATTAGACACTAATGATCATGTAATGAAGATACAAACATAGATAACACGTAAAGTATAAAATCGAAAAACATAAAAATAAGAACAAGAAAATTAAAGAACGGGTCCACCTTAGTGAGGGTGGTGTCTTCTTCCTCTTGAAGAACCAATGGTGCTCTTGAGCTCCTCTATGTCTCTTCCTTGCCTTTGTTGCTCCTCCATCATGGCTCATTGATCTTCTCTAATCTCATGGAGAATGATGGAGTGCTCTTGGTGCTCCACCCTTAGTTGGTCCATGTTGTAACTCAAGCCTTCCAAAGAGGTGTTGAGTTGCTCCCAATAGTTGTGTGGAGGAAGATGCATCCCTTGAGGCATCTTAGGGATTTCTTAATGAGGGGCTTCCTCATGCTCTTATTGAGGTCCATGAGTGGGCTCTCTTGTTTGCTTCATCCTCTTTTTAGTGATGGGCTTGTCCTCTTCAATGAGGATATCTCCCTCTATGACAATCCCAGCTGAATTGCATAGGTGACAAATGAGGTGAGGGAAGGCTAACCTTGCCAAAGTGGAGGACTTGTCAGCCACCTTGTAGAGTTCTAGAGGTATGATCTTATGAACTTCCACTTCCTCTTCAATCATGATACTATGGATCATGATGGCCCGATCCACAGTTACTTCGGATCGGTTTCTAGTAGGAATAATAGAGCGTTGGATGAACTCCAACCATCCTCTAGCCATAAGCTTAAGGTCCGGTCTTCTCAATTGAACCAGCTTGCCTCTTGAGTCTCTTTTCCATTGAGCTCCTTCCATACATATGTCCATGAGGACTTGGTCCAACCTTTAATCAAAGTTGACCCTTCTAGTATAGGGGCGTGCATTTTCTTGCATCATTGGCAAGTTGAATGCCAACCTTACATTTTTCGGACTGAAATCTAAGTATTTCCCCTAAACCATTATAAGCTAATTCTTTGGACTCGGGTTCATACATTTATCATGGTTCCTAGTGATCCATGCATTGGCATAGAACTCTTGAACCATTAAAATTCCGACTTGTTGAATGGGTTTGGTGAGAACTTCCCAACCTCTTCTTCGAATCTCATATCGGATCTCCGGATACTCATTCCTTTTGAGCATGAAAGGGACCTCAGGGATCACCTTCTTCTTGGCCACAACTTCATAGAAGTGGTCTTGATAGACCTTTGAGATGAATCTCTCCATCTTCCATGACTCGGAGGTGGAAGCTTTTGCCTTTCCTTTCCTCTTTCTTGATGTTTCTCCAGCCTTAGGTGCCATAAATAGTTATGGAAAAATAAAAAACAATGCTTTTGCCACACCAAACTTAAAAGTTTTGCTCGTCCTCGAGCAAAAGAAGAAAGAACGAAGGGGAAGAAGAAGAAAATGGAAGGGATGGAGGGTGGTATGTGGTTCGGCCAAGGCGTACAAGTAGTGTTGGTAATGTGTGAAAATGAAGGAGTGTGGGGGGGGTTTATAGGAGCGGGGGGAAGGGTAGGTTCACGTATTTGGGGTTGGGTTTGGGAGGAAAAGGATTTTGAATTTGGAGGTAGGTGGGTTTTTGGGGAAGAGATATGGATGTGATTGGTGAGGGGTATTTGGAAAAGAGATATGGAGGTGATTGGTGAAGGGTATTTAGGGAAGAGTGTTATGAAAATATGGGAGGGAGAGAGAATAAGTTGAGGTTAGTGGGGATCCTGTGGGTTCCACAGATCCTGAGGGGTTAAGGACTTCTTATCCCTACTCCATTTAAGCGTGCAAAACGCCCTTAGAGTGCAATTCTAGCGTTAAACGCCAGGTTGCTGCCTGTTTCTGGCGTTTAACGCCAGCTTTTCTTCCCTTTCTGGCATTTAACGCCAATCCTTCTTTCTTTTCTGGCATTTAACGCCAGCTTGTTGCCCTGTTCTGGCGTTAAACTCCAGTCTGGTGCCCATTTCTAGCATTAAATGCCCAGAATGGTGCCAGACTGGGTGTTTAATGCCCATTCTGCTACTCTTACTGGCGTTTAAATGCTAGTAAGCTTATCCTCTAGGGTGTTCTATTTTTAATGCTATTTTTGAATTTGCTTTGATTTTTGCAGTTATTTTTGTAACTCTACATGATTATCAACCTAAAGAAAACGTAAAATAATAATGAAAAATGGAAATTTAACATAGATAAATAAAAATTGGGTTGCCTCCCAATAAGTGCTTCTTTAATGTCAATAGCTTGACAGTGGGCTCTCATGGAGCCTCACAGATAATCAGAGCATAGTTATGGCCTCTCAACACCAAATTTAGAGTTTGGTTGTGGCCTTTCAACACCAAACTTAGAGTTTGGTTGTGGCCTCCCAACACCAAACTTAGAGTTTGAATGTGGGGGCTTTGTTTGACTCTGTATTGAGAGAAGCTTTTCATGCTTCTTCTCCATGTGTACAGAAGGGGAACCTTGAGTCTTGAATACAAGGTAGTCCTCATTCAATTGAAGGACCAATTCTCCTCTGTCAACATCAATCATAGCTTTTGCTGTGGCTAGGAAAGGTCTGCCAAGGATAATGGATTCATCCTCATCGTTTCAGTTTCTAGGATTATGAAATTAGCAGGGATGTAAAGGCCTTCAACCTTCACTAGTACATCCTCTACTAGTCCATAAGCCTGTTTCATTGATTTGTCTGCCATCTCTAGTGAGATTCTTGCAGCTTGTACCTCAAAGATTCCTAGTTTTTCCATTACAGAGAGTGGCATGAGGTTAATACCTGACCCTAGGTCACACAGAGCCTTCTCAAAGGTCATGGTGCCTATGGTACAGGGTATTAAGAATTTACCAGGATCTTGTTTCTTTTGAGGTAAAGTTTGCTGAACCCAAGTATTCAGTTCATTAATGAGCAATGGAGGTTCATCCTCCCAAGTCTCATTACCAAATAGCTTGGCATTCAACTTCATGATTGCTCCTAAATACTGGGCAACTTGACCTTCAATAATATCTTCATCTTCTTCAGAAGATGAATAGTCATCAGAGCCCATGAATGGTAAAAGAAAGTTCAATGGAATCTTTATGGTCTCTGTATGAGTCTCAGATTCCTTTGGTTTCTCATTGGGGTACTCCTTAATGGCCAGTGGACATTCCCTGAGGTCTTCCTCACTGGAAATCACTGCCCTTTCACTCTCTCCACGTTTGGCCATGTTGGTCACGGTTATGGCATTGCACTCTCTTTTGGGATTCTCTTCTGTATTGCTTGGGAGAGTGCTAGGAGGAGTTTCAGTAACCCTTTTACTCAGCTGACCCACTTGTGCTTCCAAATTTCTGATGGAGGACCTTGTTTCATTCATGAAACTGAGAGTGGCCTTAGATAGATCAGAGACTATATTTGCTAAGCTAGATGGATTCTACTAAGAATTCTCTGTCTGTTGTTGAGAGGATGATGGAAAAAGGTTGCCATTGCTAAACCTATTTCTTCCACCATTATTATTGTTAAAGCCTTGTTGAGGCTTGATCCTTCCATGAGAAATTTGGATGATTTCTCCATGATGGATTATAGGTGTTTCCATAGGCTTCACCCATGTAATTCACCTCTGCCATTGCAGGGTTCTCAGGATCATAAGCTTTTTCTTCAGAAGATGCTTCTTTAGTACTGTTGGATGCATCTTGCAATCCATTCAGACTCTGAGAAATCATATTGACTTGCTGAGTTAATATTTTGTTCTGAGCCAATATGGCATTCAGAGTATCAATTTCAAGAACTCCCTTCTTCTGAGGTGTCCCATTATTCACAGGATTCCTTTCAGAGGTGTACATGAACTGGTTATTTGCAACCATTTCAATGAGTTCTTGAGCTTCTGTAGGCATTTTCTTCAAGTGAATAGATCCACCTGTATAATAGTCCAATGACTTCTTAGACAATTTAGAAAGACCATCATAGAATATATCCATGATGGTCCATTTTGAGAGCATGTCAAAATGACACTTTTTGGTCAGTTGCTTGTATCTTTCCCAAGCTTCATAGAGGGATTCACCTTCTTTCTGCCTGAAGGTTTGCACATCCACTCTAAGCTTGCTCAACTTTTGAGGAGGAAAGAATTTGGCTAAGAAAGCCGTGACCAGCTTATCCCAAGAGTTCAGGCTATCTCTAGGTTGAGAGTCTAACCATATTCTAGCTCTGTCTCTTACAGCAAAAAGGAAAAGCATAAGCTTGTAGACCTCGGGATCAACTCCATTGGTTTCAACAGTATCACAGATCTGCAAGAATTCAGTTAAGAACTGAAAGGGATCTTCTAATGGAAGTCTATAAAACTTGCAATTCTGTTGCATTAGAGAAACTAATTGAGCCTTTATCTCAAAATTGTTTGCTCCAATGGCAGGGATTGAGATGCTTCTTTCATGGAAGTTGGAAGTTGGTGTAGTATAGTCACCAAGCATCTTCCTTTCATTGTTATTGTTGTTGGGTTCGGCCATTACTTCTTTTTCGAGATTCTCTGTAAGGTTTTTTCTGGATTGTTTTGCTTTAGCTTCTCTTAGCTTCTTCTTCAGAGTCCTTTCAGGTTTAGGGTAAGCTTCAACAAGAATGTTCTTGTCCTTGTTCCTGCTCATATGAAAAAGAAAAAAATAAAATGGAAGAGGAATCCTCTATGTCACAGTATAGAGATTCCTTAAGGTGTCAGAGGAAAATAAGAATAGAAGGGTGAGGTAGATAGAGGCGAATTCGAGAGAGATAATTTTCGAAAATTAAAAAATTTAAAACAATTAGTTAATTAAAAAGAATTTTTAAAAATGGTTAATGATTTTCGAAGATCAAAAGTGAGAAAGTGGTTAGGTAGTTTTGAAAAAGATAAGAAATAATAAATTTGAAAAAGATAAGAAGTTAGAAAAAGATTTTGAAATTAGAATTTTATAAAGATAAGATTTGAAAAGGATTTGATTGAAAAAGATATGTTTGAAAAGATATGATTGAAAAACAAATTTTTGAAAAAGATTTGGTTTTTAAAATTTGATGACATGACTAACAAGAAATTAAAAGATATGATTCTAAAATTCAAATATTGAACCTTTCTTAACAAGAAAGTAATAAACTTGAAATTTTTGAATCACAACATTAATTGTTAGCAATGATTTTTGAAAATATAAAAAATGAAAAGATTTGATTTTGAGAAAGATATGATTGATATGAGAAGATATGAAAAGATAAGATTTTGAAAATCAGTTTTAAAACATGAAAATTTGAAAAAGATTTGAATTGAAAACAAAATCTCCTCTCCTGTGCCATCATGGCGTTAAACGCCCAGAATGGTATCCATTCTAGCGTTTAACGCCCAAAATACTATCCTTTTGGGCGTTTAACGCCCATCCAGGTACCCTGGCTGGCGTTTAAATGCAAGAATTCCTTCTTTACGGGCATTTTGAACGCCCAGCTTTTTCTCTGTGATTCCTCTGCTGATTGTTCTAAATCTTCAATTTCCTGTATTATTGGCTTGAAAAGATATATTTTTGAATTTTTTTTTAAATTTTTAATGATGAGAGAGTCAAACAACAAAATGAATTAAAACATAAGAATGCAAGATAAAAACAAATAATGCATGCAAGGACACTTTGATCGTCAAGATGAACACCAAGAACACTTTGAAGATCATGATGAACATCAAGAATATATTTTTGAAAAATTTTTATGCGAGACACCAAACTTAGAAGTTTGTATACTATGGACACTAACAATTTGAGAATGCACATGAGAAACAACAAAAGATACAAAACAAGAGAATTTGAAGATCAGACAAGGAAAATCATCAAGAACAACTTAAAGATCAATAAAGAACAAATTTTCGAAAAATGTAAGAAAAATACAGACATGCAATTGACACAAAACTTAAAATTGACACTAGACTCAAACAAGAAACAAAAAATATTTTTGATTTTATGATTTTATAATTTTTTTGTATATTTTTTTTCGAAAATTATTTTGAAAAAGAAAATAAGAAACTCAAAAAATTTTTTAATAAGAATTCCAGGAATCATGCAATGTTAGTCTAAAGCTTCAGTCTAAGAAGATTAGACATGGCTAGCCAAGCTTTAGCAGGACATTACATACAACAACCAAATTAATGGGAATCAACTAGCTCCTGTGATGACAAAAGCATCATCTGAAACTCTAAAATTCATTCTTAAAAACTCTGAAGAAGAAAATAAAAAGAAAAATACCTAATCTAAGCAACAAGATGAACCGTCAGTTGTCCAAACTCGAACAATCCCCGGCAATAGCGCCAAAAACTTGGTACACGAAATCGTGATTCACACTTTTCACAACTCCTGCAGCTGACCAGCAAGTTCACTGGGTCATCCAAGTAATACCTTACGTGAGTAAGGGTCGATCCCACGGAGATTGTCGGCTTGAAGTAAGCTATGGTCATCTTGTAAATCTCAGTCAGGCGGATTCAAATGGTTATGAAGCTTTGATAATTAAAAGATAAATAAACATAAAATAAAGATAGAGATACTTATGTAATTCATTGGTGGGAATTTCAGATAAGCGTATGGAGATGCGTTATTCTTTCTGAATCTCTGCTTTCCTACTGTCTTCATTCAATCATTCATACTCCTTTCCATGGCAAGCTGTATGTTGAAAATCACCGTTGTCAATGGCTACCTCCCGTCCTCTTAGTGAAAATGGTCCTCTACGGTTTCTGTACGGCTAATCAACTATCGAATTTCTCGTTTCGGATGAAAAATACCAGGCACAGCTACCGCATGGCTAATCAGCTGTCGGTTCTCGATCGTGTCAGAATAAGATCCAATGATCCTTTTGTGCTCTGTCACTGCGCCCCACAGTCGTGAGTTTGAAACTCGCCACAGTCATCCCTTCCCATATCCTACTCGGAATACCACAAACAAGGTTTAGACTTTCCGGATCTCAGGAATACTGCCAATTGATTCTAGCCTATACCACAAAGATTCTAATATCGGATTCAGATGCTCTATTGTCAGGAGAGATGATGTGAATCATTGAATAGAGATCCAAGAGATATGCATTCAAGCTTGTTTTCATATAGAACGGAAGTGTTTGTCAGGCACGCGTTCATAAGTGAGAATGGTGATGAGTGTCACTTGATCATCACATTCATCATGTTCTTGTGTGTGAATGAAAATCTTAGAATAAGAATAAGCTTGAATTGAATAGAAGAACAATAGTACTTTGTGTTAATACTCGAGGAACAGCAGAGCTCCACACCTTAATCTTCGAGGTGTAGAAACTCCACCGTTGAAAAATACATAAGTGATGAAGGTCTAGGCATGGCCGAATGGCCAGCCCCCAAAACGTGATGAAGAGATCAAAAAGATGAAAATACAATAGTAAAAGTCCTATTTATAATAAACTAGTTACTAGGGTTTACAAAGATAAGTAAATAGTGTAGAAATCCACTTCCAGGACCTACTTGGCATGTGCTTGGACTGAGCATTGAAGCTTTCACGTGTAGAGACTTTTCTTGGAGTTAAACGTCAGCTTTAGTGCCAGTTTGGGTATTTAACTCCAGCTTGTAACTCAGTTCTGGCGTTTAACGCCAGAATAGGGCAGGAAGTTAGCGTTTAAATGCCAGTTTGCATCGTAAAAACTCAAACAAGGTATGGACTATTATATATTGCTGGAAAGCCCAGGATTTCTACTTTCCAACGCAATTAAGATCGTACCAATTGGGTTTCTGTAGCTCTAGAAAATTTATTTTGAGTGCAAGGAGGTCAGAATCCAACAGCATCTACAGTCCTTTTTCAGCCTCTGAATTAGATATTTGCTCAGATCCCTCAATTTCAGCCAGAAAATACCTGAAATCACAAAAAAATACAAAAACTCATAGTAAAGTCCAAAAATGTGATTTTTGCATAAAAACTAATAGCTATTTACTAAAAAGTAACTAAATCATACTAAAAACTACCTAAAAACAATCCCAAAAAGCGTATAAATTATCCGCTCATCAGCGCGTCCTTTACCATCGGGTTTATCATCGGAAAAATCCAATGGTAACTAAATTTAGTGAAATGATGTGTTTTGGTGACCCGCAATGGTTTATTGTTGGAATTTTTTGACGGTAAATTTGACGGTAAAAAGGGTGTAAATTCAAATTACGAACATCTTTCCCCTCATTCGAACCCTTACCACCGTCACCACCATCCCCTCCTCTCTCTCTCACATTCCAGCTGTCGTCACCGTCATCTGCTGTCGCCGTCGAGACCACCACCGTCGTCACCCCCTCTCCGTTGTTGTCAGACCTTTACTCTGATGGCTCCTTCTTCTCATTCTTTCCCTCCCCCTCTCTCTCTCCGTCGCCGTCACCACCATCTGCTGTCACCATCATTTGCCGCCACCGAAACTTTGGCGACCAATGCTGCAACATCCACCTCTTCCCTTATTTCTTGCTATATTATTCATTACAGGTTCTTGAGAAACTCTTTTTCAATTCTTTTAATTTAAGTTTAATTTAGTTTTGGTTTGAGCAGAATTTCAACTTTAATTTTGAATCAATTTTAAGTCTAGTGGATTTAGTTTTCTAATTTTAGTTGATTTAGGTGAGATTCAATACATTAGGTTTTAAATTATTGAAGTGTTTGGACTTGTCTAATTTTGTTATTTCCTGTGTTGATGACTATTTTGCTAAAAAATTGTTGCTAATATTGTTTGCTAATTGTTTACTTTTAGTTAATTTAGTTCTGATTTGATTAGAATTTCAATTTTAATTTTAAATCAGTTTCAAAGTTAGTTTATTTTAGTTTTCTAATTTTAGTGGATTTAGCTTGATTAAGTAAGATTAGATTCAATACATTAGGTTTTGAATTGTTGAAGTGTTTGAAATTTTTTAATTGTGTTAATTGCTGCATTGATGACTGTTTTGCTGAGATTGTTTGATAATTGTTTAATTTTAGTTTAATTTAGTTTAGGTTTGATTAGAATTTTAATTTTAATTTTGAATTAGTTTCAAAATTAGTTTAGTTTAATTTTCTGATTTTAGTGGATTTAGGTTGATTAAGTTAGGTTATATTCAATATATTAGATTTTGAATTGTTGAAGTGTTTGAAATTGTCTAATTGTGTTAATTGTGGCGTTGATGATTGTTTTGTTGAGAAATTGTTGTTGAGATTGTTTGATAATTGTTTATTTGTAGACATATTGACAGGTAGAGGTGCTGCGGATCAGGCTGCTGGTTGTGGTCGTAGTCGTGGTCGGGGTAGAGGGAGGGTTTGTTCTGGTACCTCGTGACTTCTGGATCCTCTTCCTCTACTTTGAACATCCTAGTGATGAGACATGTTGTTGGTTTAGTGGACCAACCATTTATCATGGTCCCTAACCCCAACTAGTGCCTTTGTCTACAGTGATGATGACGCTGCTTCCAGCGACGGATGCTGTGCCCCGGAGTTTAACCACGGAAATGAGGCAGCAGCTGATGCCCCTCCACCACCTTCTATTGTACAGTTGAAGATTTGGCCTGATGGTGGCATGGGGGTAAGTATCACCTTGAGTCTCATATATTTCCTATTTATGGTTATCACTGAAAGTTCCAAAAAAATAATTCTGGTTTAGTAATTTAGATTTGAATGCTGGTTAGTATTTTTAAGTTTCAACGATTATGATTAAGTTGAAAGTTCCTAAAATTTAATTCGTGTTTAGTGCATTTAGGTTTATTTGGTTGACTGGTTAGCTTTTTTTAGTTTCAACGATTATGATTAACTTTATTACTGAAACTTCCTGAAAATTGATTCATGTCTAGTGGACTTACGTTAATTTGTTGCCTGGTTAGTGTTTCCTATTTCGATGAATATGGTCGTTGCTAAAAGTTCTTGAAAATTGATTTCTATTTAGTGGATTTAGGTTAATTTGGTTGGCTGGTTTGCGTTTTTAAGTTTGAATGATTATGATTAACTTTATTGCTGAAAGTTCTTGAAAATTGATTCCTTTTTAGTGGATTTAGGTTGAAATAGTTGCCTGGTTATTTTTTTAAGTTTCAATGATTATGATTAACTTTATTGCTGAAAGTTCTTGAAAATTGATTCATGTTTGGTAGATTTAGGTTGATTTGGTTGCCTGGTTACTGTTTTAAGTTTCAATGATTTTGATTTCTGTTTAGTGGATTTAAGTTGATTCTTGTTTGTGGGTTGTTAGGTTTACGCCGAACAGCAACGCGTGTACTCAAGAGATAATCAATGTCATCAAGCTGATGTACGACCATCTCTGGCCCAATTACACGAAGATCCCTGCTGAGACCAGGGAGCGATGGTTTCAGTGGTAATTATTTTTTTTTAGTTTCAAACCTTTTTAGCTAGTTTATATCTTCTATCTTGCTTAACTAATTTTAAGTTTCTTTATTGTAGCTGCACTTTAGGTGGGACACTGAGCACGACTTTAACATCAGGAAGATATTCAACCATAGAATGGGTTGGCGGCTCTAGCAAATGTTGGATGATGTTCATCAAGGGCGGGACCGCCGGATGTCCTGGATTTGACCGGACATAAAGAAGGCTCTATTTGTTCATTCGGAGATCGATGAGGGGTTCCGGCATCGATGTCTCTCCAACAGAGCTAACAGGGCCTCGGCCAGGTCGTTTAAGTATAATGGCGACTTAGCGACCTTCATGAAAACTAAGACCAGGCTGGTATGTAAAGTAACTTTGAATGCATCATATGTAGGCATCCTAATATATTGTTTCAATGCATCATGTGTAGTCGAAGTCGTTGGATCGCGAGGCGACGTTGGCGGAGACGTTCAAGGGCACCCACACACTAAAGGAAAACAAAGAAACATTTGCTGATCAGCAGTCTCAGGACCATTATGTGAGTAAACATACATCCGATTATCTTCTGCTATAAAATTATTAGAGATTCATTGTATATCTATTGTACAAATCACAATAACTTGTGTTAATTACACAGAAGTCCTACACACAGAGACTAGAGGCCACGACTTAGTAGTCTTAATAAGATGGAGAGGACGCCACCGATGGCTTTGCGGCTTCAGTCGTCGATCCTAATGTGGTTTGGCACGAGACTGCCTCAATGCCGTACAAGAACCGCGTATACTGGATGGGATCGTTTTTCGCTAGCAGCCTCTTCACTTCCACGTTGAGGCTGTCGTCAGACTCAACCACTAGTCGAGCCCGAGGAAGGCATGGATTTGAGGCTGCAGGTGCAGGAGCTCTAACGCAGCCTTCAGCAGCAGGTTGAGGAGCTTAACGATTATTGGGAGAGGTATCAGGAGATTCTCACGCGTGTGACATGTACGGATGAACTCAGACTGGAGTGGGGGTAGTCGTTGCAGCGGATGGCAGCGTATGGTGGCTCAGATGGAGGTGTACCAAAACCAGTTGCGCGTCGCTGGTATTGACCTTGCTGGTAGCAACACCGCTGCTGGTGGCATATGGACATCACCGCCTTCTACGCCGCCGACTCAGGGCCATGGGATGACTACAACGATGACTACTTGGATATGTAGTTATTAGGCTTTTGTTTTATTATTTCATTATATTCATTTGATGTACTTGACTTTTAATTTATTTGAATATTTTATTATTTATTTTAATAAAATTTTTTCTTATTTATGAATCAACCAACCACTAATTGTGTGAAAAAATTTAAATTTAATATTAAAATTGACCATTTAGAATTACGTAGGAATAATCCGACAGTAATAGTATGCGAAACAATATTTTTTGGTGCCAACAATATCGTTGAAAAATCTGCTGGTAACTGATGAGCGGATAATTTATACGCTTTTTGGCATTATTTTTAGTATGTTTTCAGTATGATCTAGTTAGTTTTTAGTATATTTTTATTAGTTTTTAGCTAAAATTCACTTTTCTGGACTTTACTATGAGTTTGTGTGTTTTTCTGTGATTTCAGGTATTTTCTGGCTGAAATTGAGGGACCTGAGCAAAAATCTGATTCAGAGACTAAAAAGGACTGCAGATGCTGTTGGATTCTGACCTCCCTGCACTCGAAGTGGATTTTCTGGAGCTACAAAACCCCAATTGGCGTGCTCTCAACGGCGTTGGAAAGTAGACATCCTGGGCTTTCCAGCAATATATGATAGTCCATACTTTGCCCAAGATTTGATGGTCCAAACCGGCGTTCAAAATCACCCTCAGAAATTCCAGCGTTAAACGCCGGAACTGGCACCAAAATGGGAGTTAAACGCCCAAACTGGCATAAAAGCTGGCGTTTAACTCCAAGAG
>NC_029777.3:83614933-83615292 GCF_000817695.3 Arachis duranensis
TGCACCATTCTGGGCGTTTAACGCCAGGATGGCACAAGAGGGAAGATTCTGTTTTCAATGCAATTTTTTTCAAGTTTTCAAGGTTTTTCAAAATCAAATCTTTTTCAAATCATATCTTTTCAATCATATGTTTTCAAAATTGATTTCTTTCCATTTTCAAAGATACTTGCTATCAATTAATGATTTGGTTCAACATTTCAAGTATGTTGCCTTTTCTGTTGAGAAAGGTTTAATGTTTGAATCATATCCTTTCTTGTTAGCCAAGTTTTTAATTTTCAAAATCAAATCTTTGTGGTTTCTAATTTCAAAATCTTTTTCAAAAATCACTTGATTTCTTTTCCACTTTCATTTTCGAAAAT
>NC_029777.3:83616168-83616502 GCF_000817695.3 Arachis duranensis
TCTGAACTATCCAAAATGTCTTTGGATAGCTCTGCTGGAGGATCTCTTCATCTGAAGAAGACGCCTACAGAAGCTCAAGAGATGATTGAAATGGTTGCAAATAACCAATTCATGTACACTTCTGAAAGAAATCCTGTGAACAATGGGACCAATCAGAAGAAAGGAGTTCTTGAGATTGACACTCTGAATGCCATATTGGCTCAGAACAAAATATTGACTCAACAAGTCAATATGATTTCTCAAAGTCTGTTTGGAATGCAAAATGCACCAAGAAGTACTAAGGAAGCTTCATCTGAGGAAGAAGCTTATGATCCTGAGAACCCTTCAATGGAAG
>NC_029777.3:83616727-83617460 GCF_000817695.3 Arachis duranensis
ACTCTGACTTAGCAACCATGGTCTCTGATCTAATCAAAACCACCCAGAGTTTCATAATTGAAACAAGGTCCTCCATTATAAATTTGGAGGGACAAGTGGGTCAGCTGAGCAAGAAAATTACTGAACTCCCTCCTAGTACTCTCCCAAGCAATACAGAAGAAAATCCAAAAAAAGAGTGCAAAGCCATCAACATGGCCGAATTTGGAGAGGAAAGAGAGGCAGTGAACGCCACTGAGGAAGGCCTCAATGGACGTCCACTGGCCTCCAATGAGTTCCCCAATGAGGAACCATGGGAATTTGAGGCTCAAAATGAGACCATAGAGATTCCATTGGACTTGCTTCTGCCACTCATGAGCTTTGATGAGTATTCTTCCTCTGAAGAGGATGAGTATGTCACTGAAGAGCAAGTTTCTAAATACCTTGGAGCAATCATGAAGCTAAATGACAAGTTATTTAGAAATGAGACTTGGGAGGATGAACCTCCTTTGCTCACCAAGGAACTGGATGACTTGTCTAGGCAGAAACTGCCTCAAAAGAGACAGGATCCTGGGAAGTTTTCAATACCTTGTACCATAGGCACCATGACCTTCAAGAAGGCCTTGTGTGACTTAGGGTCAAGTGTAAACCTCATGCCTCTCTCTGTAATGGAGAAGCTAGGGATCTTTGAGGTGCAAGCTGCAAAAATCTCACTAGAGATGGCAGACAACTCAAGAAAACAAGCTTATGGACTTGT
>NC_029777.3:83618857-83619148 GCF_000817695.3 Arachis duranensis
CGAGGCTCCATGAGAGCCCACTGTCAAGCTACTGACATTAAAGAAGCACTTGTTGGGAGGCAACCCAATATTATATTTTGACTATTTCTCTTTGTTATTTTATGTTTTTTGTAGGTTGATGATCATGAGAAGTCACAAAATCAATGAAAAAAGCAAAAAACAGAATGAAAAACAGAAAGAAAAACAGCACACCCTGGAGGAAGAACCCACTGGCGTTTAAACGCCAGCGAGGCTAGCTGTTGGGCGTTTAACGCCCAGTCTGGCACCATTCTGGGCGTTTAACGCCAGAAA
>NC_029777.3:83622684-83632379 GCF_000817695.3 Arachis duranensis
GAAACCCTTGCTTAAGCTTGCCATGGAAAGGAAGAAGAAGGATTGGATGAAGACAGTAGGAAAGCAGAGAGACGGAAGGGAAGGCATCTTCATACGCTTATCTGAAATTCCTACCAATGAATTACATAAGTATCTCTATCTTTATCTTTATGTTTTATGCGTTTATCACCATACCCATTTGAGTTTGCCTGACTAAGATTTACAAGATGACCATATCTTGCTTCATACCAACAATCTCTGTGGGATCGACCCTTACTCGCGTAAGGTTTATTACTTGGACGACCCAGTACACTTGCTGGTTAGTTGTGCGAAGTTGTGTTTATGCCATGGTATTGAACACCAAGTTTTTGGATTCATTACCGGGGATTATTTGATTTGTGAAAAGTATTGATCACAATTTCGTGCACCAGTAACCAATTGGTTTTTTGAGCTGATAATCCATTGCAAAATCCAACGATAATTACCGTTGAACGAAAAAATTTCGACGATAAACATTTACTGATGAAGTTTATACCATCTGATTGTTTCTGATGGTAATTAAATTATCGTCAAATTTTATTCATTTTTCCAACGGTTAATCTGACGGTACTCACCGTTTTTTTTTTAATGAGAGTGTGTGGTTTTTACCTGACGTATCATAGTAGGGAAAAAAGGGTGAGAATATAAATTGCAATAGGCATACTATATATATGATACTTTCATACTTATCTCTCACATATTTTTTTGGTTAAATTATACAGGGAGCACTGGGGTTAGGGTGTCGTTTTGAAAAGTGAAAAAGTAAGAGTGAGAGAGCTGGGAAAGGACGGGGCGGATTCAGATAGCTTAGAGAGTTTTTAGTTATTTTCAAATAGTTAAATTACATTGTTGGTCCTCGTACTTTGACTAAAATTACAAATTGATCCTTATTGTCAAACATGTGCAACTCACATGTTTAAAATAAAAAATATTTTGAGAATATTCTGTTAAATCTAACACTTTTTAAACGGCAGGGACTAAATTACAAATTTTAATCTCTTTAGGGACCCAATTATAAATTTTAAAGTATAAAAACCAATTTGTAATTTCACTGAAAGTGTATGGATTAACCGTATAATTTAACCCTTTTTTTGTTGAAATTTTAAAAATTGTAACATGTCATATGTTAAAAGAAAATAAAGAGAAATAATACTTATATAATAAAATATGCGAAAGTAAACTTTAAACGTAAAATCATATATATTTCTTTCTTTTAACAAAGAATAGTTTTTTTTTTTCAATAATTTTAATGGTAGTATTGAGTTCAAATCAGAGTGTATAAATTTGATGGGAGTTTTTTGTTTTACTAATCCAAAAGCTTATCAATCATATTTATTTGCAAAAGAATCGTTTCAATTATCTCATTGAGATTACTTTTGTTTGTCGATGGATTATTTTCTCGATTCTTTAACACATGTAAAATACATAAAACATACATAATCATGAGAAAAGTCATTAAACACACCTTTTATATATATTAGAGATAAATTGCTTAGAAAAAAAAAGTCTAAATAACATTTATGAGACTTAAAGAGCCTTTTTCCCCTAGCTAGACTAATATGATATGATCAAAATCCATGATATGCAACTCTAACTGACATTGCATAATCAAGAGAGCGATTGGTATCCACTATATAGTTCATTGTTGTTCACATACATTGTAGGGATCGATGTTGTGTATATCTAGTAATGATGCCAAAACATCTCAACAATGCAATGATATTTGGCTATCTTTAGTCAAAATTTGGATCATTATTGATCCACAATTGGATGTCGATTCACAATTGTAATACGAACCCATCATGATTTTCAATTTTTCATAGTGGAATCCAACATATCACTTAGCTTCAATAATGTCCTACAATGCAAGTAGCATTTTGTTTTCTTCCCTTAATAGAAAGCAGTATATTTATAATTTCATATATAGCGTCTGTAATTAGATTACGGATCCCATACACTTTTTAGATTATGGATTGGCAAGCACTAACTTATTCATATAAGAGAAAACTAATTAACATTTAATGTTTATTTTTTTTATTAATTATTTAAGCCAATATCATTTTTTATATCGAACATGCGTAGAATATTACTATTTGGAATATTCTATATCTAATTATCTATCTCATGCATGAGATCAGATCAGCGTCCATAAGGCCAAAGATATGGCTTTAAGCTTAACGAGCATTTATAGAAATATTTACAAATTGTCTACTAAACAAGTTCTCATAGTGATAAGTAAATATAAAGTGATTATGTTCTTATTAAAATATATTCTAAATTTTTACTACGTATTCTATTTTTTTTTACCTATATTTTTTTAACTTTTACTTAAAAAGCATCTTTTATATATATATTAGCGAGTTAATTTGACATAAATGAGATCATTTTCACAAATTCTTGTTGGTGTACTTTCACTTAGACAAGAGCATTATTGTGGGTTTATGTTCGAATTAGCTCTTGAAAGATAGGTCATTTTTAAAATTTGTCTCTAAAAAATTTTATCAACAAAATTAGTTCTTTAAAAATTATAAATTAATTATTTTTATCCTTTTGTCATTCAATTAGTAATTTTCATCAACGATCGATGATATAAAACGTTAACTGATAGCATACATGACACTTATCATATCTAATTAGACGTTAAACAAATATATTTATAAAAATCTATCAATTTAATTAGTATATTTTTCTAATTATATAAACCATAATCCTAATATAACCTAACGATACTAGATTGATAAATTTTCATAAATATATTTGTTCAGTGTCTAATTAGATATTTTAGGTATCAAATATGATGTGAGTTAACATTCTATATCATTAATTATTAACGAAAATTATTAATTGAGTGACTGAAAAATGAAAATAATTAATTTATAATTTTTGAAAGATCAATTTTATTGATAAAATTTTTCAAAGATGAATTTAAAAAATGAGTCCTTTTTTATGGACTAATTTAATTATTAATCAGTATTATTAGATATTGCAAAACGAATGGATTATTTTATATGTATTCTCTCAATTATATATAACGCCTCTTTAATTTATTATTGTTATTTTTTTTCTTTCATTTTGGACATGTATGTATTTTTAGTTCTTTTAGAACTTACAGTACTTTTTATTTGGAATTATACCAAACTCTATAATGGCTGTCTATATCAAGTGACATGATGACTACTTCTACATGAGCCATTCTGCCGATTTCTTTCGTTATAAATGTTACAAGCAAACATACATATGCATGTATGCATATTAGTATATGTATCTTGTATAGGAGGTATTTCACATATATCCTTCTATTTAGAATTTCAGTATTTTTAGTAATTAATTTTAACTATATATTTTATCATTAAAATTAATAGTTAAAATTAATAGTTAAAATTAATTTTATAATTAAAATCAATATCTAAAAATATTGAAACATTCGACACCATGATTAATGTGAAAATCATCCTCTTGTACATAATACTTCCATTCAAAAATGGCAGCAGACATATATGTGTTTGACTTTGACAATACGATCCTCATATTTTCCATTATTATAGAATAACACAATAAAAGAAATTAAATGGTATTGTTTAACAGATTTTTCAGAGATCAAAGCAAACAGAGTTTATTTGTGAATTTATTTGGGTTAATTTAGTATTTAATTTGTGGGAACAAAATCTACTTTTTTTTTTTGCAAATACTAATTTATCATACCTCGTAAACTTTGTTACAAAAGTAAATAAAAGAAATTATAAACAAATTTAAAATATACAAATGTCTAAAGTTAAATTTGCGAAAAAGATAAACAGTATGAAAATAAAGTGCAAAATTTGTAAAAGAGAATGAAAAGTATGGAAAGTATGGAAGGAAATTTGCAGAAACTAACTCAAGACTAAAAATCTCAGAAAGTCGTAGGGATATGAGATGTGAGAGTGTTTTTGAAAAAAATTTTCAACTACCAAATTTTTGTTTGCTACCCTATTTATATACCTCTTTCACCAATTTTCAAATGACACTTGTTAATTTGATGATGACTCAATAAATAACCGTTCCTGCCAAACAAAACTTGATAACTGCTCCCTTGGCCATGTTCACTATTCTGCAGAAACTGCTCTACTATCAAATTGACTTTAACCTAAGCTGAATTTGTCTTGCCAACTCTATCAATCAAACCCCTTCTCGATCTCGACGAATATCACTAATCTAGAACTTGACTTATCAATTGCAAATATTTTTATCAAATAACAACTGGCCCCTTAAATTGACAATTCACCTCTTATGCCAAATAGTGAATATGTCGATTCAATCCTTTCAACTTCCAAATAACTTAGAACTGGCATTCAAAAACCTATAACTGACATCTTGATGGTAACCGTCCCTGTTGTCACATCTATTAAATACGCATCCCATCACGTATGTCTTCCCATTATTCGTGCTTCCTCTTCATTCAAAAGAAAAATACTTCATCTCTTCCATTCTTATAAATACACAATCCTTAAGCAATCCCAACTTTTGCATTCCTGAGAGAGAGAAATCCTTTTTAACTCATATTACTCACTCTTACATATAGAAAATCCTTACCTCCATCATCTTCAACTTACTACTCTGAAGTGAAACTCATCATTTCTATATTCTATGAGATCTCCATTTTTTTCAGGTAATAATTTACAAAACCTATTTTCATTCTCATTCTTACTACCCATCCAATATTTGTTCTTTAATCTAAACTCCAGATTTAGAATTAAGAACATATTCTAGGATTTCTGTTGTTATTTATTTTTTTAGTTTTGTTATTTTTTTAAACTCCATTAATACCCTCCTAAACTTTCCTTCAATCTCTTCTATTTTCAAGCCATAGCTTATGAAGAAATACAAATTATCAAAGAAGGGAAAAGAATCGATCGGAGAAACTTCTAACACCAACGTTAAAGTGATATCGAAAGACTTGGATACTATCATTGAGAATCCAATCGATACCACCAATGTGGACAAAATCCTTTTTCCTGTTGTTGTCGATAACCAGTTGCACTATTTTCTAAGTCCCTTATTTCCTCCTTCCAGTATCGATGAAGTACTTCCCTTATTTCCTAGCTTACCCAATCAAGAATTACTGATCAAGGATGACATATACATGGTCCCATTCGATGATTTGACCCGAGATTTTCAAAACAACCCAAAAATTTCATTGATGAACATTAATTTCCTAACTTGGTTCAAAAGGATAGAACCAGTTAAAAAGGATTTTTTGGCTATTAAAGGTACATATGACTTACTTCAACTGTCTCAATACTAACCTACAACTCATCATTGGATGATTAGGACTGTCCTTTATTTTTGGAGTCGAACCACCAACGATCTACACCTCCCATGTGGAATGGTAGGTCTTACACTGTTTAATGTTGCTGATATTAATGGTCTTTCTCCTTCTGGGACTAATATCACTCCCGATCTGAAGCCATCAAAAAACTATAAAATCAATTGAAAAAGCTCAACCTATGACAAATTCATAAAAAAAAAAACAATACGGGGCAAGGTAGTGATCCCATCACTGAAGAAGAACATATAGCGTTCTTATGCTTTTGGTTAAATGCAATAATTTTCTACTTTCACAGCGTAACTATGCAAAAGCTCTACCAATCTTTGGCCACCCTTATTCAAGAAGGTGCATTGAATTATTGCTTATTGAAGCTTCTTTTAGGCAACTTATATGATGAACTGGACTAGATGGTCGAAAGTCTCCATAATTGAATGCCTCTAAGTGCAAGAGGTCCTCTTTAGCTCTTCCAATTATGGTTAAATGTTGTCTTTGAAAAATTCACGGGCATCGATAAGACACCACTTACGACCAAACAGCATGTCGAAGGTATTAGGCTTTCATCCTTAAAACCTGAATTTCCTTGCCCCAAAATAAGAGACTTGTTTGGACAGTCTTAACAAAGCTTTATAATGCAAAATCTTTCCAGAACGAAGACCTTAAATTCGTCCCTTTTTTCGAACGCAAATGTAGCCCAACTTGGTTTTGAGATCTCAGAATTTTAAAATCTGACAATGAAAAATTGTAACATCATGTGGACAATACTGGGGTAATTTCACAGCTATTCAAGTTTTTATCATTGGATTTTTCATATACTAAAAAATCAATATCGAGTAACCCTCTATGCTCTATATTTGGTTACTTGATAAATGGGTTTCTCTCAAGCTTTGCCATCCCCATTTGGCTCGGAGTTATCAAGCCAACTTGAAAAATAAGTTTATAATTCTAAATCACAAATGTCTTAACTATTAGGCCGCAACAAAAGTCAATGAGTTGATTACAATCCAATCGACTTCATTCCCAGCTTTGATGTGACCAAATACTTCCTCATCTGGTGGCAAAAATATTTTTCGCAATACAACCGCAACCTTGAACAAATTTTTCCAGGTATGGTAAAAGTTTGCCCCATTATGGTCGAAAAAAAACTGCTATCAAGGTCGTTTCAAAGCGCAAAGCAGAAACTTCAATGGCCTCAAAAAAGAAAGTTAAAGTGTCAAAAACTTCATCCACTACTTCAAGTCTAGCAGAGATAACCTTATAACAAAATTTGTTCCTCAAGATTTCATATATGTCAACAAATAACTAATTTCGTTTTTCATCATTTTATTATTAATAATTTCTTTTTAAGACCAAACAAAAGTAAACATCTACCTAAGAACCAAGAAAATCCACCAATTCCCCTTCTAAAGACTCCAGTACCAAGTTTTCTCAATCAATTGCTTACAATGTCGACATTGATGTTGAAGACATTTCTTCCAGCTTTTACAACATGACAAACTTTATAACTACTAAGGTATTCATTTGACCCTACTTATGCATATCTAAAATTTTGTGAAATAAAATTGCAACTCATTTGATGTGCACGAAAACACTGAGTCTCCAATTGCTGTCGAAGTAGAGCCCCATGTGCAAGAACCACATCAAGATGTTAAAATATCACATTCTTCAAATTCATCAGTACAAATTCAACACTATCTATCACTATCAAAAAGGACAAAAGATAAGAAAAATTTGATTCCAAACATGTCAAAGACACTTCCAATGCTCTGATCCTTATTCTTGATGTCCCTTACTATAAGAAAAATGTTGAATATAGTCGGATTTATTAGCGAATTTATTGACGGTTTTGGTATCAAATTCGTCAAGTCAAATCATTACCGGCGCATTTACGCTTTTGACTGTAAATTTGCCGGTAATAATTGGAGGAAAAACGGAAAAAGTAGGCATAAAATATAGGGTGGGATTTATCGGCAGATTTTTTTGTCGGTAAACCAAATTAGTGGAATGCTGCATTTTGGTGACCTACAATATGTTACTGTCGGATTTATCCGCCAGTAAATCCAACGGTAACGAGCCCTAAAATTCGAAGCACAAACCCTCTCCTCCTTCATTTCGAAATCACTCTTTCTGCTGCTCTATCAGCCCCGCCACCACTGGCGCCTTCTTTCATCGCCTCCTTTCTCCCTCTCTATTCATGTCTTGCTGTCCAGCACCGCATCTACCTCTCATGAGTTCTTCTTCCTCTGTTCAAAGCTTAGGTTCTATGATCACTCTTTTTCCTTGTTTAAGTTAATTTAAGATTTAGTTATATGTTAATTTGTAGTTAGTAAGCAAAATTGGTTATCATATGCTAATTGAATGCCTTAGAAGAATGGAATGTTAATGAGTGTGGAGACTTCATGTTTAGCATTGAGAAAATATGGCAAACAAATCTTCATAATGTGTTTAGGCCATTGAAAATAAATCCCTTTTTAAAGCCTAAATAATTAATAATTAGTATTGGTGGCAGAATTTCACAATTCATATCTTACCGACAAGTGCACCGGGTCGTACCAAGTAATAACTCACATGAGTGAATGTCGATCCCACGAGGATTAACGGACTAAGCAAGCAATAGTTGATTAGCTATTCTAGTTAGACAAATTTAAATGAGAGTTTTAGTTATCAATTAGCATAAAAGACAATAAAGTAAGAAAGAAAACAATGAACGGTTGAGAAAATGGTATGAGAATGGAGTTAAGGTTTTGGAGATGTTTAAAAAATCCAGATTAATATTCAATGTCAACTACCTTGATCATGCAATAATTATGTTTATGGCAAACCTCAAGTGATTAAATTCCTATTCCTAAGAAATCTAATCTCCTCTAATCTAACCGACCATCAATTCCATGATCACTCAATAATATTAGAGGGTTAAGTTTAGTTTCCGATTTATAAGCCTCACAACCCTAAGAATCCAAGAGCATAATGACGCATAGCGTCACGAAAAACACTAAGTCTAGATAATTAGAAGTTATGAGAAGTTGGTTTCAAGGTGTAATTCTAATGATATAACTTTTCCAAGACTCAAATAGAATTCAAGTTGAATTAGAGTTATTTTCCAATAATCACTAATGCCTAGGATGAAGAACGAAACCAATCCTTAACCAATAACCAAGGCATTAATCAAGGGTAGAAGAAAAAATATTTATTAATCCATTCAAGTAAACAGAGAACCTAACCTTTACAATGAAGGTTTAGTTGCTCATGATGTAGAAAATTCTAGCAGAGAAAAAGTTGTAAAAGTGCAGAATCTAAATTAGGAGAAGAGAAGTCCCCGCATGTGCGGATCTCTATCCTATTTATAGGTCTAATTAAAATTGATTTTTAAACTTAAATAAAACCCTAATGAATATTTTCTAATGGTTATATGATTTGCAAAATTGAATCTTGAAGAGTGTTGTTGATTTGTTGCGCTCGTGCGGTCCCCTTTTGATTCTCGTCATGGGCGCTAAACGCCAGGTACTGGTGGTTTAGCGCCACCTACATAGCAAGGCTTGAACACAAGAAAAGGACTTCAGCACTAAATGCCGGTGAGTGGGCATTTAGAGCCAGAACTCCTAAATTGTGGCACAAAATACAAAGCATCCAACGCTAAACACCGAGTCGTGGCATTTAGCGCCACCCATCCAGAGGAGAATTGGTCCTATTAAGCTCTAAGTAGTCATGCGTACGCATGCGACATGCGTATGCACGATCCCTTTTTCTGCTCCAATGATGCGTATGTATACCTGATGTGTACGTATGAGACTTCTTTCCTTCTTCATGTGCTTTTCCATTAATTCTTAATTTGAATACTACCTGAAATTAATCAAAAGCCACAAAACTTAAAGTAGCATCCAATGATGGATAATCCACTAAAATCCTATAAGAAATCAAGAGAAAACCATGTAAATTACATAGAAAAGATACAAATGATGCTCACGTGTAAAACCCGGTTAATTAACGGCTAATTAACCCATAAATGAGAATTTATTCTAGAAAGCCTAAAATGTGATTTTTATGGCTAAATGTGATAGAGGAGACTGAGACGAGAATTTCGGTACCAATTTTATAGAATTCGGACCAAGATTGGACCGAACGGGCCAAACCGGGCCAATTGGACCCAAAGTGGGCCCTTGGCCCAACATAACTTAACCAAAACCCTAGTTTTCAGCACTCTCTCTCCTCATTTGTTACACACACAAGCTGAAATGGTGGAGAGGAAGGGAAGAACATTCTCTCAACTTCTCTCTCTCACTTAATCTTCAAATCACCATAACTTTTGATCTAGAGCTCCGATTGCCGCCCCGTTTGCGGCCATGCGTTCACCGCGGAGAGCTCTACAAAACCCATA
>NC_029777.3:83636045-83637359 GCF_000817695.3 Arachis duranensis
TTCAGGTTCTCTCGTATGTGCCAAGGGACTCCGGTGGACTATGAGGAATGGAAGTGTGTTAAGTATGAAGGAGGACTCCGGAGTGATATCTTCAGTTCAGTGGGACCAATGGAGATTAGGACTTTCTCCGAATTGGTGAACAAGTGTAGGGTTGCTGAAGAGTGTGTGAAAAGGGCAACCGCTGAAAAAGGGAGTCACAGAGGTTCATTTCCACAGAACCGAGGGAAGAACTTTGCACCTAGAGGTTCGTCTTTCAAGAGGGGAGGCTCTTTCAGGAGGCCCAACAACAACAACTCCCAAGGGAAGAAGTTTGGGAAGCAGCCTCAGAATGATCAAGCTTGCACTAGGTGTGGGAGTCACCATCCGGGAGCACCATGCAAGGCCGGATGGGGTTTGTGCTACAATTGTGGAAAAGCGGGCCATAAAGCCGCCAATTGTCTGGAGAGGCAGAAACAAGGTGCGGGGAAGGCACAACAGACTGGTCGGGTGTTCACCACTTCAGCTGTAGGAGCTGAGGGATCTGAGACACTCATTCGAGGTAACTGTGAAATAGCTGGTCGAACTTTAAATGCTTTATTTGATTCGGGAGCATCACATTCATTCATTGCATTTGAGAAAGCCCATGAGTTAGGGTTGAAGATTGCAGCTTTAGGTTATGACCTAAAGGTATATAATGCTACCCATGAGGCCATGGTAACTAGGCTAGGATGTCCGGAAGTTTCTTTTAGGTTCAAGCAGCGCGATTTTGTTCATAATTTAATCTGCTTGCCGATGGTTGGACTTGATCTTATCTTGGGATTGGACTGGTTATCTAAGAACCATGTTCTGCTTGATTGTTCTACAAAGTCGGTGTACTTTATGCCAGAGGATACTGAAGGACCGGTCGTGGTGAATAATTATTACTTGAATTCGACGATGGTGAACTGTTCCAGAACCGAATGTCAGGGTATCATGTTGTTAACCGCGGGCGTTTCGGGTGATGATCAAAGGTTGGAGCAGATTCCGGTTGTGTGTGAGTTTCCGGAAGTGTTTCCCGATGATATTGATGAGTTTCCACCTAACCGAGAGGTTGAGTTTGCTATTGAGTTGGTGCCCGGGGCGGGACCAATCTCAAGTGCTCCTTACAGGATGTCACTGATGAGCGGATAATTTATACGCTTTTTGGCATTGTTTTTATATAGTTTTTAGTAAGTATAAGCTACTTTTAGGGATGTTTTCACTAGTTTTTATGATAAATTCACATTTCTGGACTTTACTATGAGTTTGTGTGTTTTTCTGTGATTTCAGGTAAATTCTGACTGAAATTGAGGGATT
>NC_029777.3:83641383-83641669 GCF_000817695.3 Arachis duranensis
AAAAAGTGCCATCCACGCGTACGCGTGATGTGCGCGGGCGCGCCGATTGTGCTGCACCCAATGCCCAGCCATTTTCCAGAGAGTTATGCCAGAACTGTGCCGGTGTTGTGCCTGGGGCACGAGAACACCCACGCGTACGCGAGGTTGACGCGTGCGCGTCGATGGGCAAGTTTGGAATCCACGCGTTAGCGTGCATGACGCTTACGCGTCGATTTGTTTTTGAGACCATCCACGCGTGAGCGTGGAGTGCGCGTACGCGCGGCCCTGTTTTCATCCCAAAGTTGAT
>NC_029777.3:83641769-83642448 GCF_000817695.3 Arachis duranensis
GGGCTATCACAGTCCGTTCTAGGATTCTTTTTAGCTCTCTGTTAGAGACTTCAGCTTGCCCATTTGTCTGTGGATGATACGAAGTTGCCACTTTGTGGCTAATTCCATATCTGACCATAGCAGAGTATAGCTGTTTATTACAGAAATGAGTGCCCCCGTCACTTATTAGTACTCTGGGAACACCAAACCTGCTAAAGATGTGTTTCTGGAGGAATTTCAGCACGGTCTTGGTATCATTACTGGGTGTAGCAATTGCTTCTACCCACTTAGATACATAGTCCACTGCCACCAGAATGTAAGTGTTTGAGTATGATGGTGGGAATGGACCCATGAAGTCAATCCCCCATACATCAAACAATTCAATCTCTAATATCCCTTGTTGAGGCATGGCATATCCGTGAGGCAAGTTACCAGCTCTTTGGCAACTGTCACTGTTACGCACAAACTCTCAGGCATCTCTATAGAGAGTAGGCCAGTAGAAGCCACATTGGAGAACTTTAGTGGCTGTTCGCTCACTTCCAAAATGTCCTCCATACTGTGATCCATGGCAGTTCCATAAGATCCGTTGTGCTTCTTCTCTGGGTACACATCCGCGGATCATTCCGTCTGCACATCTCTTAAAGAGATATGGTTCATCCCATAGGTAGTACTTGGCATCTGAAATTAATTTCTTTCTTTG
>NC_029777.3:83642899-83643772 GCF_000817695.3 Arachis duranensis
AAGCTTGTTATGCCTCTGTCCCAACACTGCACCAATGGCATGGTCACTGGCATCACACATTAGTTCAAATGGCAATGTCCAGTCTGGTGCAGAGATGACTGGTGCTGTGACCAGCTTGGCTTTCAGGGTCTCAAATGCCTGCATACACTATGTGTCAAACACAAATGGTGTGTCAGCAGCTAGCAGATTACTCAGAGATTTTGCAATTTTCGAAAAATCCTTTATAAACCTTCTGTAGAATCCTGCATGCCCCAGAAAGCTTCTGATTGCCTTAACATTGGCAGGTGGTGGTAATTTTTCAATTACCTCTACCTTTGCCTTTTCCACCTCTATTCCCCTGCTTGAAATTTTGTGCCCAAGGACAATTCCTTCAGTCACCATAAAGTGACATTTCTCCCAGTTTAAAACCAGGTTAGTCTCTTGGCACCTTTTTAGGACAAGTGTTAGGTGATTAAGACAGGAGCTGAATGAGTCTCCATATACTGAGAAGTCATCCATGAAGACTTCCAGAAATTTCTCCACCATATCAGAGAAGATGGATAACATGCATCTCTGAAAAGTTGCAGGAGCATTACACAGACCAAAAGGCATCCTCCTGTAGGCAAACACGCCAGAAGGCCAAGTAAATGCTGTTTTCTCTTGGTCCTGAGGATCTACTGCAATTTGGTTGTAACCTGAATAGCCATCCAAAAAGCAATAATAATCAGGACCAGCTAGTCTTTCTAGCATTTGGTCTATGAAGGGTAAAGGAAAATGATCATTTCTGATGGCTGTATTGAGTCTTCTGTAGTCAATACACATACGCCACCCTTTAACTGTTCTTGTAGGAACCAGTTTATTTTTTTCATTATGAACCACTGTCATGCCTCCCTT
>NC_029777.3:83644497-83646876 GCF_000817695.3 Arachis duranensis
CCTTCTAATGTGCATGGTATCATAAAGCTTCCTGGATCTTGAAGCTTTTCTGGTAAGCTTTTTAGAATGACTGCACTGCATTCTTCAGTGAGAAATACTTTTTCAGTTTCTCTCCAATCTTTCTTATGACTTAAGATCTCTTTCATGAACTTAGCATAAGAAGGTATTTGCTCAAGTGCCTCTGCAAACGGAATCTTTATTTCAAGAGTCCTTAGATAGTCTGCAAAGCGGGCAAATTGCTTATCCTGTTCCGCTTGGCGGAGTTTCTGAGGATAAGGCATCTTGGCTTTATATTCTTCAACCTTAGATGCTGCAGGTTTATTCCTTACAGAGGTGGTTGAAGAAGCCTTTTTAGAGGGATTACTGTCAGCACTCTCAGGTGTCTGATCCTCCCTTAGCGTCTGAACGCCAGGATTGGGTGAAGATTGGGCGTTTAACGCCAACTTCTCTCCCTTCTCTGGCGTTTCAACGCCAGAATTGGGCAGGGAATGGGCGTTTAACGCCAGCTCTCCTCCCTTTTCTGGCGTTTGAATGCCAAAAGTGCTCCTCTCTGGGCTCTTACTGTCCTCAGAGGGATTTTGAACAGTGGTTTGGTTATCCTCTGTCAATTGTTCCTTGTTTGGCTTTTTACTACTTTGAGCAGTGTTATTCAATGTCTTCCCACTCCTCAGTTGAACTGCTTGGCATTCCTCTGTTATCTGTTTAGATATCTACTATTTTGCCTGATTCAATTGCAGTTCTATGTTCTTGTTAGCAATTTTAGTTTCTTGGAGCATCTCTTTAAATTCTGCTAATTGTTTTGTCATCAGGTGCAATTGTTGATTAAGCTCAATCATCTGTTCTTGAGGATTAGGATCAGTGGCTACTCCCATGACTTCCTCTTTTGTAGAGAACTCATTGCTAGAGTATAAATGTTGATTTCTAGCAACAGTGTCTATAAGCTCTTGAGCCTCTTCAATTGTCTTCCTCATGTGTATAGATCCACCAGCTAAGTGGTCTAAAGACATCTGAGCTTTTTCTGTAAGCCCATAGTAGAAGATGTCTAACTGCACCCACTCTGAAAACATTTCAGAGGGGCATTTTCTTAGCATACCTCTATACCTCTCCCAGGCATTATAAAGGGATTCATTATCCTCTTGTTTAAAGCCTTTGATGTCCAGCCTTAGCTGTGTCATCCTCTTTGGAGGGTAGAAGTGATTCAAGAATTTGTCTGATAACTGTTTCCATGTTTTTATGCTTGCTGTAGGTTGGTTATTCAACCACCTATTAGCTTGATCTTTTACAGCAAATGGAAACAGTAATAGTCTGTAGACATCCTGATCTACCTCTTTATCACGTACTGTGTCAGCAATTTGTAAGAATTGTGCCAGAAACTCAGTAGGTTCTTCCTGTGGAAGACCGGAATACTGGCAATTTTGCTGCACTATGATAATGAGTTGAGGATTTAGCTCAAAGCTGCTTGCTTTGATGGGAGGTGTACAGATGCTACTCCTATATGCAGCTGTAATGGGGTTAGCATATGACCCCACAGTCCTTCTGGACTGCTCAATTCCACTTGAGTCCATGATGGATAAAGAGAATATGATATGAATTCACAAGTAAAATATATATTAAATATTTTTTTTTAAATGACCGAAAATAACAAAATAAAACAAAAGAAAAATAAAATAAAATGTCGAAAACTAAAAGAAAAATAAAATCAAAGCAAATTGAAAACTAAATCAATCAACTAATTAAAAAGATTTTGGAATTGGCAATTAAAAAGATATGATTGAAAATTATTTTGAAAAAGATTTGATTTTTTTTTCTTTTTTTTTTTTGAAATGAGGAAAGAGAAAAACAACAAAATGACACCAAACTTAAAATTTTTTAGAAAATCAAACACTAATTTTCGAAAATTTTAAGGGAAAAACACAAAGAGGACACCAAACTTAGAATTTTTAAGGATCAAAAAGGGACTAAGGACATGCAAATTCGAAAATTAAAATAAAAACAAAAGCATGCAATTGACACCGAACTTAAAATATGAAACTAGACTCAACTAAAAGACTCTAAACCAACAAAAATAAAACAGTCCTAATCTAAGCAACAAGATAAGCCGTCAGTTGTCCAAACTCGAACAATCCCCGGCAACGGCGCCAAAAACTTGGTGTACAAAATTGCAAACACACTTTTGCAACCCCGCACAACTAACCAGCAAGTGCACTGGGTCGTCCAAGTAATACCTTACGTGAGTAAGGGTCGATCCCACGGAGATTATCGGCTTGAAGCAAGCTATGGTTATCTTGTAAATCTTAGTCAGGATATCAATAATTATCAGGGTTGATTGTGAAAAGTAAAAGAACATGAAACAAGTACTTGTTTTGCAGTAATGGAGAA
>NC_029777.3:83647031-83648407 GCF_000817695.3 Arachis duranensis
TAGTTGAGAATGATGATGAGTGTCACGGATCATCACATTCATCCGGTTTAAGAACAAGTGATATCTTAGAATGGAAGCAAGTATGATTGAATGAAAAACAGTAGTAATTGTATTAATCCATCAAGACACAGCAGAGCTCCTCACCCCCAACCATGGGGTTTAGAGACTCATGCCGTAGAAGGTACACAAAGAAACGTGTAAAGTTTCATGAGGTACTGATACAATGTCAAAAGATCCTATTAATAGTGAACTAGTAACCTAGGGTATACAGAAATGAGTAAATGACGTAAAAATCCACTTCTGGATCCACTTAGTGTGTGCTTGGGCTGAGCATTGAAGCTTTCATGTGTAGAGACTTTTTCTGGAGTTAAACGCCAGTTTTTATGCCAGTTTGGGCGTTTAACTCCAATTTTTATGCCAGTTCCAGCGTTAAACGCTGGGAATTCTAAAGCTGATTTGCAACGCCGGTTTGGGCCATCAAATCTCGAGCAAAGTATAGACTATTATACATTGATGGAAAGCCCAGGATGTCTACTTTCCAACGCCGTTGAGAGCGCGCCAATTGGGCTTCTGTAGCTCCAGAAAATCTACTTCGAGTGCAGGGAGGTCAGAATCCAACAGCATCTGCAGTCCTTTTTTAGCCTCTGAATCAGATTTTTGCTCAGGACCCTCAATTTCAGCCAGAAAATACCTGAAATCACAGAAAAACACACAAACTCATAGTAAAGTCCAGAAAAGTGAATTTTAACTAAAAACTACTAAAATTATACTAAAAACTAATTAAAATATACTAAAAACATACTAAAAACAATGCCAAAAAGCGTATAAATTATCCGCTCATCAATAAACCTCATGCCTCTCTCTGTAATGGAGAAGCTAGGGATCTTTGAGGTACAAGATGTAAGAATCTCACTAGAGATGGTAGACAATTCAAGAAAACAAGCTTATGGACTTGTAGAGGATGTTCTGGTAAAGATTGAAAACCATTACATCCCTCCTGATTTCATAGTCCTAGAGACTGGGAAGTGCATGGATGAATCTATCATCCTTGGCAGACCCTTCCTAGCCACAGCAAAGGCTGTGATTGATGTTGACAGAGGAGAATTGATCATTCAAGTGAATAAAGAATCCTTTGTATTTAAAGCTCAAGGATATCCCTCTATAACCATGGAGAGGAAGCATGAAGAGCTTCTCTCAAAACAGAGTCAAACAGAGCCCCCACAGTCAAACTCTAAGTTTGGTGTTGGGAGGCCACAACCAAATTCTAAGTTTGGTGTTGAACCCCCACATTCAAACTCTAAGTTTGGTGTAGGGAGGTTCCAACATTGCTCTGAGTATCTATGAGGCTCCATGAGAGCCCACTGTCAAGCTACTGA
>NC_029777.3:83648514-83648971 GCF_000817695.3 Arachis duranensis
TTGTTATTTTATGTTTTCTACAGGTTGATGATCATGGGAAGTCACAAAATTAATTGAAAAAGCAAAAACAGAATGAAAAACAAAAAGAAAAACAGCACACCCTGGAGGAAAACTTGCTAGCGTTTAAACAGCAAATGGGTGTTTAACGCCCAGTCTGGCACCAATCTGGGCGTTTAATGCCAGAAAGGGGCACCAGACTGGCGTTAAACGCCAAGAAGGGGCAAGAAGCTGGCATTAAACGCCAGAAATGGGCACCAGCCCGGCGTTTAATGCCAGAATTGGCAAAAGGAGCATTTTTGCTCGCCACTTGGTGCAGGGATGAATTTTCCTTGGCACCTCAAGATCTGTGGATCCCACAGGATCCCCACCTACCCCACCACTCTCTCTCTTCTTCACCCATTGATGAGCGGATAATTTATACGCTTTTTGGCACTGTTTTTAGTATGTTTTTAGTATG
>NC_029777.3:83649185-83649402 GCF_000817695.3 Arachis duranensis
TGATTCAGAGGCTGAAAAAGGACTGCAGATGCTGTTGGATTCTGACCTCCCTGCACTCGAAGTGGATTTTCTAGAGTTACAAAAGCCCAATTGGCGCGCTCTCAATTGCGTTAAAAAGTAGACATCCTGGGCTTTCCAGCAATGTATAATTGTTCATACTTTGCCCGAGACTTGATGGCCCAAACCGGCGTTGCAAATCAGCTTCAGAATTCCCGGC
>NC_029777.3:83649531-83652204 GCF_000817695.3 Arachis duranensis
AACTTGATGAATGTGATGATCCGTGACACTCATCATCATTCTCACCTATGAACGTGTGCCTGACAACCACCTCCGTTCTACTTTAGATTGAGTGAATATCTCTTGGATTCCTTAATCATAATCTTCATGGTATAAGCTAGAATTGATGGCGGCATTGAAGAGAATCCGGAAGGCCTAAACCTTGTCTGTGGTATTCTGAGTAGGATTCAAGGATTGAATGACAGTGATGAGCTTCAAACTCCTGAGGGCTGGGCGTTAGTGACAGACGCAAAAGAATCACTGGATTCTATTCCAACCTGATTGAGAACTAACAGATGATTAGCCGTCCTGTGACAGAGCGCGTTGAACATTTTCACTGAGAGGATGGGAGGTAGCCATTGACAACGGTGAAACCCTACATACAGCTTGCCATGGAAGGAGTCTTGCGTGCATGAAGAAGAAGACAGTAGGAAAGTAGAGATTCAGAAGATATAGCATCTCCAAAACCTCAACATGTTCTCCATTACTGCAAAACAAGTATTTATTTCATGTTCTTTTACTTTTTACACTTAAATCTGAGAATTATTGATATCCTGACTAAGAGTTACAAGATAACCATAGCTTGCTTCAAGCCGACAATCTCCGTGGGATCGACCCTTACTCACGTAAGGTATTACTTGGACGACCCAGTGCACTTGCTAGTTAGTTCTGCGGAATTGCAAAAGTGTGATTGCGATTTGAGCAGTAAAGGTACCATTTTGGGCGTTAAACGCCAGAATGGGCACCATTTTGGGTGTTTAACGCCAGGTTGGCAGCATATTGGGCGTTCAGCAAAATGCCCAGTGATAAAGGGGATTTCTGGCGTTTAACGCCAGCCACGGCACCTGGCTGGGCGTTAAACGCCCATTTTGGCCGCCAAGTGGGCGTTAAATGCCAGAATGGATACCATTCTGGGCGTTTAACGCCAGAAAGGCAGGGGACAGAGATTTTGTTTTCCACTTCAAATTTTTTCAAACTTTTTTGTTTTGATCCATAATTTTCTGCATAAATACATTACAAACTTTCATCATTCACTCTCAATTTCAAAAATTAAATAATTTTCTAAATCATTCTTCAAATCTCCTTCAAATCCTTTCCAAATCTTCTTCAAAAACTCAAATCTCTTCTCAATTTCTTTCCATATCTTCTCAAATCTCCTTCAAAGTTTTTGAAATCTCTCCCCCTCCCTTATAAATACACATTCAGCCATCCCACTCTCCCTACCATTCGAATTCGCTTTCCTCTCTCTCCTCCTTCCTTTCTTTTGCTTGAGGGCAAGCAAACCTCTAAGTTTGGTGTGCTTTTTCGTGATCACTAAGCCAATATTTATCAATATCATGGCTCCTAAGGAAAACAAACCAATTCAAGAGGCAAGAAAGAGAATACTTCAAAGAATCTTTGGAATCAAGAGAAGTTCTTAACCAAAGAACATGCAGACCATTACCACAAAATAATGGGTCTGAGGTCAGTGATCCCGGAAGTCAGATTTGATCTGAAAGAAGATGAATATCCAGAGATCCAAGAGCAAATTCGAAACAGAGGATGGGAAGTTCTAACCAACCCTAAGACAAAGGTTGGAAGGAATATGGTTCAGGAATTCTACTCAAATCTGTGGCTGACAGATAAGCAGAGAATGACTGGAACTGCTTTTCATACCTACAGAACCATGGTCAGAGGGAAATTATTTACTTCCATCTGGACAAAATAAGAGAGGTCTCAAATTGCCTCAACTACAAGATGATCTTGAATCCTTTAATAGGAGAATGGTGAGAGCAGATAAGGGGTTGGATCAAGTTCTAGAGGACATATGCCTCCCTGGAACTAAGTGGACAACCAATTCAAAAGGTGTCCCAAACTAACTCAAGAGAGGAGATCTCAAACCAATTGCAAGAGGTTGACTAGACTTCATTGGGTGTTCTATATTGCCCACTAGCAACCATTCTAACGTCACCATCAAGAGAGCAGTGATGATTCATTGCATTATGCTGGGAAAAGAAGTAGAGGTTCATCATCTGATTGCTTGTGAGATTTACACAATTGCAAACAAGAATTCCACTGAAGCCAAACTGGCTTACCCAAGTTTAATCTCTTTGCTATGTAAATATGCTGGGGTGAGGATGGGAGTAGACGAATTCAACCCAATTGAACATCCAATCACCAAGAGGTCAATGGAAGGACAAATGCAAGATAACTCTATCAAAAGGAGGGCGCAGAAGTTCCTCCCTGAACTTCCTGAAATTGACTACTTGGCCAGCCTTGAAGCATCTGTTGCCAAGCTACAAGAAACTATGGAACAAATTAAGGAAGAACAGCAGAATCAAAACTGCATGCTCTGCAAATTGCTGAAGGAACAAGAGAAGCAGGGGCGTGAGCTACAGAAGCTGAAGCGCCAGAAGCTCTCCCTTGAAAGGTCAAATACCCCACAAGTTGAGGGAGCATCCACTTCTCAAAATCAAGGTTGTTGAGTCCTAACTCTGTGATAACCTCTATCATTAGGAATCTATTTTACAGTCATTTAATTTGTTGTTCTCTATTATTATTAGTCTTATCTTATAGTTATTTTTGAGTCTTGTTCTTAATTCATGATTAATAAAATTTAAGGTTCATGTCTTAAAGCTATGAATGTCCTATGAATCCATCACCTCTCTTAAATGA
>NC_029777.3:83652608-83653251 GCF_000817695.3 Arachis duranensis
TAACTAGGAGAATCAATAACACTATCTGAATTCTGAGTTCCTATAGATGCCAATCATTCTAATCTTCAAAGGATAAAGTGATATGCCAAAACTATTCAGAAGCAAAAAGCTACTAGTCCTGCTCATCTAATTGGAGCTAAGTTTCATTGATATTTTGGAGTCTATAGTATGTTCTCTTCTTTTTATCCTAATTGATTTTCAGTTGCTTGGGGACAAGCAACAATTTAAGTTTGGTGTTGTGATGAGCGGATAATTTATACGCTTTTTGGCATTGTTTTTAGTATATTTTTAGTATGTTTTAGTTAGTTTTTATTATGTTTTTATTAGTTTTTAATTAAAAATCATATTTCTGGACTTTACAATGAGTTTGTGTGTGTTTCTGGGATTTCAGGTATTTTCTGGCTGAAATTGAGGGACCTGAGCAAAAATCTGATTCAGAGGCTGAAAAAGGACTGCAGATGCTGTTGGATTCTGACCTCCCTGCACTCGAACTGGATTTTCTGGAGTTACAAAAGCCCAATTGGCGCACTCTCAATTGCGTTGGAAAGTAGACATCCTGGGCTTTCTAGCAATGTATAATTGTTCATACTTTGCCCGAGACTTGATGGCCCAAACCGGCGTTGCAAATCAGCTTCAGAATTCT
>NC_029777.3:83653403-83654684 GCF_000817695.3 Arachis duranensis
TGGTATAAGCTAGAATTGATGGCGGCATTCAAGAGAATCCGGAAGGTCTAAACCTTGTCTGTGGCATTCTGAGTAGGATTCAAGGATTTGTGATGAGCTTCAAACTCCTGAGGGCTGGGCGTTAGTAACAGACGCAAAAGAATCACTAGATTCTATTCTAACCTGATTGAGAACCGACAGATGATTAGCCGTGCTGTGACAGAGCGCATTGAACATTTTCACTGAGAGGATGGGAGGTAGCCATTGACAACAGTGAAACCCTACATACAGCTTGCCATGGAAGGAGTCTTGTGTGCATGAAGAAGAAGACAGTAGGAAAGTAGAGATTCAGAAGATATAGCATCTCCAAAACCTCAACCTGTTCTCCATTACTGCAAAACAAGTATTTATTTCATGTTTTTTTACTTTTTACACTTAAATCTGAGAATTATTGATATCCTAACTAAGAGTTACAAGATAACCATAGCTTGCTTCAAGCCGATAATCTCCGTGGGATCGACCCTTACTCACGTAAGGTATTACTTGGACGACCCAGTGCACTTGCTGGTTAGTTGTGCAGAATTGCAAAAGTGTGATTGCGATTTCGTGCACCA
Source organism: Arachis duranensis (assembly GCF_000817695.3). NCBI lineage: Eukaryota > Viridiplantae > Streptophyta > Magnoliopsida > Fabales > Fabaceae > Arachis > Arachis duranensis. The sequence goes on from NC_029777.3 coordinate 83,653,997, forward strand.
CTTATTCACCAATCACCTCAACACCTCTTCCCCAAAAACTCCTCACCTATCAAATCCCACTATTCTCTTCACCACTCACATCCATCCTTCATAAGACCCCACCTACCTCACCATTTAAATTCAAACCACTTTTCCTCCCAAACCCACCTATAATGGCCAAACCATACAACCCCTCTCCACTCCTATATAAACCCATCTTCACTCCTTCATTTTCACAAAACCTAAACACTACTTCTCCCCCTTGGCCGAACCACAAAGCCACCTCCATCTCCTCTATTTCTTCTTCTTCTACTCTCTTCTTTCTTCTGTTGCTCGAGAATGAGCAAACCTTTTAAGTTTGGTGTGGTAAAAGCATTGCTTTTTGTTTTTCCATAACCATTTATGGCATCTAAGGCCGGAGAAACCTCTAGCAAGAGGAAAGGGAAGGCAAAAGCTTCCACCTCCGAGTCATGGGAGATGGAGAGATTCATCTCAAGGGTGCATCAAGACCACTTCTATGAAGTTGTGGCCATGAAGAAGGTGATCCCCGAGGTCCCTTTCAAACTCAGAAAGAGTGAATATCCGGAGATCCGACATGAGATCCAAAGGAGAGGTTGGGAAGTTCTTACCAACCCCATTCAACAAGTCAGAATCTTAATGTTTCAAGAGTTCTATGCCAATGCATGGATCACCAAGAACCATGATCAAA
>NC_029777.3:83654857-83657222 GCF_000817695.3 Arachis duranensis
ATCAAAGGTTGGACCAAGTCCTCATAGACATTTGTGAAGAGGGCGCTCAATGGAAGAGAGATTCAAGAGGGAAGCCGGTTCAACTGAAAAGGCATGACCTCAAGCCCGTGGCTAAGGGATGGTTGGAGTTTATCCAACACTCAATCATTCCCACTAGCAACCGGTCCGAAGTTACTATAGACCGCGCTATCATGATTCATAGCATCATGATTGGAGAGGAAGTAGAAGTTCATGAGGTTATATCCCAAGAGCTTTATAAGGTGGCGGACAAGTCCTCTACCTTGGCAAGGTTAGCCTTCCCTCATCTCATTTGTCACCTCTGTAATTCAGTTGGAGTTAACATAGAGGGAGACATCCTCATTGATGAGGACAAGCCCATCACTAAGAAAAGAATGGAGCAAACAAGAGACCCCACTCATCATGAAATCCCTGAGATGCCTCAAGGGATGCATTTTCCTCCACAAAATTATTGGGAGCAAATCAACACCTCCCTAGAAGAATTGAGTTCCAACATAGGACACCTAAGGGTGGAGCCCCAAGAACATTCCATTCTCCTCCATGAAATTAGAGAAGATCAAAGAATCATGAGAGAGGAGCAACAAAGGCAAGGAAGAGACATTGAAGAGCTCAAGCACTCCATAAGATCTTCAAGAGGAAGAACAAGCCGCCATCACTAAGGTGGACCCGTTCTTTAATCTCCTTGTTCTTTATTTTTCTGTTTTTCGAATTTTCATGCTTATGTTTGTGTCTTATGATCATTAGTGTCTTAGTGTCTATGCCTTAAAGTTATGAATGTCCTATGAATCCATCACCTTTCTTAAATAAAAAATGTTCTTAATTAAAAAAGAGAAGAATTGCATGAATTTTGAATTTTATAACAGATTAATTATTTTGATGTGGTGGCAATACTTTTGACTTCTGAATGTATGCTTGAACAGTGCATATGTCTTTTGAATTTGTTGTTCATGAATGTTGGCTCTTGAAAGAATGATGAAAAAGGAGACATGTTACTGAGGATCTGAAAAATCATAAAAATGATTCTTGAAACAAGAAAAAGTAGTGAATTCAAAAAAAATAATTAAAAAAAAAGTCGTGATCCAAGGCAAAAAGAGTGTGCTTAAGAACCCTGGACACCTCTAATTGGGGACTCTAGCAAAGCTGAGTCACAATCTGAAGGGACTCTAGCAAAGTTGAGTCACAATCTAAAAAGGTTCACCCAGTTATGTGTCTGTGGCATGTATGTATCCGGTGGTAATACTGGAAGACAGAGTGCTTTGGGCCACGACCAAGGCTCATAAAGTATGTATGTTCAAGAATCATCACAATTAACTAGGAGAATCAATAACACTATCTGGATTCTGAGTTCCTATAGAAGCCAATCATTCTGAATTTCAAAGGATAAAGTGAGATGCCAAAACTGTTCAGAGGCAAAAAGCTAAAAGCCCCGCTCATCTAATTAATATTGATCTCCATAGATGTTTTTGGAATTCATTGCATATTCTCTTCTTTTTATCTTATTTGATTTTCAGTTGCTTGGGGACAAGCAACAATTTAAGTTTGGTGTTGTGATGAGCGGATAATTTATACGCTTTTTGGCATTGTTTTTAGTATGTTTTAGTTAGTTTTTATTATATTTTTATTAGTTTTTAGTTAAAATTCACTTTTCTGGACTTTACTATGAGTTTGTGTGTTTTTTTGTGATTTTAGATATTTTCTGGCTGAAATTGAGGGACCTGAGCAAAAATCTGATTCAGAGGCGGAAAAGGACTGCAGATGTTGTTGGATTCTGACCTCCCTGCACTCGAAGTGAATTTTCTGGAGCTAAAGAAGCCCAATTGGCACGCTCTCAATTGCGTTGGAACGTAGACATCCTGGGCTTTCCAGCAATGTATAATAGTTCATACTTTTCCCGAGATTTGGTGGCCCAAACTGGCGTTCCAACTCAGCTCAAGAATTCTGGCGTAAAACGCTAGAACTGGCACAAGAATGGGAGTTAAATGCCCAAACTGGCACAAAAGCTGGCGTTTAACTCCAAGAAAAGTCTCTACACATGAAAGCTTCAGTGCTAGCCCAAGCACACACCAAGTGGGCCCGGAAGAGGATTTTTATGTCATTTACTCATCTTTGTAAACCCTAAGCTACTAGTTCTCTACAAATAGGACCTTTTGCTATTGTATTTTCACCTTGGTTCTTCTGGTTCCCTCTCTGGGGCCGAAGCCAATGATCACTAATATCACTTATGTATTTTCAACTGTGAAATTTCTACACACTATAGATTAAGGTGTGGAGCTCTGCTGTACCTCGAGTATTAATGCAATTACTATTGTTTTTCTATTCAATTCAGCTTATTCTTGTTCTAAGATAT
>NC_029777.3:83657572-83662640 GCF_000817695.3 Arachis duranensis
CTTGCCATGGAAAGGAGTAAGAAGGATTGGATGAAGACAGTAGGAAAGCAGAGAGACGGAAGGGACAAAGCATCTCCATACGCTTGTCTGAAATTCTCACCAATGAATTACATAAGTATCTCTATCTTTATTTTATGCTTTATTCATAAATCATCCATAACCATTTGAATCTGCCTGACTGAGATTTACAAGATGACCATAGCTTGCTTCATACCAACAATCTCCGTGGGATCGACCCTTACTCGCGTAAGGTTTATTACTTGGACGACCCAGTGCACTTGCTGGTTAGTTGTGCGAAGTTGTGATAAAGAGTTGAGATTGGAATTTAGCGTACCATGTTGATGGCGCCATTGATGATCACAATTTCGTGCACCAGCAGGAACAAGGAAAAAGACACTCTTGTTGAAGCTGATCCTGAACCTGAAAGGACTCTGAAGAGGAAACTAAGAGAAGCTAAATTACAACAATTCAGAGATAACCTTTCTGAAATTTTTGAACAAGAGAAGGAGATGGCAGCCGAACCCAACAACAATAATGCAAGGAGAATGCTAGGTGATTTCACTAAACCAACGTCCAAATTTGATGGAAGAAGCATCTCCATTCCTGCCATTGGAGCAAATAATTTTGAGCTGAAACCTCAATTAGTTGCTTTAATGTAACAGAACTGCAAGTTTCATGGACTTCCATCTGAAGATTCTTACCAATTTTTAACTGAGTTCTTGTAGATTTGTGAGACTGTAAAGACGAATGGAGTAGATCCTAGAGTCTACAGGCTCTTGCTTTTCCCTTTTGTTGTAAGAGACAGAGCTAGAACATGGTTGGACTCACAACCTAAAGCATGGACTCCTGGGATAAGCTGGTTGACTCACAACCTAAGGATAGCCTGGACTCCTGGGAGAAGCTGGTCACGACCTTAGTTAAATTCTTTCCTCCTCAAAAGCTGAGCAAGCTTAGAGTGGATGTTCAGACCTTCAAGTAAAATGATGGTGAATCCCTCTATGAAGCTTGGGAAAGATACAAGCAGATGTCCAAAAAGTGTCCTTCTGACATGTTTTCAAAATGGACCATATTAGATATATTCTATTATGGTCTATCTGAGTTTTCCAAGATGTCATTGGACCATTCTGCAGGTGGATCCATTCACCTAAAGAAAACGCTTGCAGAAGCTCAAGAACTTATTGACATGGTTGCAAATAACCAATTCATGTACACTTCTGAGAGGAATTCTGTGAATAGTGGGACGCCTCAGAGGAAGGGAGTTCTTGAAATTGATGCTCTGAATGCCATATTAACAAGGCTTTAATAATGGTGGAAGAAACATGCTAAGCAATAACAAGCCTTTTCCATCATCTTCTCAGCAACAGACAGAGAATTCTGAGCAGAGCCCCTCTAATTTAGCAAACTTAGTCTCTGATCTGTCAAAGGCCACTTTAAGTTTCATGAGTGAGACAAGATCCTCCATTAGAAATTTGGAGGCACAAGTGAGCCAGCTGAGTAAGAAAGTCACTGAAACTCCTCCCAGTATTCTCCCAAGCAATATAGAAGAAATTCCAAAAGGAGAGTGCAAGGCCATTGATGTAATCAATATGGCCGAATGCACAAGGGAGGAGAAGGACGAAAATCCTAGTGAGGAAGACCTCCTGGGACGTCTCTCAAACAAGAAGGAGTTCCCTGTTGAGGACCTAAAGGAATCTGAGGCTCATATAGAGATCATAGAGATTCCATTAAATCTCCTTCTACCATTCATGAGCTCTGAAGACTCTTCTTCCTCAGAAGAGGATGAAGATGTGACTGGAGAGCAAGTTTCTCAATATCTAGGAGCCATTATGAAGCTGAATGCCAAGTTGTTTGGTAATGAGACTTGGAAAGGTGAACCTCCCTTGCTCATTAGTGAACTTGATACATGGGTTCAGCAAACTCTACCTCAAGAAACAAGATCCTAGGAAATTCTTAATACCCTGTACCATAGGCACTATGACCTTTGAAAAAGCTTTGTGTGACCTAGGGTCAGGCATAAATCTTATGCCACTCTCTGTAATGGAGAAGTTGGGGATCATTGAGGCACAGCCTGCCTTATTCTCATTACAATGGGCAGACAAGTCAGTAAGACAAGCTTATGGATTAGTAGAGGACGTGTTAGTAAAGGTTGAAGGTCTTTACATCCCTGCTGATTTCATAATCTTAGACACTAGGAAGGAAGAAGATGAATGCATCATCCTTGGAAGACCTTTCCTAGCCACAGCAGAAGCTGTGATAGATGTTAACAGAGGAGAATTAGTCATTCAATTAAATGGGGACTACCTTGTGTTTAAGGCACACGGCTATCCTTCTGTAACAAGGGAGAGTAAGCATGCAGAGCTTCTCTCAATACAGAGTCAAACAGAGCCCCCACAATCAAACTCTAAGTTTGGTGTTGGGAGGCCACAACCAAACTTTAAGTTTGGTGTTGAACCCCCATATCCAAACTCTAAGTTTGGTGTTGGAAGTCCACAACATTGACCTGACCACCTTTGTGGCTCCATGAGAGCCCACTGTCAAGCTATTGACATTAAAGAAGCACTTGTTGGGAGGCAACCCAATTTTTATTTATCTAATTTTATTTTTATTTAATTGTTATTTTGTGTTTTAGTAGGTTCATGATCATGTGGAGTCACGAAAAAATTATTAAAATTAAAAACAGAATCAAAAACAGCAGAAGAAAAATCACACCCTGGAGGAAGGACAGGTGCATCTGGCTGGCGTTCAACGCCAGAACAGAGCATGGATCTGGTGCTGAACGCCAGAAACAAGCAACATCCTGGCGTTTGAACGCCAGGAATATGCCCTGAGGAAATCTGGCACTGAACGCCAGTAACAAGCATGGAACTGGCGTTCAACGCCAGAAACATGCTACACATGGGCGTTGAACGCCCAGAACGTGCACCACTTCGGCGTTTAAATACCAGAATGGTATGCTAAGGCATTTTACATGCCTAATTGGTGCAGGGATGTAAATCCTTGACACCTCAGGATCTGTGGACCCCACAGGATCCCCACCTAACATATTCTCACCTTACCTCCTAATAATCCTATAGCACACTTTCCCAAAAACCCTTCACCAATCACTTCAATCTCTCTTCCCAATTACCCCATTCACCACTCACATCCATCCACTCTTCCCCATAAACCCCACCTACCTTCAAAATTCAAAAATCTTTCCCACCCAAACCCACCCTAAATGGCCGAACCTACCCTCTCCCCCCTCCCTATATATACCCCTCCATTCTACTTCATTTTCACACAACACAACCCCCTCTTCTTTACCTTGGCCGAAACCTACACCTCCCCTTCTCCTCCATATTTTCTTCTTCTTCTTCTTCTTTTCTTTCTTCTCTTGCTTGAGGGTGGCAATATTTTAAGTTTGTTAGGGTAAAAGCATAAACTTTTTGTTTTTCCATTACCATTGATGGCACCTAAGGCCGGAGAATCCTCTAGAAAAGTGAAAGGGAAGACAAAAGCTTCCACCTCCGAGTCATGGGGGATGGAAAGATTCATCTCCAAAGCCCATCAAGACCACTTCTATGATGTTGTGGCCAAGAAGAAGGTGATCCCTGAGGTCCCTTTCAAGCTCAAGAAAAATGAGTATCCAGAGATCTGACATGAGACCAAAGAAGAGGTTGGGAAGTTCTAACCAACCCTATTCAACAAGTTGGAATCTTAATGGTTCAAGAGTTCTATGCCAATGCATGGATCACTAGGAACCATGATCAAAGTGTGAACCCGAATCCAAAGAATTATCTTACAATGGTTCGGGGGAAATACTTAGATTTTAGTCCGGAAAATGTGAGGTTGGCATTCAACTTAACCATGATGCAAGGAGATGCATGCCCCTACACTAGAAGGGTCAACTTTAATCAAAGGTTGGACCAAGTCCTTATGGACATATGTGTGGAAGGAGCTCAATGGAAAAGAGACTCCAAAGGCAAGCCGGTTCAACTGAGAAGACTGGACCTCAAGCATGTGGCTAGAGGATGGTTGGAGTTCATTCAACGCTCCACCACCCCCACTAGCAACCGATCTGAAGTTACTGTGGATCGAGCCATCATGATTCATAGCATCATGATTGGAGAGGAAGTAGAAGTTCATGAAGTCATCTCCCATGAATTCTACAAAATAGCCGATAAGTCCTCTACTTTGGCAAGGCTAGCTTTTCCTCATCTTATTTGTCATCTATGTTACTCAGCTGAAGTTATCATAGAAGGAGACATCCTCATTGAGGAGGACAAGCCCATCACTAAGAAAAGGATGGAGCAAACAAGAGAGCCCACTCGTGGAACCCAAGAGACGCATGAGGAAGCTCATCACCAAGAAATCCCAAAGATGCCTCAAGGGATGCACTTTCCTCCCAACAACTATTGGGAACAACTCAACACTTCCTTAGAAGCTTTGAGTTACAATGTGGAACAATTAAGGGTGGAACATCAAGAGCACTCCATCATTCTCCATGAAATAAGAGAAGATCAAAGAGCAATGAGGGAGGAGCAACAAAGGCAAGGAAGGGACATAGAAGAGCTTAAGGACATCATTGGTCCTTCAAGAAGAAGACGTCACTAAAGTGGATTCATTTCTTGTTCTTATTTTTTTTCTGTTTTTCAGTTTTTATGCTATATGTGTGTTTATGTTTTGTGTCTCTAACTCATGATCATTAGTATTGAGTAACTATGTCTTAAGGCTATGAATAATTCCATAAATCCTTCACCCCTCTTAAATNNGTTGTTTATGAATGTTAAAGTTGTTGGCTCTTGAAAGAATGATGAACAAAGAGAAATGTTATTGATGATCTGAAAAATCATAAAATTGATTCTTGAAGCAAGAAAAAGCAGTGAAAAAGCAAAGGCTTGCGAAAAAAAATTTAGAAAGAAAAAGAAAAAACAAGCAGAAAAAGCCAATAGCCCTTAAAACCAAAAGGCAAGGGTAAAAAGGATCCAAGGCTTTGAGCATCAATGGATAGGAGGGCCCAAGGAAATAAAATCCAAGGCTAAGCAGCTAAATCAAGCTGTCCCTAACCATGTGCTTGTGTCATGAAGGC
>NC_029777.3:83662822-83676375 GCF_000817695.3 Arachis duranensis
TGTGGCATTTATGTATCCGGTGGTAATACTGGAAAATAAAGTGCTTAGGGCCACGGCCAAGACTCATAAAAGTAGCTGTGTTTAAGAATCAACGTACTTAACTAGGAAAATCAATAACACTATCCGAAATTCTAAGTTCCTAGAGAAGCCAATCATTCTAAACTTCAAAGGAAAAAGTGAGATGCCAAAATTATTCAGAAGCAAAAAGCTACAAGTCCCGCTCATCTAATTAGAATTAATATTCATTGATATTTTGATATTTATAGTATATACTCTTCTTATTATCCTAATTAATTTTCAGTTGCTTGGGGATAAGCAACAATTTAAGTTTGGTGCTGTGATGAGCGGATAATTTATACGCTTTTTGGCATTGTTTTTAGGTAGTTTTTAGTATGATCTAGTTACTTTTAGGGATGTTTTCATTAGTTTTTATGCTAAACTCATATTTCTGGACTTTACTATGAGTTTGTGTGTTTTTCTGTGATTTCAGGTATTTTCTAGCTGAAATTGAGGGACCTGAGCAAAACTCTGATAGGAGGCTGACAAAGGACTGCTGATGCTGTTGGAATCTAACCTTCCTGCACTCGAAATGGATTTTCTGGAGCTACAGAACTCCAAATGGCGCGCTCTTAATGGCGTTGGAAAGTAGACATCCAGAGCTTTCCAAGAATATATAATAGTCCATACTTTATTTGTGATTAGATGACGTAAACTGGTGCTCAACTCCAGTTCCATGCTGCATTCTTGAGTCAAACGCCAGAAACACGTCACGAACCAGAGTTGAACGCCCAAAACATGTTACAACTTGGCGTTCAACTCCAAGAGAAGCCTCAGCTTGTGGATAGATCAAGCTTAGCCCAAGAACACACCAAGTGGGCCCCGGAAGTAGATTTATGCATCAATTACTTACTCCTGTAAACCCTAGTAGCTAGTTTAGTATAAATAAGACTTTTTACTAGTGTATTAGTTGTCCCTTTGACCACGTTACATCTTTGGTCTCAGTTTTATTTTATTATTCATCTGAGGAGATTATTGATCACGTTTTGGGGGCTGGCCATTCGGCCATGCCTGGACCTATCACTTATGTATTTTCAACGGTGGAGTTTCTACACACCATAGATTAAGGGTGTGGGCTCTGCTGTACCTCAAGTTTTAATGCAATTACTACTATTTTCTATCCAATTCGATTTATTCCTGTTCTAAGATATTCGTTGCACTTCAACTTGATGAATGTGATGATCCGTGACACTCATCATCATTCTCACCTATGAACGCGCGTGATTGACAACCACTTCCATTCTACCTTAGGCCGGGCGCATATCTCTTGGATTCCTTGATCAGAATCTTCGTGGTATAAGCTAAAATTGATGGCGGTATTCATGGAAATCCGGAAAGTCTAACCTTGTCTATGGTATTCCGAGTAAGATTCCGGGATTGAATGACTGTGACGAGCTTCAAACTCTTGAAGGCTGGGCGTTAGTGACAGACGCAAAAGAATCACTGGATTCTATTCTAACCTGATTGAGAACCGACAGATGATTAGCCATGCTGTGACAGAGCATTTGGACCTTTTTCACTGAGAGGATGGGATGTAGTCATTGATAACGGTGATGCCCTACATACAGCTTGCCATGGAAAGGAGTAAGAAGAATTGGATGAATGTATTAAGAAAGTAGAGATTCGGAAGGAACACAGCACCTCCATGCACCTATCTGAAATTCCCATCATTGGATTACATAAGTAACTTTATCTTTATTTCCTGTTTATTTTATTTATCTTTTAATTATCTAATCCAATCACATTTGAATCCGCGTGACTGGGATTTACAAGTTGACCATAGCTTGCTTCATACCAACAATCTCTGTGGGATCGACCCTTACTCACGTAAGGTTTATTACTTGGACGACCCAGTATACTTGCTGGTTAGTTGAACGGAGTTGTGGAAAGGAAGTGCTGAGTTAATAGATGCACATACCAAAGAGCCATTAGTGATGATCACAATTTCGTCCACCAGTGCCCTTTTGAGCAAGGTGAGAAGTTTTATATAAATATATATTACTCTGTTATAACTCTTTGTTCGGTTTTTTATTTTTTTTAACTTTCAATCCGTTATCAATACTTTTAGTTTTGCCTGCTATGTCTTATGATAATTTTAAAAATTCTGTGGTTGTTAATACTTTCCTCAATTTTACTGGGATGTTCAACAAATCACATGAAGAGAATAACAAGCAGCTAGAGCTTGAAATGAAGAAAGCAGTAGTGGCGACAAAAAGAAGTGTGAACAAGAAAAGATAATACTGACAACAATCTAGACTGGCAACGTCCAATGAGCAGTAATTGGATGTAACACTAGCTTCAACAATCAGAACACACTAAGCATGACTAGAAATTTGATCAGAGAAAAAATAGTCTTGTGATTTTAGTGAGTGCATCTGTTAGCTCTGGCATTGAGATCTTAGGAAGGTAAGTAGAATGACCAAAAGGGTAGTGAAAAAGCACCGTTTATTTGGCTAAATGTTGTTTATTTTTTTATAATACAATGAACTTGTTTATTTTTTTGAAATACTATGAATGTTATAAGTTAGATGAAAATTGGATGAAAATTTGTCTTGATTAAATTTATATTTATTTTGCAATGAAAAAATCTAAAAAAAAATCTGCTTTACTATACTGACAGATTAACAGACAAAAAGTTTGTCTGTATGCAGAATTGTAAATGCTTTCCTTGGCTCTAATTAAAAAATTTTGACGCTAATTACCGATAAAAAATCTGTCAAAAAATTGACACTAGTTACCAAAATAAAAATATGTCGGAAAATCTAACGTTTATAACAAAATGGATGGAATGATTACCAAAGAAAAATATGTCGGTAATAGAGAAAAATCTGTTGTTAAATTATCGACGAAAAAAGTCTGTCAGTAACTAATTTTCGATGAGGCTTTTAAAGATGGACAAAATCTATCGGTAACTAAAAATCTATCTGTAATGAAGACCAAATCTTTTTATAAATATGTCTGTAATAAGCAATTTTCTCGTAATAAGTCGAATTACAACATTATCAAAGTTAATCCAAGTCTTTCTCGCAGTCAAGCTTATATACACAAAAATTTGTCTTGCCAACTTTATCAATCGAATTCCTTCTCAATCTCGACGAACATCACTAATCTAGAACATGACTCATCAATTGCCAATATTTTTATTGAGTAACAGGCACATATACACTTTTTATATATTCTTTATCTTTTATTTTAGAGTAACAATCATTTCTACATACGAAAGTTGAAAATGCTGACACATCTACCCATAAAAAAGAAAATTACCATTTGTATCCATAAAACATGAGTTCCATATAACAAAATAATCCAAACACTAAAAAATCACATAAAAATCCCAAATTACCCTTATCATCATCCGCATCATCCACCCCTCCTTCTCTCCTTCCCTGTCTCGTCCTTGCCTGAGCTAAACTTTGAGTTCAAAGGCACCACCACCTCATTTCCTTCATCACTACCATCACTGCCACCACCACTATACCTTTATTATCATCTTCTTCACATAAAGCAACAACAACAACAACAACAACAATAGAAAAAATAAATTGTCTCAAACCACTGCACCACCACCGGCGACCACCAAGCTTTTGCCCCCTCACTCGATTTTCTCTCTTCTTCCTCTCTCTCGCCTCTTCTCACCCCTGTTTCCTTCTCTGATCCTCTGCGTAACCACCGCCGCAGCACTCAACAATCGCTGGCGTCGTCAAGTCCCACCCAACCTCCACTCGCTGCCGCTGCATCCTTTCCCCCTTTCTTTCCTCCTCCACCATTTCCCTCTCTCTTTCTTCTTCTTTCCCTCGCCTCGCCTTCGCGATTCCAAGACCACCGTCACCTTCTGTTTTTGCCGCCTTTCGCAACCCTAGAACCGCCGCCATTGCCTGATCGCTACCGTTGTCCTAACCCGTTCCAGCTAGCCCTCCATCTCTCGTTGACACAGAGCTCCAGCCCCTGTCCAGTCCGCGGTTCCACCCGCTCTTTCCCAGTTTACAAGTTCAGAGACCACTAAACCTACATCACAGTTGGCAGAGTTGACGGACTCTAGCGGCGGCGACGAGCTCAGAAAATGGAAGGAGAGAGAGAGAGAGAGAGGATGGGGTTAGTGATGGTGGTGGTGGTGGTGGAGGAGAAAAGATGTTGCAGATGATGATAAGGGTAATTTGGGATTTTTATGTGATTTTTTAGTGTTTGAATAATTTTGTTATATAAAACTCGTGTTTTATGGGTACAAATGGTTATTTCTTTTTTTATGGGTAGATGTGTCAGCGTCTTCAACTTTCATGAGTACAAATGGTAGTTTACTCTTTATTTTAAATGTAATTGATAAGAAGTGAGATATATAAAATATTTGTCTTCTATATTATAAAAATAAAAGTATACAAAAGAAGTAAAATAGACAAGATAAAAAGACTCAGTTCGGTCAAACAAAAACGGAAACAAAACAGTAGTTACTGGTAAGCTACACCTAACAAATTGATAACACCTAATCTATTTTGACCAAATCTTTAACATCCCTTGTTCCCTAAAACTCATCAAGTTCTTGGCGGAAAAGACCGCGAGTTTGTCACGGAATATAATCTCTCACACTGAGGGGCAGCAACACGTTCATTGAACATATCATGCTACTTAGCTTGTTCTTATCGTACGTGCAATAATATGAATGATGTACAGTTGTGTAATGCCTTGGGAATATATGTTTGTAAGATTTAAGTGGATTGATGATTGTGGGTACGAATGTATACAAATTACGAATGAATTCAATGAAAAAATAGGATGAACATGTGGATTTGTAAAAGACTAATGTTACTCTACCAATTTGCTAAGCTCAACTATACTAATTCTATTACTTTTCCCTTCAAAGTCAACTATATATCGTTACCATTTGATGCTTAGTACATGATCTCTTTCAACAAATGTAGATACCAAGCTCAAAGTGCTTTACCTTTTATGCAGAGAATTGGATTGCTGTAAGGAGGAAATTTCTCAGGTTGTTACAAAATATAGGATGAGTTTTCAAACCATGAAATTTGATTAGGTCCAAGATAAATGCAAATGGCAAATATGGATTTTATATGGCAACGAAATAAATCTCTATCACATAGTTTTTCAACAAATAAAGAAGGATCTAATTTTGAGCCATGGCACTGCTCCTATGTTAGATTATGGTGTAAGGTTTTAAATGGATAGAACTAGATTGGTCGAGTGGTCAGCTCACTCGTCCACTTAAGTAAGTGTCGGGAGGTTGTATCTCGCTTTGTACATGTAGCAACCCATTGGCCAGCGACAGACTCTTAAATGGAGCTCCCAACCAAAAAGGAGATTATAGTGTGTAGGAGAACTAGGCCTCAAGTGAAGACGCATTACTCTTATAAATATTGGGTGAAACACCCACTCGAAAGGTATGCTATCTAATCTTAATCTTAATAGCTCTTGAACTTAAACTAACTCGATTGTTAGACTACCCCACTCCCCATCTGATTCGGAAATCTGAATTGACAAAAGTCTAGGTCCCTCCTAAGAAGATCCTACACAGGTAACTTCTTTTGAGCAATAACTACTATCAATTCTTGCTCCTATTTGTTTGGTGTTCTATTCTCTAGTATTCATCAAGATAAATTTTACAAATAAAACTTCAAGTTGCAAAAAAGAAAAAGAAAATGATCGATTAAATCATAACCAAATTTAGAATATGGTCTTTACAAGTGAGCAATTGTATAAACCTATAAGGAAAAAAGAATAAATCAATGGTTTACTTGCACTGCTGTTTGTGAAAAAATCTTTCGTTTAGAAGTTTTGTTATCAAACTCTTCAACCTTCTTGATCCCGGACCAGGGTTGAGCACACCATAATTATCACTCCTCAAACCTGAACATGTTCTATGAATTCCATCACTCTTTGATGAACACCATCCACCAAAAGAAAATTGCCCATGATGTCTCTTCAAAAGCTCTCTATCAATCTTATCGAGGACAAGATCATTCCGCTTGAACTTTCTGGCGAACGGACGGCTACTCATAACCATTTTCCGGAAATCTCGCAGCCCTAGAGACCTCGGATGCTGTTTCGGAGGATTGTCCCAAGTGATGTAATGAAGGTCATGGTTAGCAGTGGTGTTCTTGTAGTCATGAGAGTTGCATATGACCGTTTGGAAGTATCCTTCCGGCGACGACACGAAGTTAGTGTAGTAAAGGAGAAGGGTCCTTGGCAAATTTTCCCAGCCCATAATGCAATACTCTGAAAATGATCTTGATAGTATTGTCCATGCTGAACCTGAAATTGTTTTCGCCATTTCCGAAGAACATTGTTAATTAATCAAGTTAGTTGATTCAACATATATGTCACAAATATAGATTATATGTCATGCATCTTTAAAAGTATAATACAATATTATGTCTCAAGAGTCAAGACTGCATTGAATTCTGTCTTTGAAATTAAAATAAAAAGAAAAAAAGAAAAAAGAGATTTGTCCCTATTATCTGAACTATTTTCGGGACGAGTAATAGAAAGCCAACCTTTTTCATTCACATAAGCCAATGTTGTTTCAAATTATTTTGTTTATTTTAGATTCTAGATCCTAAATCATCAACTGTAAATTCTAAACCCTAAATTCTCAAAAATGAGCATTTTTAGAAGTAGACAGAAAACGGTTAATGTTAGCTAACTAAAGGTTAGTTTTCTGTAATTTCTCTTGCGGCAGAAAAAGTTATGCTTTGTCTTCACAACCAAACGGGTTTATATATTTACTATCTTTGTATTTCTATATTTCTATCTCAGACAATATTCAAATAATGTAGTGCAATGCTAAACACCATTAAGAGATGTCATCTTATGTTGATAAAAGAAAATTTTGACAGTCAACATTACACAACCAACATTGCAGCTAATATTTAATATAAGAAAAAAAAATCTAAAATTCTTAAAAATAAAAACATTCGAAACTGAATTAAAAAAAATATTCAAAGTTTAAAATTAATAAAAGCTCCTCTTTAGTATGTTTTATACAGGATTTGTTAGGCAACTTGTTATACTGTTGATTAAAATTGGCTGCTATAATGTTGTTCGCTCACATTACTTGCAAATTTTAAATTCGCAACTAAAACAGAGAAAAAAATGTGATTGAATTGATTAATTAATTGAGAAATGTTAAGAGCCAATACATTTTATCAATATTAGTCAATATTTAATGTAATACTTTATTTTTAAAAGTTTAGGATTTAAAATTAGTATTTAGAACTTAAAAGTATTGACTAAAAATTATAAAATTTATTATTGGTGATATAGTATTTTTCTAACGAAGCTATCTAAACACAAATTTTGCCAATGAGTTAATGACATAATCTCTCCATACTCACCTAAAAATTCGTGAGTTCGAGTCTTTCTATCTTTGATAAAAATACAAAAAAAATCCAAACACAAATTTCACTATGGTCCTCTATTGAGATTTGAGAAAGAAGGCACGTGTATTGGTGGAATCAAAACAGCTCTAAAAGTAATAAGTAATAAGGCATCTATGGTTGCATGTGTATCAAACAAGAAATAGTGGACACCTCACACTGCACACAACAGACAGCAGCTCTTCAATGATGTGGATGCCATTTGTATTTTGCAATCTCAAGAAGATGTAGTTAACTTCTCTCTTTACAAGTTTGATATTTAGTCTAAAAATTTAGAAGTAAATTGTCATATGTCACACATGAACATGTGCATCCCCCAAAGTTTAAGAGTTATCCAAGAATTAATTAATCATGATAATAGTTAAGAAGAGATACTATTAAATTGTTTGGTGGTTGATAAGTGATAGGAGGTGTGGGGTTTCACTCAATATAATTACACTCAACCGACAAAGGTATGGTAAAGTTGTTGTTGAAGCCACATGTGATTCTTCAAATCCATGAACAGCTAGCACCACCACCAACCATTTAATTAATAATTACCAAGCATCCATGACCATGACCAATTGCCAAGATCTGACTAGGACAATTTGGTACCATCCACAACTCTTTAATAATAGTTGTATAATATTTAAACTCTTTAACCCTAAATCCAATCACTACCTATATAACTCTATAGGTTCAGGTGTTTTTGTTGCTTTGTTTTACATCATTGTTAAGCAAATGTTGACCTTTATAATGTAGAAAATATTGCTCTAATCCAAAATTTGCTAAGCTAGTGACATGAAATGTAGAATGATATTATACGCACCAATAAGTAAAGACAAGAGGGAAGAAAAATATTTAAAAATAGAGATAAGATGTAAAATATAACTATATAAATAACTAAGGGCCTTAACCCCATGAAAATAATTATGATCTTAATTGATCATTGCAATTTGCAGTTTTATTTGCACCATATGAATATTTAAAAGGACAACTTGTGGCTACAACTATTCAGGTTTCAGAGTTTTTCACATCGTCCTGATCTAAGCCATTTAAATAAGATTCATAACCACACATCATATTAGCATAAAAAAATGGTTTGATTCATATCTTAATTACTATTAGATGGGATATTATATCTGATCCTAATCACACCAAATCCATTAATAAGAATGTGTGTGTATGTTTAATGAACAATATAAAATTAAGTATATTATCATTACTAATAACAAAACCCAGAATAATAAGAATAGAGAATGAAAGGCAAAGTAACAGTAAAACAAAAAATACCAACCTGTGTAGAGTTTAAAAGATGTTGGGAGACTCCTTTGCTTAATGACCCACCAAATTTCTGATTTATTAAGGCTATATAGACCCGGGTCTATAATCATAGGCTTCCCTCTCTTATTACTGAAAAAAGGGTATTAAAAAAAAGCAAAAAAAGTTAGAATAATTTAGAAACAAACCACAAAACTCTAATAAATCAACAAAGCTACTTACAATTTCCAACCCAAGCGACTGCTATGCTGTACAAAATTGATATCCCTTGGTACCTCACTAAAAGCTTGAATCAGATCTGAAAAAAATTCATAGTAATCATCAACATATGCAAATCAACAACAATGAACAAAAAGGACTAAGGGTAAGGAGTATAATTATACAAATAATACTTATGAAACAACAGAAAATATAACATAAAATTTGACACAGCACTTTAATTAAGGCCACTCACCATACCATCTTGTGTTACCAAAGGATAATCAGAAGCACTAAGATTAATAAACCAATCCCAGTGACAGATCCTAAGAAGCATTGCCATGGCATGAAGGGTCGTTGCAAGCATTGTTGGTCCCCTATATGTCACCAAATTGGGTTTCCCAACAACCCAAACATTCCCAACTTCACCAAACACAGGTTCATTGGCCACAAATTCTGCAACTTTCTTGTGTTCAATTTGTGGTGCCCCATAATCCATGTGAATCAAGTAGTAGTTCCCTGGGTGGTACAGAACCTTCATCAATCTCTTGAGCTTCACAAAATCCCCTTTTGATGCAGAGATCAAGTAGGCAAATGTAACTGGGTATGTTCTGTTGTTGTTGTTGTTGTTGATGGATTTGATTGCATTGAAGTAGTTTCTGCTGTTAGATATTGGTGTGGTTAGTCTTATGGGGATGTAGAAGAAAATGAGAAATATTGAGGTTACGATGAAGGAAACCATGAAGATTTTGATACCCATTTGAGAGAAAATTGCAACGGAAATATAAAAATTGAAACTTTGTAGAAGAGAAAAGTGGGAACCGAAGTTGGGAGCTTGAGTAATTAAGAGGAAGAGGTTGTTATGAAGTTCAATGATTAATATTTGGGAGCTTTTGGTTTATAGTGTGAACTATGAAGATAAATTATTATTTTATTAAAATGTTTTGGGGAACTAGGAATATTGTGGCTTACATTTCATTTCATTTCAATGAATAGTAATGGTTCTTTTCTTTGAACTCAAGGTCTACATTTGTCACTAAGTTGAGACCTCAAGTTTTATATTCTGGTTAGTGCATTTTTGCACTTTATATAAGAACTACTATTTAATGGCATGCTAGTTGGCAGTTGCTACGTCAAAAGAAGAGGTAGCAGTTCATATTCTGTGCCCACTTCCTAGTAAAGTGGATGGATGTTCCTTGTTAGAGTACATTTGAGCCTTTTTGATTTAGTTACAATAATGTCCTTTGATTTTGATACATTTGCAACTCATGGGCATGTAAGTGATTGTGATTCTGTAAGTGCGTGTGCATGTGGCAAGAAATTGATGAAAATGACATAAGGTTATCATGTCTCATCAATTGCCTAGAGGGGGATTTTATGCTTCAATCATATGTTAACAATAATATCTAGTGATTATTGAACAAATGAAATTAGATGATCAAAAATTAAAAGATCATTGGATATGATAAAATAACACATTATTTGTGAGTAAATTATATTTTTCTTTTGTAAATAATGAGTTTCTTTTTTTTTATTAATTTGGAAACTTATTCTGAGGGTTACTTGAAATTGGGTTGTTTTTTGACTTAAATGTGAGGTTTTGAGACAACGTCTGACTTTTGCTGGTATCGAGGTGCCGCCATCCGAGTTTCTCTTGAAGAAGTAGGGGGTGGTACCTGCAAGAGATTTCGATGCTTAAGTTAGTAAGAATTTAAACAGGTTTTTTAATAGATTGAGTTCGAAAAATATCTAAGGTATTAGAATATTTATAAGTGTAGATGTAAAGTCAATAACCACCTTGAGTAGTCTTACCTTTGATGATGCGTTTGTTATTCCCTTTTATTAGAGAAGTTATTAAGATCTCCTTTTTAGATGAATAAAAAAAATAGTAGGAGTTGATTATTTAAATAAGTCGGACCATATTAGCGCTATGTGGGCTGATCTTTATGAGGTTAAATAGATTTTAGAGTGTGATATAAATTCTTACTCTATAAATTAGGCTTTTAATTATTTTAGACCTAACTAAATTGTGAGTCATTGCATGAATAAAAATAATTAACCTTAAGAATCGCTATTAGTTCAATTGATTTACCTACTTTTAGTAGTTACTTTTCTAATATCTATGGTTATTCTTAGACGGCAATGTACCCAATTGGTGATTAGTTTCCAATTAATTTGGTGAGCTAATGTTCTCATAACAATGAGTAATGATATGCCAATAAATTATAGTTTAAATCGCATAATCTTTTTATATCTATTTAAGAAGTTGTGAGTTTGAATCTCTCTATCTTTAATTAAAAAAAATTGAAAAATACAAGATACAATATGATGGTGACCTTTAAAATTTAAGGTAATACTTTATTTTTCTTCCATAACATTTAATTTGAATTTAAATTTTGTTTTTTTTTTTAATTTTAGGATAAAGTACATTTTTTATATCCAAAATTTTTAAAAAAATTTAAAAATATTCTTAATGTTTAACTTATCTTAATTTTATTTCTAATACTTTAATTATATTATTGAACATTAACACCGCTAACGATAATATTCACATAGAAATTGTATGCTGAAAAAATGTCGTCACTTATAAAAACATATGATACTGAATTACTTACTATAAGTATAATCACACATTTGTTAGTAAATTATATAAAAAAAATTAGATATTCAAATTATTTTTATATAATTAAAGTGATACGCTTCAATAAAATAAATTATACAATTTACTAAAAAAAGTAATGCTTACCAAAATGGTTTTATTTTTAATAAAATTATTACTGTATTAAAGTAAGTTTGAATAGAACTGGTACATTCTAAAGGTACTATCAATATAATTTTTATTTAGAAAAATTTTTACTAAGTAGTAAATAATATTTGTGTTCTAAAGTCTAAACATTTACATTTTATTTAATTTTATGTTTAATATTTAGTTTCAATTATATCCTTAATATTTTAATAATGTGGTTCAATTATATTTTAGATAAGACAATATATGATGTAATAATTCTATGTTGATGTCTTAATAACACGTGAATAATGGTTACGACGAATCAATGACACGTCAGGATATAATTATCAATTAAATACGAAGAATATTCTTAAAATTTTTTAAAAACATTTGAGATAAAAAATATATATACTTTTATATATATTAATCAATATTGGATAAACATTTTATTATTGTCACTTCTTCGATTAAAGCTATTAAAAATTTGAAACCAAAATATTAAACATGTGAATGTAAAATCTCGTTATATATGTTTTTAATCTTTTGGTGTTTGTTAATCTTATTTCTAAAGCTTATTTTCTTGTTTAATTTAAATTTAGGAATTAACTTTGGTGAAAAACAAAAGAAAAGGGAGCTTCAAGCATCACAATTAATTTTTTCTCTCGCCTTTAACCCAAGCCAAAGCTCCCATAGGATTTGAAGAAGTGTAGTGCAAATGTCCGTATAATATTGTGAATAAATTGTTATTGTGCTCCCTAAATCGGTAATTCCATTCCCAAACACCAAAATGTCAGCAATGAGAAAAATCTCTGATACATAAAATACTAACTCAAAATACGATAAAAAAAAAACCATTAATTATACACGACAATAAACAGATGAAAAAATAAATACAAAGATGCAACAATAGTTTAGGAGTATTCCTATTAGACATAAATATCAACAGCTCGTGAATACACTCAATAATGTAAAAAAATATTTGGAAGATGGTGGACGGATTGAGTGGTAGACCTAAAATCTAAAATTTATCATTTTTTCTTCTAAAAAAAATAGATATGGAGAGAGTACTGAAGAAAAGTCTATAGTCTTTTAGAAACTCATGCTTACTCTTAAAAAATTAGAAAAGAATAGAATATTAGGTGGAAAAAAAGCTGAACATAATAGATATTAAGTGCAAAAATGTAGAACCTCCCATAGCACTGTAAAAAAGCAAAATTGGAAGAAAAATTATAACTGCCCGTCTGCCCTAGGAAAAATCAAAGAATGTGATATATTTAAAACCACGAAAGATTAGACAAGGTTCATCAAGAACAGTCACCATAAACATAACCAAACCTATCTCTTGAAAGATGTGAACATAAGAAGCAAAAATCACTACAAGGAATAGTATATTTTTGACGCTAAAAATGAACGGTTAAATTTTTTGTCGATATGTTTTGACAGTTTATTATCGATATAATTAAAAAAAGACAATTAAAAATAACATATTAAAATTAACAGCCAAATTTTTTATTATTTTAGTGACACTAAACATATCTATTATTTTGGTGACATTAAACATATCAACGGATATGGCATTTATTTATTATTTATTTAAAATATCAATCCCATGTTGCCATTGATATACTTGGATGATCTAGATCATTGTTAAAAATTAGATAAATGATATTAGATTTAATGTATAAAATAAACGCTTAAAGTATTTTTTTTATTCAAACTAAAATCAACAAAGATGTCATTAATTTTTATCAATAAAAAAAATTTCCTCGCACGTTTTCTGCAGAACTTTTTTCTTTTAATATTGGGCTTCCATTGGTGCAATCCACCAAAATGCCAAAAAAAGCGTGTTTTATAATGATCTGTATTTTTTGAAAAAATCTAAATATAAATAAATTATAATTTATTTTATTAATTGAAACTCC
>NC_029777.3:83676393-83694536 GCF_000817695.3 Arachis duranensis
AAAAAAAAAGTTTAGTTAATATTATTATTAAGTTTAAAATTTACTAGTATGAGTAAATATTGGTATTTTTCGGTGAACTTGGCTTTGCTAACGTTTCATCGTATATCTTTTACCATTATGTTACTAATGTCATTTATATTAATAACTTGTATATTTATCTCTACATATTTATCCTCCAACTCCTCCACCCCTTCAGCAGACCCCTACATCCATGTCTCCTCCCATGATAGACCCTGCAGTAGTGCCAGCCTTCTCTCATGGGTCCTAGCCAGATCCCATAGCACAGATGGTCACTAAAATGACAATTTATCCTATGGCATTACTAGGTAAAAACTTCTCTAATTCGTATATAAATAAAATATATAGTGAAATTGATTTAATGTATATTTTTACTAATTGTAAGTTTTCTGTTTGTAGGTTTGCATCGGATAATAATGTCTGTATATAGGAGTATATAAACGTTGTTAAGCTATTGTATAATTACCATTGACTGAGTTACAAGAAGGTTTCCCCTGAGATCAAAGAGCGGAGTTTGATAAGTGGCAGTAATACTACTATCAACTTTGCCTTTTAGTTCTATTTGTAGGAGAAATTAATTTGGGATGAGGCCCACCACTATCGCATGGCTAAGCATCTTCAGTAGATGTTACAGGACGTGCGGATGAAAAGGGATCACCTTACGTAGTGGCTTCGACCCGACATTAAGAAGGCCATATATTTGTACTGGGAGACTGATGAGGCTTTCAAACATCGCCAGGCCACAAATAGGGCTAACAAGGTGTCGGCCAAGGCATCGAAGTACACAGGGGTTCGGCCATAATTATAAAAAAAAGGACTAAAATGGTAAAACTTCTTTCAATATGTAAAGCTTGTTTTATCTTTGTTTCTTTAATTAATTATCATTTCATTTAATCTGCTTGTCCACTATGTGTAGACAAACTCGCTGGACCATCCTGTTGCCATGGCAGAGGTTTTCAAGAAAACCCACATGCTCAAGGAGAATGAGAGATTTGCTTATTAGTGGTCTGCGGACTTTTATGTGAGTAATTGACTAAAATTATTTAATAAAATACTATCACAACTATATTTGTCTTAACATTCACATGTCATGTATTGAGATTTATAAAGCTAGAACTTCGAGACCGCAACCCAGCAATCTCAACAAAGTGGGGAGGGTGGCAATGCCTCAATCGCATCCGTGGTGGATCCTAATGCGATGTGGTGCCTGACCGTATCTGAGTCGCAGAAGAACCGCAAATTTGAAGTGTGGTCGTTCTTTGTCAATGACCTTCACGCTTCCACCTTCAAGGCATCTTCTACCTCGGCCATCAGCCTTACAAATCCCCAGGACATAGATTTGCGTGTGCAAGTTCACAGTCTAACCCAGAGCCTATAGGATCAGGGATAGCAGCTACATTTGACAAGATAGAATGAACTCCTTGCATGCAAGGTAGAGAGGGATGCTTGAGATGCGGAGATAGAGTCCCTGAGGCAGGAGCTCAGGCAGGACTTGCAACACATGCAGTGAATGTGGCAACAGATGACGATCTACTATGAGTAGATGCGCGTGGTTGGCAGCGCTGTTGTTGGAGGAGGGCCCACCTCGTCATCTGCACTTGCACCAGTACAGACACTGGCACCCACAACATCACCACATCAGGACAAGCAGGACGATTAGGAGGAAGAGGACGACGACGATGATTTTTAGTTTTTTATTTTAATGAAGAGTAAATTATTGAAATGGTATCCAAAAGTTTATATCGTTGACAAAAATAACCCCAAAAGATTCTAACGACAAATAAACTCCTAAAAGATTTAAAAAGCACGACAAAAAGAACTAGATATTAAATATGTAAAATAACTTTAGAGACCAGATTTTGATGCAATTTTTTGCAAGTATTATTTAAAAAAATAAGATGTTTCCATATTTAAAATTTGGTAATTTTATCTCAAGTGAATTTTTTTAAACACCATTTATTGTGAATGATCAATATTTTTTTGAAAAATAAAAAAATAAATCTAGAGATCAAATTTTGCTCTAAATATTTTTGTGCACCTTTTAAATATTTATTCAAATGTTATCATAAAATTCGGATCAAATAGATAAGTCGTATGCTAAATATGAATTTTTTGTCACTTATAAAAGATATAATATTTATTAGTTATTTTTGTCCCATTTTTAAATTATTAAGGAGTTATTTTATCAATTGCATCTATCAAAAACTTTTTTTTTCAATACCTAAATTTTTCAAATATCAAATTAGTAATTAACTATTTTAATAAAATATATTCAATTTTTATTATTTTTTATTTAAATATTAACTATGATAATGTGTTCCACTAAAGCAGGTTATAATAAAGAATATTAATTAAAAATATTAACAAAATCTTTATTACCGTCTAATTTTTTATTTTTTAAAAATAATTATTAATTAATATTATTGTTAAATTTTTCATGAAAAAAATTTGACGGTAATTATAGTGTCAAAAAATAAAAATGGTGCTTCTATTGTTATCGGATTTTTTTCGACGGTAAAACCAAACCGTATTAATCATTCTAAAAGTTATTATTGTCGGATATTTTCAACGATAATTAGCAATGAATTTAAGTGATTTGATAGTAATGTATTTCCCGTGACGTTTATATTGTCTAATTTCATCCAATAATAAATCCAACTGTAACAATATTATCGTCAGATATTTTGGTCAATTTCAACCGTTTTAAACTACTTTTTTGTAGTGTAAAAACTTCTAATGGGACTGTTTCGAAAATTCTAACATTACAAACTCACCGTAACATTTTTCGCAATTTCAAAAAATACCCTGAAATTTGGAACAACTCGTATACTTTTCCAACGGGAAAAACTCCTTAAATCTAAATACTCTCCAAATGTTTCCATCATCTTCAGTACTTCACTATTATCACCAGTACCTTCCAAATACCCAGCAATCATATTCGCAATCACATTTTCCTTCCCAAAATCCCAACCTTGCATTTCATGGGAAATTTTTGGAGTGTGACACGCTTGTACATATCATTTTCCATGGGAAGATGTTTATTGCATCTAAAGCCTGTAGTTATATAAATAATTAAATTACGTTATTTTAGAGACAGACTTGGGAACAGATCAAAATATATACCAAGTATCACATCCATAACAGCAATTGATAACTTTTTTTTTTGTGTGTGTGGTACGACGACCCATGTACATGTGAACTGCAGAACTACTTTTGTTTTCCCTATCAATGTGGCCAAACTTCAATTCTATCACTGAAACGTGCACATTACTTTATTTTTCAAGTATATTTTATTTTGTTTTCAACCAACAAGCATATAGAGACTGATTTTTTTTTTAATATTAGAACAAATTGTGTGATGTATCCCAATATTTTAGTATATGTGAATTTTATTTTTGTATGAGATAATTTTTTACGTTTTAAAAGACACAAAACATCACTAACATTTTGTATGTAAAAATAATTTTTAAATTTGTTAAATACAAAACAGCAATGCTTTTTTTATTTAAAAAATAAAAAATATATATTTTTCACAAAATGGCAGAACCGTTTTGTATGGGGCATTTTTTTTTAAATTGGGTATAGAAAAACGTCATCAACGTTTTGATGTTTTTTATTTTTTTAATTAAAAAAGTTAAAAACGACAGTGACGTTTTGTATATTTCCACAATGATATTAAATATAATTTTTTAGATATTTTGATGAATTATATCAATACAGACCCAATATTAAAAAAAAAAGTTCGCATATATAATACTCTTTTTGAATTATATTTTTGTTCTGATGTCTTTTTCTCTTCAAATGAAACAGATAATTTGGTGATTTATGCCTTTTTTTTCCTTTTTGAAAATAAAACTATGGCTTATATATGGATTACACCAAAGATTGTTTCTTTTACGAGGGGAAAAAACGAAAGTTTGTTTCCAGAATCAAATCATTACTGGTGATAAGTGAGAAAATTAGGTATAACAGAAAAAATGATTTAGCTACAATATGCCTTAAAAATATATATTAAAAGTATAATAAATAAAAACTTTTAAGTTTTTAATATATTTAAGGTCAATTTGGATGAACAATTTAATTAAGTTATATTAAAATTATTTTATAAATAAGTTATTTTGTATTTGATTTTTTAGTTATAAAAATGTTTATTTTAAATGAAAATTTAATTAAAAAAATTTTATTATAAAAGAAGTTAAATCAATTTTTTTTATAAATACTTTAAATAATTTTTTAAAAAGTCACAAATTAATTTAAAAATTGTACTAAATATTAATGCTGTAACTTTTTATAAATTAAAAGTTAAAACAAATTATTTATAAACTTATTCAAACTAGTCTTTAATATATTAAGAATATAATTTTTTTTAAACTTTAGTCAAATGTTTTTATTTATATATTATTATTAAAATATATACATATTAAAAAATTCTTTTGAATATTATAATAATCGCTACCATATTTTATTAGGACGATTTCCTAAACTAATAATTAGTGAGAGTTGTCATTTCTTTCTAACATACTAAAAATAAAAGAAAGAAAATCATCTGGAAAAAGACCAAGACCTATTTAGAATGGGGCCAAGGACGAGACAACATTTATGCTGTGTTTGTTTGATGGGATATAGACATTAATATATAGACATATTAGTATATATTTATTGTTTCTTTGGTGAGATATGAATTTTTGAAGGACACGGTGAGACACAAACATATATAAAATACATGTATTTGGTGTCTTTCAAAAAAGATGAGACACAGAGACACATTGATGATACACAAATATTTATTCTTTTTCTCTTTAGTAATTTATTCTTATCCTTATTCTATTGGTGATAATATAAAGGTAAAATTGATATTAAATTTATACTGGTGTGTCTTGTCCAATATCACCAAACACAATAAAAAATTAGTATATTTGTGTCTGTGTTCATGTATTTAAAAGACAATAAACAAACACAATCTTATAGCACAAATATAATAGAGATTACAGTGGAATAAAAATAATATTTGTGAATATTGGGAATTCGTTATGTGTTTTAGGATAAGAATAATGAGTACAAAATTCGTAATTGGAAGAGAGGGAAACGAAACATGTTTTGTAAACATGTGGATACTATTTTTTTTAGACGCGTTTTAATGGATGAATGTAGGGACTTTACCATTATTTTTACTATTATCTATTTTGAATTCTGTTTTTTTCTCCAATCAATATGGGACTTTACAAACGGCTTCACGCCTTCACAAGTATGAAGAAACTCCCTTATTGGATACCCAGAGATTATCAACGATTCAACGTGTTTTCTTATATCTCAAGAGTCATTGTCTTACAATTTTGACTATTAAGTATCTTTAACGATTTGAAATTATTAAAAAATAATTTTCTGAAGGATCAATTGTAATAGATTGTGATAGAAAGATGAATACACCAAGGAACTAGCACAAATTATCTATAGAAACTATGCTAACAAATACCTAACTGAAGCGGCAATTATAATAGAAAAGAAAAAATTTTCCTTCTATCTAGCTGTAACTTTAACCAACACTATAACTCTAACAAAATGATCACACATTTTTTAAATTAATTTTCTAAAAATTAAAATAGTCATATTGATGTTGATGAGGATTGATAATGATTATTGATGATTGTAAGTTATGATGATGATAGATTGAATAATAATAAATTGAGTGGTTTTGATTTGGATTAATTGGAATGAAAGTGATAAAATTGAGTATGAGCATGTTATAGAAAGGATATGGAATTGCATTGAATACCTTTAATGTTGTTTTGGGTGTAATAACATTGGTTTTGGATTAAGAGCTTTGGAAATTTAGAGGTTTGGTATTTTTGGTAAAAACTTGATTTTTGACCAACTTCAACGGATCACAACATGACTTTTGAATTTTCAAATTTTGTCAAACTTATTTCAAATGAAAATTGGGTTCGAAAAGTTTAAGACGTTCGAAGAACGGACTAAAAATGATTTTTAACGAAAAAGTTATGCGCGTTTGAAATTTGGTGTCCAAATCTATTTTTGCAAACTCAACAACTTTTGAAGAAAAAGGGGAGCATGCGTACGCAAGATGTGCACGCGATGCAGGATTTGGGTTCTGCTCAAGCATTCCGTGTACACAGAGCATGGCATGCATACGCGGACACACCAATTTGGATGCTCGTGTATGCAAGAATGTGCACGCAACGCGAGAATTCTTTGCTGTTTTGTAGCTCACGCACGCGGACCAGGGGTTGCGTACACGAGATGCCCATTTTTTACACCACCCGCGTATGCAGATGGCATGCGTACGCAGAATCCCTGTTTTGGCCAAAAATGAGATTTTCGAACATTTAACCAATCCTCTAACTTTTTAAACCTTTAAAATTACCTTCTAAGGTCCGATACCTAATTTCTAATTATAGGAAGAGGGGTGAACCTAAAGAGAGAGTTACCTGGTAGTGAAGAAAGTTTATGAAGTGATGATTTATGTTTAAAAAGTACAAAAATGCTGAATATGAAATGAACGAAGGCTAATTTGATGATGATTGATTGATATTGAATGATTATATGGCTTATGCACTTTTATTATCGGAGATACGAGTTTCTCTGGGTAGACGCAGTGGCTCATCACCACTTACTCCAGGTTGAGACTCGGTACTCTACTGATCCTCTGTCTACTACAAGATTTTTGCTTATTTGAGAGAATATTTTGGTGAAGGTTTCTAAAAACTTCCACAATACATTTTATTTATGGCAATTTAAAAAACCTCCACTAATATTAATTAAAATTAAATTTTAAAACAAAATCTAATTTTAAAACAAAACCTAATTTTTCCTTTTTTTCCAACACGATAGACTGGGTTAGCTCTGAGAGAAAGAGAGCTTCTGGATCTCGTTCGCCATCCACTGTCATCGGCTTCAAACAAAACCGCCATTTTCGCCGTCGTTCCCGCTGTCATTTCTGCCGCCGGCACCGTCACCACTGCCGTGTCCGTTGCGGTAGAGAGCTTCTGGATCAGGGAGGTTGATGTTGGCCCCGATGGTAAGATCTGTTATGAGGATTTCATCGCCAGAATGGTAAACTCTTCACATATCAGATCCTTGCAAATTCCATTCGCTCTGCTTCTGGATTTTCCTAAATGTGTTCTTCCTTTTTTCTCAGCTATTTCCGTATTGCTGTTTCTTCTTCTTCATGTTTGGTTTTTTTTGTGCTGTTTCTTCTTCATGTTTGTCTTCTAAATCCCTTATTGAAACCCTAAAACCTCACATAAGGAATATTGTGCATATTGGCTGCGTTTGTCTCAAGTGTCATTTATTCATTTTTGAAATTAAACTAATTTCTCCATGGATGATCATTTTGACATGGTCAAGATAGATCGATGAGATGAACGGTGGACAATGAATGAGGTGTGACCTGTGCTGCCGCAGTGGCTACCGGCTATTGAATTCTCATAGCTTAGATTCCAGATTCTGCTGCAGCCATGTTTTTGGCCTCGTAATCGCTTCCGATCAAATTTCAGGTTAACCTTTGAAGTTTGAAGCTTATCTCATCCTACTCCTCGCTTGCTTATATTTTCTTCTTATTATGATAGATAGAATAATTATTATAATTATAGAATTTCATACGAATTTAGCATCATTGTGCGTTTCTTCGTTGACTTGAGTCTACTGTGGTTGATTTTGTAAAATTCGCTATTTTCATCATCCTATTATACCTTTTGGTAGGTGCTATTCTTGTTTGAACATGTTTTCTAACTAATTGAAGTTGCTGCTGCTTTACATATGTCTCTTGGTTATCATTTTGATCTTCAAGTTCTTTATGTTTGGTTGCTTCCAGTAGCAGAAATAAGCTAATTAATTGCTGTGCTTCTATAACAAGTTTAAGTTAGGCATTGGCAAGACATATTTCTAATTGTGAAGACAATTTTGTGATTAATGGAGTTGTATTTGAAAATATACTTTCAATTTCATGCTTGCCTGCCACAGAAGCTTGCTTAGCCATCAGACTCCATGGGAGACATGGCGATCATTTTGAAATTAAACTTCACATATTTGCACCTTGTATCATTGATGATCACAGTTAGCATAGCATCACAGAAAATAAACAAGTCTTCTACTCTAGAAGGTACTTATCTTGTCTCATTCATTAATTCACATTCATTTTGCTTCTTGATTACTAGTATTAACATGAGTACTTCTTTGATTGACATATGAAACTTGTCTTGAAAGTACTGAAGATTCTGATGTACATATGATATTTGTTGGATCACTAATAAGCAATAATATTTAAATAAAGTCTTTGAGCCTTAACAAGTATAAATGAATCTGTGTTTTCTTTTTTTTTTCTTTCTTTTTTACTTGCATTTTAATTTCATCTTGCATCAACTTGTGTTGAACATTGCAAGGTATGTCTTCATTTTAGCTTGCAAATTTTGTTTTTGAATTCCATTATCCTGTTAATGATTGGATTGAAATTTTGTTCTGCTTATTGGTGGCTATGGTTAGCATAGCGTCACATATCTCAACCTTTTTTTTCTTGTTTCAGTTGTTTAAATCCAGTGATCCAGTTTTCATTCCAGTTCCTGATAACTCTGCCAATAAGAGGATGTTTACTCTGTCTTGCCCTTAGAAACTATGCTCATGTTCCTTTTATGAAGTGTCTCTAATGTTGTGACGTGATTGAGAATTAGTGATTGCTGATAAGGAGGTCTAGTGTAGTTTGAATCAAATAATTTCCTGTTCTTACTATTCCATAATAAGTGCCAATAAGTACTAACATAAAACTCTCTCTCTGATCATACATTCCAATATTTTCCATAAGGTTATTTTAGAACCATTATGGTCTGTGCTCCACATTCTTGTTGGGATAAGACTAATAAACTACTTAATTGCATTCCTAGCTAGTGTCGTAATAAGAAACCTTTATCTAATCATATTTTAATTGCATCGTTTTAGTTAAATATATCAATTAGTCTTATTTGATTGTAATAAATTTAGGCTAGTCAAATAATTTTAATTTACTAGTTCAGTTAAATAAATATTAAAAGAATTTAAATTTTATTTTATATATATATTAATTCATTAATTAACCACAAACTCTTAAA
The DNA here is from genome assembly GCF_000817695.3 of Arachis duranensis. NCBI lineage: Eukaryota > Viridiplantae > Streptophyta > Magnoliopsida > Fabales > Fabaceae > Arachis > Arachis duranensis. The sequence goes on from NC_029777.3 coordinate 83,685,510, forward strand.
TAAAACTAGTTTTAGAGTTTGAATTCAGTAATCCTCCTTGAATTGAAACCGAAGATTCGATCTTATGTATCCAAAGATATCTTACAATTAGCTTAAGATTTAAGTCAAGTTCATAATTTGAAAAGGGACTATATCATATTCTCTCATGTAAAAATTTCTTATAATTTTGTATATAACTCTGTGTTGGATTTTATTAATCATAAGTCATCTTGTGGTAAAGATTAAGCGCAAATAGAATCCAATATGTTGCATAAAATGTGCTTGCATATACTTGGTTAGAGAGTAAAGTATACCAATACACTAAATAAAAATACCAATACACTAAATTATTCTCTTTAATTATTATGTTCTGCTATTTGAGTTTAATTTGCAGAGGAGGCTCGGTACTGCTGTTTCCCTTTATTAATTAATCTCTTTCATTTCTTTATTTTTATTTTACAAATTAAACTCACTCGTGAATTTAATTTCTGGTTTTATTAGGCATTTGCTTGGGTTTCTTCTATTTCTGGGATTAAAGTGGATACTGATTTTTCTCTCACCAGTTTCTTGTTCTTGCTTTTGAACAAGCGCTTGTTGAGGTAAAATAATAATTATATTTTGTTTTGTTTTAAATATGTTATAAGTTTATTATAGCTTTATAGTTTATTATGTTAGAAGTCCCATATATATTTAGTAGTACACATGTCTAGTAATTATTTTTTCCTACTTGAAGTTTAACTAGCAACAATGGATAAATCTTGGATTGCTAAGCCACGAAACTCAGATGAATATATAGTTGGTCTAGAAAACTTCTTGGATTTTGCATTTCAACATAGAGCAATTGAGAATAGTAAGATAATATGTCCGTGTCCAATTTATTAGATAGCGATGCTATTGAAGATAATGTAGCTACTAACTTGGCAAGGGATATGTTTGAATGAAAATTTGTACAAAATTTTACCAAAGGTAACATTTTAAACTTTTTATTTATTATGTGCTTGACATTTTACAAAAGGTTGATGATGTTATTAATTAATAGTATTTATTTATTGAAGCAGATTTCATATGGGAAGACAACCACCAATAATAATAGCAGAGGCAGAGCTTTGTACTAAAGTTGGAATTGTTACCAGAGGTATTGTTATCACTATTACCCTTTTTAATTAATACTATTTGTTGCTGTTGAGCTTTTTTATGTGCTGCATGCATTTGTTATTTAATTTCCTATAAAGTATATCCTGTAAGGTATACTATGAATGGCTTCCTTTAATAATTGTTATTCCTTCTACTACTTTGTGCTTTGAGTTCCAGTATGATATATCACCACAGGTTAGTACTAACCTCTATGCAAGTGTATGTATTGTAAATAAGCATTTCCCTAAGTTTCCATCATATACTAGTGCAGGAGGTAAAATTGAGTTACAACTTCAATAAGTTCTTTCGTGACACCTTTTTTTCTTCCGCCTTTTATCCATGATTATGTATTTTAATGTGGAGATATGATGCTAGTTATGAAGGTGATTGAATTCTGGCCACATTTCAGGCTTGGTTCCACAGTTCACATTCAGTTAACTAGAGTTGTTCTGACTTCAATTCTGTACTAAAATGTCATTCTGTAATTTTAAGGAAAATTTACATTCTACGCATAATTCCTAGGATTGGAAATCGTTCTGGAAGTTTTCCAATTGTCAATTAAATTAATATAATGTTTGGTTTTATTTGCTATATATTGTGTCTTGCTGTCTAATAGAATTTGGGCCTTGCTTCTTTCATTTACCATAACTTTTCATTGATATACAGGAAGTTCTTGTCATTCGTAAGATTCATCCATGTTTGCCATCTTTCAAGGCTGAATTCACTGCATCTGTTCCTCTGACTCGAGTTAGAGATATTGCTCACCGAAATGACATCCCACATGACCTCAAGGTTGTTTTTCCACAGTACCTCAAGTATGTAATCCCATTTTAGTTTAATATAAATGATAGATTGCCTGTTTCATGCAAGATGGGTGAACCCTTGTGTTGGTGCTACTTCTATGCTACTGTTTTTATATATTAGATGGTGCTACTTCTATGCTGTTTTTATTTTGAGACTTTATATGTAATTAGACGATATTGAAATATTAAAGTTGTTGTTTTATTTTATTTTTTAAAGAAAAACAATAATAGTTATGTAGAATAATATCATATGGAATTATGTTTGGAACTATTGACATTATGAATTTTTTTATATATAGAGTTATGTCTTATATCGAGGAATTGTGTTATAAAATATTTAGTTTTTAAATTTTGATATTAAAAAATAAATTTTTAATTTGAGAGTATATGAATGAGATGAGATTAATGAATGATTTGAAATTAAAAATAAATAATTAATTACAGGATTTGTGGAGGTTTGAAAATCACACAAATAGTTAATTCTTGTTAAATTAAAAATCTATTTGTGGGGGTTTTAAACTGCCACAAAAGTCATTTAAAACCGTCACAAAAGTCCAAAATAAAACCCCCACTAAACACTCACAAAACCCCCACTGAATAGATTGTGGAGGTTTTTAAAAACCCCCCACAAAAGTCCTCATGGCACCTCAAATTTTGGGGGTTTTAGAAACCTCCACAAACTATTTGGTGGGGGTTATAAACCTCCACAAATAAGAAAAAAATCTCCACAAATAAACAAAAATCTTGTAGTGGTCGCAAGATGTGACCGGGCACTTTAACTTCGCGGGTTCTCCCATGGGCATAAATATTATTGAGCTTGAAGTTTGACTCCTTAGAATATTAGTGAGCATTAGAATTTGACTCCATGGATATTATTTTTGAGCTTGGGGATGCACGCACAGATGGACTGTCCAATGGTTCGCTAGCGGGACATATCGGGTCGGATATATAACCGACAGATAAGACTCATCAGTTGTAGGACAAGCATACATCATATGCATTTGTATATTTTACTTGAGTGTGCATTATCTTGATTTGCCTAATTGTTTAACTATGCTTATCTGCTAATTGTCTATTTGCTGTATTTTTATTCTATTTGTCTTTTCCTTACTTCAATTGTATGTGTATTTTTTCGGAGAGACCCCTCTGGCGGAGGTGTGAGGGGGTTGTTCCACTGGTGATTCGGAGGGATGGAGGAGACAAAGTGAAGTGTTAGGTTAAAGCTAGATTTAGAAATTGAATACCTTAGATAACTTACCTAATTTCTGGTTTAGTTGGATCTTTAATCTGAAATCTAAGTGTCGGAGTTCTAAAAATGCCTCTAACTTTTTCGAGACCTTATATATTACCTATGTTGGCATCTTTACCATGCTGAGAACCCCGGTTCTCATTCCATACATACATTATTGTTTTTCAGATGCAGGTCGAGAGATACCTCATTGAGCGTCTGGAGACTTCCTATGCTAGCAAAGTTTTATTTTGGGATGTTGTATTTTGTTCTTATGCTATGTATATATATAAATAGATTCTCTTCTGTATATATTTTATATTTGTTCTTCCTAGAGACTATCTTGGAGAAATAGGTGTTTTATTTTATGTCTTTGGGATATTTTGGATTGTATATATATATGTACTTATACTCCGGTCGGCCTTAGTTTCGCAGGTCGAGTCTAGAGCTTGATATTTTGTATCTTTTGGTACTCTACTCTCGTTTATATAAATTATCTTGGGAGGAACCATATGTACTATGAATGTGTTTAGGGGTGCTGATCCTAATTTTTCAAAATTTAAAATTTGATAATAATTAATTAATTAAGAATCTGAAATTTAAAATTAATTTTACCTTTTTTTAATTCGTTATTCGTCTCATTTAGAATTCTGCTAAGGAGACAATGAAGAATCTTGACAATGTGTACAATGGGCTGGTTATTTAGCCTAACAGGGATAAAAAATAAAAACCATTCTACAAATTACCTTAAATCCAAAAACCTTCATTCAGTTATTTCAGAAATAACAATCCAAACCCTAAATTACAAACAGTTTTATCCCCCCCAAATCACTCTTCCTCCCCAGCCAACAGCCACTTCTGTAGCCCCCTCCCCGTCACCGTTATGGGATCATCATCAAACAACCATCCACGTAGTTATTAAAATAATTATCCGGCTACATAGTGAAATGACCATCCAATATTTGTTAATTGTATATATTTAAACTGAAACGAACAAAATAACCATGTGATTAAGAATTAAAATAATCATCTACATACCTAGTGAATTGAACATCCAACACATTTATGGGATGGAGTCGACGGCAACTAGATTGTGAAAGAGAGCAGAACTAAATCAGAGGTGTTAAAGAAGAGAGAAAAAAAAGCTAAAGATTTTGTATCTTCATTAATTGTGGATATGTGGATATATAGCAATCAAAGCCATGGACCAACAAATTTTTTACCATCTCTGCCATTGATTATATATCTTCATTGATTTTGAATATGTATAGCACAGAGTGATGCATGTATGAAACGACCACCTCGTCTGTCCCCTCATCTGTCGCGGATGAAGATGCTGGAACGGTGAAACCCGCTGGCTGCCGGGAGCTGCATGGCCGACACGTTGGAGGCTGCGCGAATGATGCAAAGTGCATGACGGTGCCCTTCGGATGTTCGCGGTGCGCAAGACGGCGTCGGTCGGTGCTCTAGGCGCGGCGGCTAATGTTGCTGGCGGCGACGAACCAGTGAGAAGGGAAGAGACTGGACGAGAAGAACTCTTGAAGAAGTTAGATCACATGCGGAGAGGGGGGAGTTTGTTGTATACGTAACTGTTGCTATTGTAAATCCTTATTTTTTTAACTCAAAATTAGAAATTATTAAAAATTAATTAACTTAATTATTATTTGAATTCAATTTCTTTTTTGCTCCTATTGTACACATTGTATACTAAACTCATTGTCTCCCTATACTTTCTTATTCAATATATGTGTTGTTCTCTTATACTTTCTTTCATTTTTATTGTTTTAAACTTTCATTAATTCTATTTCTTTTATTGAGTACCAACTATCATATTTAACTCAATATAATTAGAATTAGTTTCATTAATTACATGGATCATATTATTATTTTAAAAATAAAATAAAATAACTTACAGAAGTAGTCTAACACCTTTATACTTGGCAGAGGAGCCATTACGTGGTATTTGACGACAAACTTAAAAATCATCTACAAATGCTTTACACCCAACCATTCCGGATATCTTATTAAAAGAATAACCATTTAATAAGAAGTTTCCAACTTTCCATGAGCTTTATAGTTAGGAAATCGTATTGTGTGATTTTTGGGTGGCTAGTACCATGGCCATACTTGGTCACAATCGACAATGTTGTTTTCATGGGTTTATGGCAGAGATAATAAAGCAAAATGTATAGAGTAGACCAAACACTTGTTCCATAATAGATCATCACAAAATTCCATCAGCATTCAACTGCCACTAAGTTCTAATTTCTTTGGTTTCATTTTTTACTTGGCTCTTGATGATGATGACCAGAATGCAAATATGAAAGTTAAGTTCTTTGTTCGGATACCAAACAAGGAGGAAGTGGCGATAAAAGAGTGTGGCATCCATTGGATATACACAAACATGGAGAAGGAATCAAGAGGGTGCAGGTTCAAGAGAAGCAGGCAAGTTTTCGAGTTAGAAGAAATGGACTTGGAATTTGATGATGAAGGAGAAGAACTTGTTCCTCCAGCAAAGAAAGTTTAATTTTATTCAAAAAATTCTCAATTTGTATCAAATATACCTGGTCACTAATTTTAAAAAAATTAATGTTCAGGCTAGTACTATTAGTCCATTTCAATTTGATAGACTAGTGTGCTCTTTGATTCTATTTTGCTGAGCAGCTTGATTTTAGTCTTAGAAGAGAGTAGATCTAACTCAAATAGTCAAATCCATACCCTTAAATAATAAGGCAAATCTATTATCTCTCACAGCAAAAATGTACTTGTAATTTGTGTCCTATAATCAACTTTTTACCGATAAAAATAGCTTAAATAAAAAATTAAATAATGTATAATTTACCTTAATACCGTTATACAAGAATATACTATAAAATTTTAAAGATTCATGATCTACTTATGTGCAATTAAATTGTGAGAATGTCCGTGGCTGAAGTATGTGATGCAGTGGCAAAGATGTTTGCCTCAAACTAAGCGATACCAGGTTCATGTCAGTTGCTAGCTAGGTTAGTGTGTGTGAGTGTGTTTGTATGACAAAAAAAAAATTGTGATGAGAATATCCTTAGTTTTTCAATAATCTGATGAGCACATTGAAAGAGATGTACTATATACACTGTAGCGAGGCTCCCGTATATTTTCATAATTTTGGAGCCACACGGAAAAGAAAGAAGCACAATAGCAGATGCACCGAAAGTAAAATGTTTTTTTCTCAACTGTGTCTGTGAAGTTGCAATTAGAAAAGCCGCTTGTTTACTTAGTTGATTTAACTCGTATGCAATAATTCTTGGGTTTACCACAAATAATAGTTTCCGATTCATCAACTCAAATATGATTCATAACTGGAACAGTATAGTTATATAGAGAATGTGAAAGAAAAAAAAACAAAAAGAAAATACTTAATAAATAGATTAAAAAAAAAGTGGAAGAAAATATAAGAAACACATCAATAAATAACACATGCCTAATACAATAATCACTTTGAAAATCAAGACATCAATAAAGATTAAAATTCTATCCGAATTTCAAACACTAGTTAGATTACCGATATTATTGGTTTAGAATAAATTTTAAGATTAATCTGAGTGTCGAAGTTCTAGGAATATCTCTGACTGTTTAAGGACCTTTTATATTAACTATGCGGGCACCTTTACCATGCTAAAAATTCTCAGTTCCCATTCCATACATATTTCTGTTGTTTTTCAAATGCAGGTCGAGAGGCACCTCGTTGAGCATCTCTCGACCTGCATTTGAAAAACAATAGAAATATGTATTGAGTGAGAACCAAGGGTTCTCAATATGATAAAGGTGCCCGCACAGTTAATATAAAAGGTCCCCAAAAAGGCAGAGGTATTCTTAGAACTCCGACACTTAGATTTCAACTTAAATATCCAACTAAACCAGAAATTAAATAAGTTATCTAAGGTATTCAAGTTCTAAATCTAACTTTAACCTAATTTTTCACTTTCTGTCTCCTCCAATCCTCCAAAGCACTGGTGGAACAACTCTCCTTCACTCTTTCGCTAATAGAGGGTCTTTCAGAAGCATATACATACAGTTCAAGCAAGGCCAACACAGATAGATGTGCAATTACAGCAAGTAGAACAAATAACATATAAGCAGAGTTAAGTAATTAAGCAAACCAAAACAATACACATTCAAGCAAAAACATACAAATGCACATGATATATGCCTGTCCTAAGGCTGATGAGTCTCATCTGCCGATTATAAAGCCAAGCCCGACATGTCCGGTAGCTAACCTTGGACAAAACAACAAGCACGGAGCAAGTGGGACAACGCCTCAACCCTTGCATCTTACCCGCGTACCCAGAGCAGGGGACAACTTCACCCTTGCTTCTTACCCAGGTGGTGTTACAGTTCTTAACCCGGAGCAAGCGGCAACAAAACTCAACCCTTGCATCTTATCCGAAGTCTCAAACTTTTATCCGGAACAAGTGACCAATGCCACTGCCCCTTACCCGACTTTCTCAACATAAACTCGGAGCAAATGGACAACGTCACCGCCTCCTATCCGGTCACACATATCTCATTATCATTATAATTCATTCATATTCATTCAACAATTAGACTTAAAAATCAATTCTCATAATCCTTCATTCTTTATTATCACACCTCCTATTTTGTTTATCAATAATTCATACTCAAAATACAATTCATTCTTTTCTAAATAAAGCAAACTCAAAATTAATCTTTTATTAATAACTCAAATCAAATTATAAAATTCTTAAAAATCTAAATCTTTCTAAATAACCACTTTAAACGAAGTCTCCTATTTTCATAAAAATTTCGGCAGCATCTCCTCTAAAACTTAGACTTTTGCCACCTCTCAAGGGTCCCAACCACTAAACTAAACACATCTCGATCATTCAAATCATTTTCAATATCAAATTATTTCAAAATCAAACTAATTTCAATATTAAATATTTTTCAAAAATCAACCAACTCCAATAGCAAAGCATTTATGAAATTGAATCACACATCACATACCATATATATAATCCATTAATGATTCACTCAGTTCATTATTCCTATCTTAAGGCCTTCTAACCTAAGTTTTCACGTAACATTAAACATTAACTACGAGAAACTAAAATTATACTGATGAGCGGATAATTTATACGCTTTTTGGCATTGTTTTTAGTATGTTTTTAGTATGATCTAGTTAGTTTTTAGTATATTTTTATTAGTTTTTAGTTAAAATTCACTTTTCTGGACTTTACTATGAGTTTGTGTGTTTTTCTGTGATTTCAGGTATTTTCTGGCTGAAATTGAGGGACCTGAGCAAAAATCTGATTCAGAGACTAAAAAGGACTGCAGATGCTGTTGGATTCTGACCTCCCTGCACTCGAAGTGGATTTTCTGGAGCTACAGAAGCCCAATTGGCGCGCTCTCAACGGCGTTGGAAAGTAGACCTCCTGGGCTTTTCAGAAATATATGATAGTCCATACTTTGCCCAAGATTTGATGGCCCAAACCAGCGTTCAAAGTCACCCTCAGAAATCCCAGTGTTAAACGCCGGAACTGGCACCAAAATGGGAGTTAAACGCCCAAACTGGCACTAAAGCTGGCGTTTAACTCCAGAAGGAGTATCTACACGAAAATGCTTCATTTCTCAGCCCAAGCACACACCAAGTGGGCCCGGAAGTGGATTTTTATGTCATTTACTCATCTCTGTAAACCTTAGGCTACTAGTTTTCTATAAGTAGGACCTTTTACTATTGTATTGAGACATCTTGGTAGTTATCTTTGTTTTGATGCTATCTTAGATCATTGGGAGGCTGGCCATTCGGCCATGCCTAGACCTTGTTCTTATGTATTTTCAACGGTGGAGTTTCTACACACCATAGATTAAGGTGTGGAGCTCTGC
>NC_029777.3:83695304-83695961 GCF_000817695.3 Arachis duranensis
CATTGGACCGAGGTTTCAACTTATCATCACAAGAGCTTGTTGATTTCTATCAATCTTGCTTTTGGAGCAGTGATCTGCTAAGGCTTGGCTGGCCATTGGCCATGTCTAGTGTTTTGGACCGAAGCTTTCTTTGAAAGCTTGGCTGGCTGTGAAGCCATGTCTAATTCCTGGACCGGAGTCTTAGACTAAACATTGCATGATTCCTGGAACTCTCATTAAGAATTTTGATATCTTTATTTTCTTTTTCCACTTAATTTTCGAAAATCTAAAAAAAAAATTTACAAAATCATAAAAAAACCAAAAATATTTTATGTTTTCTTGTTAAGACACTAGTCTCATGTTAAGTTTGGTGTCAATTGCATGCATTCATTCATGTGTCTTAAGGATCTTCAAATAATCCTTGATGATTTCTTACTCTGATCTTTGAATTCTCTTGACTTGAGTGTTTTATGTGTCTCATATGCATTTTCATTAGTGTCAATAGTATACAAACTGCTAAGTTTGGTGTCTTGCATGCATTGTTGTTTGATTTTAGTTGCATTTTGATTATTAAAAATCCAAAAAAATTTTTTATTTGTGTCTTCTCAAGTCAATAATACAGAGAATTGAAGATTCAGAACATACAGCAGAGGAATTGCACAGAAAAAGCTGGGCGTT
>NC_029777.3:83696036-83697153 GCF_000817695.3 Arachis duranensis
GGCGTTTAAACGCCAGCCAGGGTACCTGGTTGGGCGTTTAACGCCCAAAAGGGTATAGTTTTGGGCGTTAAACGCCAGAATGTGCACCATTCTGGGCGTTTAACGTCAGGATGGCACAAGAGGGAAGATTCTGTTTTCAATGCAATTTTTTCTCAAGTTTTCAAAGTTTTTCAAAATCAAATCTTTTTCAAATCATATCTTTTCAATCATATGTTTTCAAAATCAATTTCTTTCTATTTTTAAAAATACTTGCTATCAATTAGTGATTTGATTCAACATTTCAAATATGTTGCCTTTTCTGTTGAGAAAGGTTTAATGTTTGAATCATATCTTTTCTTGTTAGCCAAGTTTTTAATTTTCAAAATCAAATTTTTTTTTAAAATATTTTTCAAATCATATCTTCTCAATCACATCTTTTTAAAACTAGTCATACCTTCTTAACCACATCTTTTTTTCAAAATAGTTTTCAATCAAATCTTTTTCATTTCTAATTTCAAAATCTTTTTCAAAAATCACTTGATTTCTTTTCCACTTTCATTTTCGAAAATCAATCAAAGTTTTTCAAAAATGTTTTCAAAAATCTTCTACTTAATTTTTGAAAATTACTTCCCTTCTTCTCACATCTTTCTATTTATGGACTAACCCTATTCCTTAATGTAAAATTCGAACTCCATCTTCTTTGATAAGTTCGAATTTTCTACTTCTGTCTTCTACTTGTCTTTTCTTCTGACACCTAAAGGAATCTCTATACTGTGACATAGAGGATTCCACATTTTCTTGTCCCCTTCTCTTTCTTATGAGCAAGAGCAAAGACAAAAACATTCTTGTTGAGGCTGATCCTGAACCTGAAAGGACCTTGAAGAGAAAGCTAAGAGAAGCTAAGGCACAACTCTCTGTAGAGGACCTAACCGAATTCTTCAAAGAAGAAGAACCTATGGCAGCCGAAAACAACAACAATGCCAACAATGCCAACAATGCAAGGAAGGTGCTGGGTGACTTTACTGCACCTACTCCCGACTTTTATGGGAGAAGCATCTCTATCCCTGCCATTGGAGCAAACAACTTTGAGCTTAAGCCTCAATTAGTTTCTCTAATGCAACAGAATTGCAAGTTCCAT
>NC_029777.3:83697306-83697601 GCF_000817695.3 Arachis duranensis
CTCTGAACTGTCCAAGATGTCTTTGGATAGCTCTGCTGGAGGATCTCTTCATCTGAAGAAGACGCCTACAGAAGCTCAATAACTGATTGAAATGGTTGCAAATAACCAATTCATGTACACTTCTGAAAGGAATCCTGTGAACAATGGGACTAGCAGAAGAAAGGAGTTCTTGAGATCGACACTCTGAATGCCATATTGGCACAGAACAAAATATTGACCCAACAAGTCAATATGATTTCTCAAAGTCTGTCTGGAATGCAAAATGCACCAAGCAGTACTAAGGAGGCTTCATTTG
>NC_029777.3:83699250-83699618 GCF_000817695.3 Arachis duranensis
AAGAAGTCACAAAATCAATGAAAAAAGCAAAAACAGAATGAAAAACAGAAGGAAAAACAGCACACCCTGGAGGAAGAACCCGCTGGCGTTTAAACGCCAGTGAGGCTAGCTGTTGGGCGTTTAACGCCCAGTCTGGCACCATTCTGGGCGTTTAACGCCAGAAAGGGGCACCAGACTGGCGTTAAACGCCAGAAAAGGGCAAGAAGCTGGCGTTAAACACCAGAAATGCGCACCAGCCCGGCGTTTAACGCCAGAATTGGCACAAAACGAGATTTTGCTTGCGACTTGGTGCAGGGATGACTTTTCCTTGACACCTCAGGATCTGTGGACCCCACAGGATCCCCACCTACCCTACCACTCTCTCTCTC
>NC_029777.3:83702960-83711317 GCF_000817695.3 Arachis duranensis
GCAAAAGAATCACTGGATTCTATTCCGGCCTGATCGAGAACCGACAGATGGATAGCCGTGCCGTGACAGGGTGCGTTGAACATTTCTACTGAGAGGATGGGAGGTAGCCACTGACAACGGTGAAACCCTTGCATAAGCTTGCCATGGAAAGGAGGAAGAAGGATTGGATGAAGACAGTAGGAAAGCAGAGAAACGGAAGGGAAAGTATCTTCATACGCTTATCTGAAATTCCTACCAATGAATTACATAAGTATCTCTATCTTTATCTTTATGTTTTATGCGTTTATCACTATACCCATTTGAGTTTGCCTGACTAAGATTTACAAGGTGACCATAGCTTGCTTCATACCAACAATCTCTGTGGGATCGACCTTTACTTGCGTAAGGTTTATTACTTGGACGACCCAGTACACTTGCTGGTTAGTTGTGCGAAGTTGTGTTTATGCCATGGTATTGAGCACCAAGTTTTTGGGGCCATTACTAGGGATTATTTGAGTTTTGAAAAGTAGTGATCACAATTTCGTGCACCATATACCTTGGCTGATTCCTCTTTAAGCTCGGAACACTTCAAAATCCTCTTCTTTCACAAGCTCCAAGCTTCCAAACATCAATTTCTCAAGCTTAATCACCCGGATTTCGTTCCAAACTGTCAAATTGAACTCCAAATCAACAAGAACACCATCTTATCTATGGATTAATTGGAAAAAACTCAGCGATTATCCACTGCTAGAGTTTACCACTTTGTTCAGATAGAATTGAAGAGAATTCCGAGACGAACACGTCGCCGCTGACGGCTCGTCAATCGTAGCTCCGGATTGAAAGTTATAGAGATTGAATTTTTTGAAGAAGGGTTAGATTTTCTCAATGTGATTCTCTCTTCTGCGTGCTTCCAACGAAAATAATGGGGAAGAAGGTATAAGTGGGCCTTGGGTCCAGTTTAGGTCCGATTCAATCAGTTCGGAACTTTGACTTAATTTTGAGTCAAAATCTTTAAAGTTAGTATCAAAACTCATATTTTAATTATTTCTATTTCATTAAACTATAAAATTTAATTTTCTAATTTTTTTAAATAATAATTAATTTATTGATTAATTATTTATTAACTTCACAGATTTTACAGCTCCTCATTTCGGCAATGCAATTTTTTTTTGATATTATAAAAGATTCTATCTCTTTAATCTATGCATAATTTTCGGAATTTTATTTCAATGTGTTTGTGCTGATAATTTTTTTGCCCTACTCTATTTGATTTGGGTTTTATTACTTCCTTCACATTCTCTATGTTGTTAGAGTTCATGGCCTCCCATCTCCTTTTTTTGTTTAATAAAATGTGTTATCTTTTTTATATATTCATAATGTTAGATTTATCTGTGCTATTTTTTATGTATTAATTTTTTTTGCACTATCATGTATGATTTGAGCTTTTTAATATTAATGTAATTTGGATGTGTCAATACTTAATTTTGGATGTGTTTATGTTTATTTAATTATGGATGTGTTTGTCTGTACATTTTCATACAAGATTTGTGTGAACAAAAGATGGATTTTGGATGTGTTTTGAAAACATCATATTTATTATTTGTTATTTTAGATTTATTTTGACCACATTTAAGATACTATATTAAATATCTACAACACATCTAAAATAGTATAATTACACATAAAATGAATTATGAACACATCCAAAATGAAACCATGTTTCAAAATACATTTTAAATGATTTTAGTGTCTCATTAAAAAATAAAAATAACCTCTTTTTCGAAAACCAAAAATGAACAAATGAAAATGAAGTTAATTTTGTGTTTTGGATATGTTTGTGTTGAGATTTTTTTTATTATTCTGTTAATTGTTGGTTTGTAATGTTAATGTAATTTGAATTTGTTAATGTCTAATTTTAAATGTGTTTGTTGTACTGGATAACTCCGGTACGGGTTGTAAGATGGATCGGGGACCTTCGGGTCGAGGCGGATGCCGGATTATTCGACTAGAGCATTGGGGGGTGGTACCTGCAAAGATACTCCGACACTCAAGTCAGAATAGATCTGAGAGGGGTAAAGTGTGTTGAATGAATATCCTACCTGAGGGGGCCTGGGGCTCCCTTTATATAGGCGGAGGTGATTTATCTTATCTTATCTTGTTTGGCCAAGATAAGGAAGATATTCAAATTTTATTGTTGGTTAGAGCTCCAGTAGACCGGTTCCGGGTGTGGAGTCCGTGGGCCGGATCCATAATAGTTGCCGCCGCAGCGATAGAGTGAGCGAGGTCAGTCTCCGTCGCTGGAAGATATGGTTCCTGCCGTTTATGGTTTTTCTCGGTTTATCGGGACGGGGCTTTCAGTCGACAAGCCTGTTTATCGTGGGGGAACGGTGCATCGGGCCCCAGTTTTTATCTAGGGTTCGTTACCTTCGGGGTTCGTGTCATTTGGTTGATGTAAACTTTTCGTATTCCTGCGCCCGTTTCATTTTTTAGGTGTGCTGTCAGTTGTGTTTTTCGAGAGAGCATTTATTGTGAGGGGACGCTTGGGCTGCTTTCCATTTTTACCCCCTCGTGCTTTGTTTATTTTTGGGGTTTTTTCATCCTTTCGCCGTTCAAAACCATTTCGGTTTTTGCCTCCCTTCGTTTCTTTTTTCAGTTTCTTTTGTTTTTTGTTTGCCCTGTGAACCTTCTTTCATTTTTCTCATTCTAGTGCCTTCTGTTCGTTGCTTTCGTGCTCTTACCTCTTGTTTTAGTGCTTCTTAGATTCGCGCTCGATTCATCAGGTTGGTGTTCTTTTACCCTTGTAATTTGTGTTGCTTGCTTCCTGTGTTTCTGTTTATTTTTGTTTGCTACTCTTTGGTGTTGCACTTCGGGTAAGGGTAGTAGGTTTCTTTTTGGAAGAGCTGAGCACCACTGTGTGAAATGTAGTGAGTAGTAGGTTTTTAGTCATCTTTTCTGCTTTCACGTAGTTTTAGTAGGCTGACGGTGGTCTGAAGATCTGAAGATTGATGGTTTAGAAGTTATAGTAAACTCTCGTTGTAAGTATAGTTACTAAACCAAGCAATCAACCTTTCTTACAAATGTTTTGGTTGTCACAAGTAACAAACCCTTTTGAAATTGATAACCGAGTATTCAAATCTCGGGTCGTCTTCTCAAGGAATTGCAGGGAGGTATGTTCTTATTATTGGCTATGAAAAAGGTAAAATTGGGGGTTTGGAAAATGATGAACAAGTAAATTAAATGACAAATAAAATAAATAATTAACTAGAAAATAAACTTTTGGCAAGATATGAAATTTTGGAAGTCCTATCCTAGTTACTCCTATAAGGATGAAAGTTAATCCCACTTAGTTAACCTTTGCGTAAGCAAGGGAAAGTCAAGTGAACCAATTGATTAGATTTCCCAAGTCCTAGCCAAATCCTAAGGAAAGACTAGAGTTAACGGAATTCCAGTTAATTAGCCGACATAACAATCATTCATGAATAGTTGATAACTCACGAACTTCCAGTTAATCAATTAAAGCGAATAATATAAAAAGCTAAATTAAAATTATAAATATCTGGAATACCTCAAATAACATACATTCAAAGCAATAAAATCTGACATGGAAAATATTCATAAGCCAATTGGGCAACATCAATCAAATATAAATAAAAATATCAATGTATCTCAAAGTAGAAGAGAAATTAAAATAAAGGAATATTGAACCTGATGAGGAGTCGAATTAAACCCTAATTTTTAAAAATACTACCTTAATCCTAAGAGAGGGGAGAGAAACTCCCTCTCAAAACTAAATCTAAATCATGAAAACTAACTAAAATTCCAGTCTCTCTCAATGGATGCATTCCCCCACTTCATAACCTCTGGTCTATGCATTCTGGACTTGGATTTGGGCTAAAAAGGGCTTCAGAATCTGCTATGAGCGTTTTCTGCAATTTCTGGTGCGTGACCTCTGTCACGCATCCGCATGGGTCACGCGGTCGCGTCATTTGGAGTTTTCCTTATGACGCGGTCGCGTCGGTCATGCGTTCGCGTCGTGTGCGATTTGCTCAAGGCGCGTGGTCACGTCAGTCATGCGGCCGCGTCGCTGCTTCTTCGCTCTTGGCACGCGGTCGCGTCGTCCATGCGATCGCGTGGATGCCAGTTTCTCCAAAACTTTGTTTTGTGCTTTCCCTCCATTTTTGTACGTTTTCTTTCCATCCTTTAAGTCATTCCTGCCTTAGAAGATCTGAAACTACTCAACACACTAATCACGGCATCGAATGGAAATAAAGGTAATTAAAATAATTAATTTTAAAGCATAGGAAACATGTTTTTCACACACATCACATAATAAGGAAGGAAAAGTAAAACCATGCAATTAATATGAATAAGTGGGTGAAGGATTGAATAAATCACTCAGATTAAGCACAAAATATATCATAAAATATGAGTTTATCAACCTCCCCACCCTTAAACAATAGCATGTCCTCATGCTAAGTCCAAGAATAATGTTAGGTTAAAGTGGTGGATGCCATGCAATGCAATCTAATCTAAATGCAACTACCTAAATGAGTCATGCAATTCCAATTTATTCACTCATATATAAAGCTTACATGTAGTTAAATTACTTTACATTCTCAAGGAATCATATGTACATAGCCAACCCTTAGATAATAATAAAGCACTTTTACAATTGAGATGGGAAAGAAAAATATTTTATAAACTTGCAAGACAATTAATAAATTAAGCATAGATATATGTTGATGAGTTATTGAACTCTCACTGGATTTTGTGTTTACTCTCTAATCACTCAGTGTTTATTGGGTTAATCACTCTATTATTCTTTTTATCCTTACTTTCTATAACTTTGTTCTTCATCTAACCAATCAACAATCATAAAATATAGACATACAAAGATCATGAGATCTTTTTAAGGTTGTAATGGGGCCAAGGTAAAGGTAAGGGTATATGTATAAGGCCAAGTGAGCTAATTAAGTGAATCCTTGATTAGTCTAAGATCTCACCTAACATACATATTTTATAAAGCAAAGCTTCTTTACCTATTTTCCCATATTTTCCACTTTTTATGTTACATGCTCATGTTTCTATGTTTATTTTTATCCCTTGTGCATTGCTTTATTTCACAGTTGGGGAATTCTTTTGTGTCCCCTTTAGTCAATTATTGAAAAATAATATTTTTTTTAATGCACATGGTAACTCAATTATTTTGATTTCACATGAGCATGCTTCCAAAATTCTTATTTGAGTTATTTTATTCTTTTCAACTCTTCTACCTTTTTTGTTTTTATCATCTATGTTCCCAACAGGTTTCCTCACACTTAAACAATACACAATTTCTATCTTAAGCTAACCAAGGATTCAACTTGGGATTTTTATTTTGTTTTTCTGCTTAAGGCTAGTAATGTGGCTGTTAGAATAAAAAGGGATTTAAAAAAAACTCAAGGGGGCTAACAAGGATGGCATAAAAGGTAAGCTTTATTTGGGATAAGTGAGTTTTAATCAAAAATGGCCTCAATCCTATCTTGGTATGTATCTATATTCTATACTGGACATATATATTAAAGCAAAGTAAAGAACATCAGAAAAAAAAGAAGGGCAAACACACAGGAATGAAATTTATGGTTTGAATATAACCATACAATTAAGCTCAAAACTCACAGGCTGTGTGTTCTCTAACTCAAACATCATATATCATTCATATATGTCATGCAGGTTTAGTTAAAAATTCCCATTATTCTCAATGTAAAATATATTGGATAGATTTTAAAGTTTTAATGTTCCTCCTTGATGAAATATTATTTTCTGACTAACATGTAATGCTATATATACAAGGTGTGTGGATTGATTCTGTTAAAGTCTCTAGCTTACTTCTTTTTTATTTTCAATCAAATCAACTATCATATGCTAAAAAGGGTAAACTATACTAATTAATCCACAATTTCTATAACTAATAAGTTAGAATTGCAAACTATACTAAATGGCTAAAATATGAACTAAAGTACAAAATGCAGAAATAGAGTAAAAATACATGAAAGCAGCAATGTATAAGTACTCAGAAAATAAAAATAAAAATAAAAAGAAAAATACAAAAAAATATCCAAAATAATAAAAAAAAGAAGGGTCTGTAGTGGTTCACCAAAATAGTATGCCAGAGATGGCGACCTCCCCACACTTAAAATAAAGCATCGTCCTCGATGCTCACTCAAGCTGGGTGTGAAGGAGTGTCAGCTCCGGAAGGATGGACAGCTGGAGTCTCTGTGGTGGTAGTCTGAGGATCTGGCTGCTGCAGACGAGGTGCTGACTGGATAGGGATCTCGGGATCCGCAGCCTGGATCTGATGTGGGACCTCCTGCGGTGGTGCAGCCTGCTCTGTGGCTGCCTGCGCAGCCTGTGTGGGTGCCGACTCCTCATGATCGAACGCCTCCGCCTCAGATGTATCAGAAGGGGTGTCAGGCTCGGAGGGGATGTCACCGCTGGATCGGATCATCAACTTGAGGTGCTCATAGCATCGCTTGCTGCGACGCTCCATACAGTCCAAGCGGGCGAACAGTCGATGCACCAAATGGTAAATAGGCTCATGAGTAGCTGGAGGAGCCTGGGCGGGGTAGGAGCAGCAGTGGAAGAAGAGGGGGTAGCTGAAGGTGAGGCTGTCGCATCTGTAGGAGGAAGGAAATCAGGTCTGTAGCCCAAGGCCAGAAAGTTCTTGCTGTGAGGAATAATCTTCCTGCACTCTGCAGCAGGTGGCCTCTCATCAGCGTCCTCCCAAGGCACGTCAGCCTAACGGCCTAGCTGGGTAACCAGATAAGAAAATGGGAGGGTGCCTTGAATATGTACCCTAGCCATATAGTGCCGGATGAATCATGGTAGGTACAGGTCCTTACCCTCCATCACACACCAGAGGAGAGTGATCATGGCAGCAGGTATCACCGTCTCATGGGTACTGGGCATAACAAAGTTGCTCAAGATTTGATGCCATAACCTAGCCTCATCATTTAAATAAACCCGCTTGATTCCCTTAGGCATGGTGGTGTCATAACCCATTTCCCATGGAACAGTCGGGTCAAGGGCGATTCTTGCCTTTACGGCCTCCCAATCAAACCTCATGAAGCGCATGTCCTCCCCAGCCTTTTGGTAACCGTCGGGCTGATCGGACTTTGGTGGAAGGTGCAGAGTATTCTCAATGACCTCTTCAGTGACCAGTATCTGTTTCCCTCTGAGGTGCACGGCATCTAGGGAAGTCTTGAAGTAATTGTAGTAAAACTCTCTTACCCAGGAAGCATTTACCTCAGTCAAGTTTCGCTCTAAGAAGAACCAGCCTCTCTGTTTGATCTGATCGGAGGTGTACTGCTGTAGTACTTCTGGGATTTTCAAAGTCCTCTCTAGGTACAGATTTCTGGAGGTAGCAAACTTGGGAAACTTCAGCTCATAGTACCGGTTTGCAAACTTAATGGGGTCAGTGGCAGGGAGGAGTTGGTCAGCCTTCTCCTGTGTGGTAAAGTGTTTCTCTCACCAAGAGGCATCATGCATAAGATCTATGATAGACATAGATGACTCTCCTCTTTTACGTTTGCCAGTGGTAGCCTTTCCTTTTCCCTTTCTCTGGGAATCCGACATCCTGAAAAACAGAAAACCAGGATATAATAAAAATAGGAAAGCAAATGGGCAAATTAGTTGAGGATGATTCAGATAGAAATAGAAATAGCAAAAATTGGAATCAAACATCAAAAATGCAATTAATGAACCAGGAGATCAAAGAGAATAAGAAAACGTGCCCTGGCATTCATGAATTAGTTTGGTGAAATCTAAAGAAAGCACAGTTGAAAATGCCAAAACCAAGACATGAAGGGAAACATTTTACAGAAAATTGGGCAGCATTTCGGCTAAAATTGGACTGTCCCAGAAAATAAAAAGCAACAGAATAGTTCATATGAATAAAAAAATATAGCTGCAAGTACATATAAGGAATAAAAGCATGAAAAATCAGAGCAAAGAGCAGCATGAAACAAGAAATTACAGCATATGAACAAAACTAACATCAACAGCAGAATTGCAAAAATCATAAAGCAAGTAACACGAACAGTGCAATTATCAGGTCTAAATCCACTAACCACATCCTAGGCTACCTAACAACCTAAAATCCACTACAACATGCATATCTAACTAGCCTAATGATGAACATAAACAGAAAAAATATGGAATGAACTAAGAATGATAGAAGGGCGACGTTCTGCAGAACCTGGTAGGCGAATTAAGCAGAGTGGGGCAGAGAGGTGACCGGGGGATAAAGGTGGTGGCGTTCGGCGTGGCGGAGGAGGGTAGTGCGGCTATTGTGGCTGCTGTTCGGGGCAGGGGGTTCGGTAAGGTAATGTGGGATGGGG
>NC_029777.3:83711361-83751189 GCF_000817695.3 Arachis duranensis
CGGCGGCGTCTGGCGGTGGCAGTGGTGGTGGCTGGTGGATGGAGAAGAGGAGAAGGGGGAAGAGGGTTTGGGGGGGTACGGCGTGACTGGTAGGGTTCGCGTGACTGGG
Organism: Arachis duranensis; assembly: GCF_000817695.3. Classification (NCBI taxonomy): domain Eukaryota; kingdom Viridiplantae; phylum Streptophyta; class Magnoliopsida; order Fabales; family Fabaceae; genus Arachis; species Arachis duranensis. The sequence goes on from NC_029777.3 coordinate 83,711,471, forward strand.
TTTATAAATTTAAATCCACACGATTGCGTGGGGCACGCGGTCGCGTGGTTTGGCTGGAATGGTAGTTGACGCAATCGCGTGGGGCACGCGATCGCATGGAATGGGAAAAGAGTGAATGACGCGATCGCGTGGGGCACGCGATCGCGTCGCTGGAAATTGTGCTAAACGCACGAATCCAGCGTCGTGGCAGCGCAACTCTCTGTCTCCTTTGGGGTGGTGTGCTATCCATGCGAAGCGATCGCGTCGCTCACGCTGTCGCGTGGGAGTAGTGTTTGTACATGTTACGCGATCGCGTCAGGGACGCGACCGCGTGGTTCATTTTGTTCGAAACGCACAATGGCCACACGATTCCAGCCCAACTTTCTGGGCGTTGGATCTTTACGCCGATTTCCAGGTCACGCGACCGCATGGATGACGCGGTCGCGTGGGTAGTGTTTTTCGCAGGATGACGCGATCGCATGAGTGATACGGTCGCGTCGCGCATCCTTTTTTTTATGCAGATATGTAATTATGCAGTATGCAGTGCTAAATGCAAATGTTATGAATAGCATCCAGGTTCAATAGAAATAAATAATATAAAATAAACAAAACAAAATAAAATGGAAACAGGAACGATCATACCATGGTGGGTTGTCTCCCACCTAGCACTTTTAGTTAAAGTCCTTAAGTTGGACATTGGATGAGCTTTCTGTTATGGTGGCTTGTGCTTGTATTAATCCAGAAATCTCCACCATCGCTTGGAGTGCCAATAACCTCCGGGGTCCCAAACTAGGCATGTAAAGCTTCTAAGCAGCTTCAAACAGATTTTCAGGCTCCCGGGGTGACGAATGTCAGCATAGAATCCATGATCCCAAGCCTTGCTTTTAAATCCGCCTTTGTTTGGATCTATATACTTCCATTCGGGCGGTTCAGAAGTTCTGAAGAAATCACTTGCGGATGCAAGTTCGTTACTAAGAGAACAGGACTCGTGATCATCATCATCAAGGAAACCTGCGTCTTAGATTATTCCGTCCAGTTCTTCATAAGATATTTGCATTGGAGTTTGTGCAACGTCCTCTTTAGCATCAATTGTAACATCCCTGATGGAATTCTCCATAACTCTGGATTCAAGTGGTGGTTCGGCATCTCCTAAATCTTCAACCAACTCTTCTTCTTCTACTACGACAGCTTCTTCTACTTGTTCCAGTACGAAATTATGCTCTATGCTGTCCACTGGAGGCTCTAGTGTTTTCTTCATACTGCGTTCTTCGTTAGATTCTCCACATGGAGCCATGGGAGTCTGTTGAGGGGTTGAACGTTTGGAAGATAATTGATTTATTGCTTGCTCCAGTTGATGAAGGGTAGCATTAAATTGGTTTACCGATTCTTCGAGGCGAACCTGTGATTCTTGGCTTAATGGGTATGGACATGGTGTATGGGGGAGTGGTGGTTCTTGGGAGTAATTGGATTGGTGTTGGGGTGGATAAGGATCATACGGTGGCGAATGGTGAAAAGAAGCTTGTGAGTGTGGTGGGTTGAGATTGTGTTGAAAGGACGATCTCTGAGCATAGGGTGGGGCTTGTTGGTAGCTACAAGGTGGTCCACCAAATCTATCAGTTGGGTATGCATTGTAGACTGGTCTCTGTCCATGATATCTAGGAGGGTGTTGTTGCCTAAAGGGGTGATTAGATCCTTTTGGCTCCATCCATCTTTGATTGCTTTGACCATGATGCATATACCTGTTATAGCTTCCATTCCTTTCAACAAAATTAGAACCAAACTCAAAGCGAGAGGGGTGAGAGTTCATAATAGCTATCAGAAATAAGAGGGAAGAGAGCAAACAAATAAACAAGTAAAAGAAAAATATATTTTTTTATATTTACAATAACCAATAATAAGGCACACGTTTGCAATTCCCTGGCAACGGTGCCATTTTGAAGAACTGAAGATTGATGGTTTAGAAGTTATAGTAAACTCTCGTTGTAAGTATAGTTACTAAACCAAGCAATTAACCTTTCTTACAAACGTTTTGGTTGTCACAAGTAACAAACCCTTTTGAAATTGATAACCGAGTATTCAAACCTCGGGTCGTTTTCTCAAGGAATTGCAGGGAGGTATGTTCTTATTATTGGCTATGAAAAAGGTAAAATTGGGGGTTTGGGAAATGATGAACAAGTAAATTAAATGACAAATAAAATAAATAATTAACTAGAAAATAAACTCTTGGCAAGATATGAAATTTCGGAAGTCCTATCCTAGTTACTCCTATAAGGATGAAAGTTAATCCCACTTAGTTAACCTTTGCGTAAGCAAGGGAAAGTCAAGTGAACCAATTGATTAGATTTCCCAAGTCCTAGCCAAATCCTAAGGAAAGACTAGAGTTAGCGGAATTTCAGTTAATTAGCCGACATAACAATCATTCATGAATAGTTGATAACTCACGAACTTCCAGTTAATCAATTAAAGCCAATAATATAAAAAGCTAAATTAAAATTATAAATATCTGGAATACCTCAAATAACATACATTCAAAGCAATAAAATCTGACATGAAAAATATTCATAAGCCAATTGGGCAACATCAATCAAATATAAATAAAAACATCAAAGTATCTCAAAGTAGAAGAGAAATTAAAATAACGGAATATTGAACCTGATGAGGAGTCGAATTAAACCCTAATTTCTAAAAATACTACCTTAATCCTAAGAGAGGGGAGAGAAACTCCCTCTCAAAACTAAATCTAAATCATGAAAACTAACTAAAAATCCAGTCTCTCTTAATGGATGCATTCCCCCACTTCATAACCTCTGGTCTATGCCTTCTGGACTTGGATTTGGGCCAAAAAGGGCTTCAGAATCTGCTATGAGCGTTTTCTGCAATTTCTGGTGCGTGGCCTCTGTCACGCGTCTGCGTGGGTCACGCGGTCGCGCCATTTGGAGTTTTTCTCATGACGCGGTTGCGTCGGTCATGCGTTCGCGTCGTGTTCGATTTGCTCAAGGCGCGCGGTCGCGTCAGTCATGCGGCCGCGTCGCTGCTTCTTCGCTCTTGGCACGCGGTCGCGTCGTCCATGCGATCGCGTGGATGCCAGTTTCTCCAAAACTTTGTTTTGTGCTTTTCCTCCATTTTTGTACGTTTCCTTTCTATCCTTTAAGTCATTCCTGCCTTAGAAGATCTAAAACTACTCAACACACTAATCACGGCATCGAATGGAAATAAAGATAATTAAAATAATTCATTTTAAAGCATAGGAAACATGTTTTTCACACACATCACATAATAAGGAAGGAAAAGTAAAACCATGCAATTAATATGAATAAGTGGGTGAAGGATTGAATAAATCACTCAGATTAAGCAGAAAATATATCATAAAATATGGGTTTATCATGGTCCTACTCTCTGTTTTAGGTATGTCTCGACGGAGGAATAAGGGTGTGGGTGCTCCGATAGCTCCGTCTCAAGGCGTTCCCACTTGTTATGCGTGGGTGACCAGTGATGTTTGGGGGGTTCCGTCGCGGATAATGGAAGTGGATCTTCGAAGGCTCCGTGATCAAGGGGCAATTTGCGGGGGCGGTAATGCTGAGCGTCAATACGAGCTTGCCCTCCCCGACGCTAATGAGAGGGTTTGCTATTTGAATCTTGATTCGCCGACCGTTCTGGATTGGATGTGGGTCTATGAATCGATGTTCACCTGGCTTGGCGTGCAATTCCCCTTTTCGCCCTTTGTTCAGTCGTTGTTTAATCGGTGTTCCGTGGCGCCGTCTTAGCTTCACTTGAACAGTTGGGTGGAGGGAAAGCATAAGAAATGGTATATGTCGTTTAGGGCTCAGCCTCATCGGCGCATATTCCAGTTGTTTGAGAACTCCTTTCAGGGGTTTAAGAGGGAGTACTTTAAGGTGCGTCTTGACCGGGGGCACCATTTAACGAAGGTTACCTTTGATGTTGTACTTTTGAGCTTGTGTACAAATACCTTGAGCTTTCGGTCTCTGTTCCCATCTTCCTCTTCCTTTTCTTGTGCACTCTTCCGACCAAAGAGGAAAAGCATAAGAAATGGTATATGTCATTTAGGGCTCAGCCTCATCGGCGTATATTCCAATTGTTTGAGGACTCCTTTCATGGGTTTAAGAGGGAGTACTTTAAGGTGCGTCCTGACCGGGGGCACCATTTAACGAAGGTTACCTTTGATGCTGTACTTTTGAGCTTGTGTGCAAATACCTTAAGCTTTTGGTCTCTGTTCCCATCTTCCTCTTCCTTTTCTTGTGCACTCTTCCGACCAAGGAGGGAAAGCATAAGAAATGGTATATGTCGTTTAGGGCTCAGCCTCATCGGCGTATATTCCAGTTGTTTGAGGACTCCTTTCATGGGTTTAAGAGCGAGTACTTTAAGGTGCGTCCTGACCGGGGGCACCATTTAACGAAGGTTACCTTTGATGGCCTATCCCCTTAGGATAAGGATATCGCGAGCATCCTTTGGCATCTTTTCGAGGAGCATCCTCTGAACCCTCGGGATGTTATGGCGGATCCAGTGGCTTGCCGAGCTTATGTTGGTGTGTATCTTTATTTGCATATGTGTCATTCGTTATCCCAAGTTTGGTACTTATGCTTTCTTTTTCCTTTTTTTCAGTTAAGATGGCCGATTTTTTGACTTCGTTGGCGAGACTGAAGGCTGCTATGAATCAGGAGGAAGCGTCGTTGGCTTCTCTTTCCATCCCTTCATCTCGTTCTGCCGTGGACTCTCGGGTTTTTTTGCACGAGGTGGTCTCGGCTAGGGCCAGGGGCGACGCTCAGGCTTCTCTAGGTCTAGTGCTCTCGCCCAAGGAAGAGGTAATCATGGTCTCGGCTGCCGAGGCTCCTCGGAAGCAGATGAGGCCCGAGGAGATCAGCAGTGAGAATCTGGAGGAGGAGGGTGCTGTGCCTTCCGTGATAGATCGGCGCTTCGATGCTTCGGCCTTCATTGACCAGCATTTGATGCCCGGTACTGAGGATTTTTTTATGATTGTGATGTGGCTTTTCAGGCTAAATCGGTGTATCGCTCCCTCCTTCGGTCTGCGATTATAGTTCGGAAGGCTGAGCCCGTGATGGCCCAGGTTAGCCTCTTAGACAAGAAGCTACGTCACTCTCAAGCCGAGGTGGTCAAGATAAAGGAACAGCTTGAGGCGTCTGAGGCGGCTAGGAAGAAGGCGGTGAAGTCATTTGAGGAAGCTGGGGCCGAGATCCTCCGTCTTTTCGAGGTTGAGACTTCTCTTTTAGCTCAACTTGGAGGGGAGCGGAGGAAGGCTTCGGATGTTGAATCCCATGCTGCTGTGCTCCTTTCCGAAGTAGAGACCTTGAAGGCTGAGGCGACGGGCTTGAAGGTCGAAGCCGAGGGTCTGAGGAAGGAGAAGGCAGAGCTGTTAGCTGATGTGAAGGGGGCAGTATCGGCAACTGAAGAGAGATGAGGGCTCAAGCTCAGGTTCTTGCTCCGGGTGCCGACGTGTCCGTTATGAGGGTGTTCAAGGTCGTCCAAGATGGTCGCATCATGGACCTTTGAGTAGGGCTCTTGTGTTCTTTTTCTTTTTGTATTTATTCGTGCCAATTTGGAGACTTGTAATGTTTTGCTGGTTTTCTGGCCATGTGGCCGTGTTCATGACTTTGGATGTTTAGACTTTGGTTATTTATGTTTTGGGCCGTTGAGGCCGTTTATTTTTCAACCCATTTTTGCCAACTTGGGTATGAATGTGTTTTGGGCCGTTCGGGCCTTTTATTTCTAAAACATTTGTTTTGACTTTGATAGTTATTCTTAAGTCGTTTGTCGTGACTTAGGGTGTTCGTTATGCCGTTTAGTCATTTCTCGTGAATATCCGTTTTTAGGCCTCGGGGGTGATCAGTCCCCGGTGTTGGCCATTTGTTCCTTTGCTGTTTAGGATAGCAGCCATGAGGTGGAAGTAAGAGAGGCATAATAATAATGGAAAATAGACTTTTATTTATATCGGGCCTCGTTAAAACCCTCCCTTGTGGATGGGAAAAAGTACTCGAGAAGAACGTTTAATTAGCAAATGAAAAAGAAATCAATAAGGAAAATGTAAAGAAATTAACATAAAAAAGGAAAAGGGGGGCGAGGGTAGCTGGGGAGAAGTCTGTTCTCTGGTAGGGAGCTTCTAAGTGTATTATCGTCGCAGGTTCGCGGCGTTCCATGTTCTCGGTATCTCGGTCCCGCCGGGCCGCTCAAGTTTATAGGCTCCTTTTTTCGATTACTCCTTTGACCCAGTATAGGCCTTCCCAGTTGGGGGTGAGGTTCCCTTCTCTGGGGGTGGGAGCTCCGATATCATTCCATCGTAAGACGAGGTCATTGGGTGAGAAGTTTCTTCGGATCATGCCATTGTTGTATCTTAGCCTGATTTTTTGTTTCAAGGCTAGTTCTCTCATGTGGACCATGCTCCTCACTTCGTCCGTGAGGTCCCGTTCTAAATCTTCGTCATTGCCCCCGATCATTCTTCTGGGACTGGAATCCCCTACTTCTACTGGGATAATGACTTCTATGCCGTATGTTAAGCAGAACGGGGGTTTCCCCTGTGGATGTCTGGGGTGTGGTTTGATATAACCAGAGGACTGATCCGAGTTCGTCGGCCCATAGTCCTTTGGCCTCGTCGAGCCGTTTCTTGAGCCTTTGACTATTATTTTGTTCGCCAACTCCACTTGTTCGTTTGTTTGGGATTGTTCCACCGAGTTGAAACGGTGGGATATATGCAATCCCTCCAAGAATTCCTTAAACTTTTTATCTGTGAATTGGGTTCTGTTGTCCAAGATTATAATCTCGGGGATACCAAACCAGGTTATTATGTGTCTCCAAAAAAAACTTCTCGCATTGGGTTGTCGTGATGGAGGCCAGGGGTTCGGCCTCGATCCATCTGGTGTAGTAGTCGATGGCAACGATGAGGTACCGGAGCTGTCCTGGTGCCGTGGGAAAGGAGCCGACGAGGTTGACGCCCCATGTCCCAAATGGCCGGTCTGCCATTATGGTGTTGAGCTGGTGTGGGGTGGCTTGGTGGAAGTCGGCATGCATTTGGCATTTGCTACAGTTTTTCACCAGCTGCATGGAGTCCTTGATGACTGAGGCCCAGAAGTATCTAGCCCGAATAACTTTCTGAGCCAAGGTTTTGCCTCCGATGTGGTGACCGCAGCAGCCTTTGTGGATTTCGCAAAGTATGTACTCTGTGTTCCTGGGCTCAACGCACTTGAGTAGGGACTGCAAGAATCCTCATTTGTACAGTTGTCCCGTCACGATGGTACTGGTCAGTTCGGACTGTAATGGGGTGGTACTAGAAGTACTGTCAAAGATGTCGGAAGGCCGTAAGAAGCATGAAGGCGAGTTTTTCAGGGCGAGAGTAGCATGTCTCTGTGTTTTGGAGAACTTTGCTTATGAAGTAGATAGGTCGTTGGGTCTTATTCTCGTTTTTCCAGACAAGCACTGTCGCAAGTGCTTCTTCTGTTATAGATAGGTATAGGTACAAGACCTCTCCCGTTTGGGGTTTAGCGAGAATGGCGGGTTCCGCTAGGACTTTCTTGAAGTGTTGGAATGCCTCTTCACATTCTGCTTCGCACTTGAAGGGAGTCCTTTTCTTCATAAGTTTGAAGAAGGAGATTGCCTTCTAGGCCGACGCGCCGAGAAATCGGGATAGGGCGGTTAGTCGGCCGGTTAGTTTCTGGATGTCTTTGAGGTTTTTTGGGCTTGCCATTTGGAGGACGGCTCTGCACTTCACGGGGTTTGTCTCTACCCTGCGTTGCGTGATCATGAACCAGAGAAATTTTTCTGCTTCTATTCCGAATATCTTGGTGACGAGCTTTTGGTAAGTGGCTCTGGCATTTTTCAGGCCAAAGGGCATGACTATGTAATAGTACGTGGCATCGGGGGTAATGAAAGCCGTTTTCTCCTCGTCAGATTGGTGTATGGGTATCTGGTTGTACCCGGAGTATGCATCCATGAAGCTGAGATATTGGTGACCGAATATTTGGTAGGGCGAAGGCGTCTTTTGGACAGGCTTTGTTCAAGTCTGTGTGGTCGACGCACATCCGCCACTTTCCGTTAGCTTTTTTTACTAACACGACGTTAGCCAGCCAGGTCGCATAGGGTAGTTCTCAGATGAATCCTACCTCGAGAAGGGCCTTAACATGTTTTCTGAATTTGATGGCTCTGTCAGGTGACATTTTTCGTCTCCTCTGTGTCACAGGTTTGGCCTTAGGGTCCACGGCTAGTCGATGGGACATTAAGTCGGGATCTATTTCCGGCATGTTAGCAGGGTGAACGCAAACAAGTCTCTGCTCTGTTTTAGGAGGCGTGTGAGATCTTTCTTAAGGTCGTATGGGAGGTTCCTGTTGATGAACGTGTATTCCTCTTTAGTGTGCCCTATCTGCAGTTTTTTCATGTCTCCCTCCGGTTCCGGTCTAGGTTGCCCGTCTTGTCGGGCATCCAGGTCAGCTAAAAAGATACTAGCCGCATTACGGGATCTCTTCCGTAGGGCTAGGCTGGTGTTATCACATTCTACTGCGATTTCTCAGTCTCCGTGGATTGTTCTGATGGAGCCGTCTTCTGCAGTGAACTTCATGAGTAGGAATTTGGTGAAGATGATGGCGGATAGGTCATTGATTATTTTTCTTCTGAGGATAACGTTGTAAGTGGTTGAGTCCTTGAGGACCACGAACTCAGATAGGATTGTCTTTCTTTGGTTCCCTACCCCTATGGTGAGAGGAGGACGATGGAATCGTCTGGCTTGAGGAAGTTATCTCCGAGTCCGATTACTCCATTGCAGTGTGTTTAGAGGTTTTCATTGCGGAGTCCGAGCTTGTCGAAGGATCCTCTGAAGAGGATGTTGGAATCTGTTCCCGTGTCAACCAGTATTCTTCTGAACAGCCTGATTCTAATCTTTGCCGAGATAACGAAGGGGGCGTCTTCTGCCGAGCTGCCGTATAGGCAGTCCTCGGGAGAGAATGTTATCACATTACTGGTGGTGATGGTTGGGGTTTGGTTTCTAACTGCCAAAATCTTGAGATCCTTTTTGAGTGCTGATTTCGATTTTCCCGAGGTGTCCTTACCTGTGATGACGTTCACGATTATGGCCGGGTCTGTCTCTGGGCTTTCCCTGGGGGCTTGTCTCTGTGTTCTCGGGTTCCCTTCTTCCCTCTCTGGTGATTTTTCTCTTTCTGCACGTTGCGGTTCTCTAACAATCTTAGCGAACTCGGGGAGCTTGCCATCTCGTATAGCTTGTTCGAGGGCGTCTTTTAAGTCGAAACAATCTTTTGTTCTGTGTCTGTATCCTCAGTGGTAGTCACAGTATAGGGTTTTGTTGCCGCCCGTTCTTTTCTTAAGTTGTTGGGCCTTCGAGAGGATACCTCGATCTGCTATTTAGTGGTATATCTCGGTGATCGGGGCTGTTAGAGGGGTGTAGTTAGAGAATTTTTCTGAGTCTGGGAGGACGGTTTACGTTTTCCTATTTGGGATGCTCCTTCTTGTTTTCTCTTGATGGGGGGTTATGTTGAGGTGCTGAGCTGCCGTGCCACCGTTTATTGGCGGCTACGACTTGGCTTACCTCTTCATCGTTTATATACTCCTTTGCGACGCCCTGAATCATATGCATGGTCCACACCGGTCTAGTGGTGAGGTGTGACGAACGGATTTCCTGTCGGTAAAGAAATATAAAAATATAATCGTGTTGTAAGTATAGCTTCTAAACCAACAGAAAATCCTTTCGTACAAACGTTTGGTTGTCACAAGTAACAAACCCAATAAAAATAAATAACTGAAGTATTCAAACCTCGGGTCGTCTTCTCAAGGAATTACAGGGAAGTATGATTTATTATTGGTTATGGAAAACAGTATTTTTGGGTTTTAAAAAGGTTTGAATAAGAAAAATAAATTGCAGGAATTAATAAATTAATAGCGAAAAACTCTTGGCAAGATATGAAAATTAGAAGTCCTATCCTAGTTATCCTTATCAATGGTGATTATAATTATATTTTTGCTACCACTAAGTCAACCTCTAACTATGAAGGTCAGTTAAGTGGACAAATCAATTTAACACCTAAAGTCCTAGTCAAATCCTAAGGAAAGACTAGAGTTATAGGAATCTAAATTAATCAGAAAAGATAACAATTATCAATCACGATGAGTTTGACAACTTAAGAGTCACCAATTAATCAACCAGAACCAAGAATATAAGAAACTAAATAATAGTCATATGTCTGAAATACCTCAATATGTATTAATTAAGAAAATCAATCCCAACATGGAAAAGTTCATAAACAAAATATTTTGAGAAAATAAATAAAAGGAATATTAAACCTGGAAATTGAGAAGAAGAAATTATAATTCCTTTAAGAGGAATCCTAATCTAAATCCTAAGAGAGAGGAGAGAACCCCTCTCTCTAAAAACTACATCTCAATTATGAAAAGTGAATTATGATCTGATATGAATTGATGTCTTGAGTCTCTGCATGTTCTCTGACTTTAATCTGTGTTTCTGGGTCGAACTCTGGGTCAAAACGCGGCCCGAAACTGTCTCCAGCGTATTCTGTAATTTCTGCAGATCGCGCAGGTCATGCGTACGCGTCAGTCACGCGTACGCATCATTCAGCGATTTCCTCTCCACGCGTGCGCGTCAGGCACGCGCTCGCGTCGTTTATGCGAACTCCAATCCACGCGTGCGCGTCAAGTACGCATACGCGTCGCTGTGATTTTGTCCAATTTGCACGCACACGTCAGCCATGCGTGCGCGTCGCTGTTTGCTGGTTGTCTCCTTTATTTCTTGTGCTCGTTCCCCTTTTTGCAAGCTTTCTCTCCATTCTCTAAGCCATTCCTGCCCTATGAAGCCTGAAATACTTAACACACAGATCACGTCATCGAATGGTATAGAGGAGAATTAAAATACATAATTAAAAGATCTCTAAGAAGCAAGTTTTCAATCATAGCACTAAACTAGGAAGGAATTGTAAAATCATGCAAATCATATGAATAAGTGGGTGAAAAGCTTGATAAAACCACTCAATTAAATACAATATAAACCATAAAATAGTGGTTTATCAACCTCCCCACACTTAAACATTAGCATGTCCTCATGCTTAGTTTAAGGAGGTAAAATAAATGAGTAGGGAAAAAGCAAGACTCATGCAATGAAATCTATGAATGTGAATGCAACTACATGCTAAGATGTTACTTGGTTAAAAGCAAACAAGTTCTTCAAGACAAATACAAACCAAATTTCACTAATTCAAATTATATAGTGAAAGACAAGTAAACTTGTAAGAAGATAGCTCATGAAAGAAGAGAACATAGAGTCAAGCATTGAACCCTCACTGGTAGTGTATATCACTCTAGTCTCTCAAGTGTATAGGGTGATTCACTCTACTTTTCTCTAATCATGTTTTCTGAACTTTGTTCTTCATCCAACCAATCAACAAATATTTGGGGCTGGGGTAAAGGTAAGGATGTATATATAAGGCTAAGTGAGCTAACAAAGTGAATCCTTGATTAGTCTAAGATCTCGCCTAACATATACATACTTTATATAATTTAAAATGCTTTACCTAGCTACCCAAATGTTTCCCACTTTTGTATTTACATGCTCATATATCAAACTTATTTTTGAATTTTGTCCCATGTGCATTAATTCTTTTTATTTTGTATTTGGGGTAATATATTTTTTTTATCCCCTTATTTAATTACTTAATAATTTTTTTTTCAATGCACATGGTAATTTAATTATTTTGATTTCACATGAGCATGCTTCCCAAATTTTCAAATAACTTATTCAATTTAATTTCCTACTTTTTCTATCATCCCATGTTCCCGTAAAATTCTCCACAATATCTATCTTAAGCTAACCAAAGATTCAACTTGGGATTTTTATTTTGTTTTTCTGCTTAAGGCTAGTAATATGGTTATAAAATAGAAGAAGGGGTAAAAAGGCTCAAGAGGGCTAACAAAGGTGATTGAAATGGTATGCTATTTGGGATAAGTGGGCAAAAACAAGTAATGGCCTCAATCATATGCAAGCATGTAAATACACTAAATAATGGACATATAGAATGGAACAAAGCAAAGATTTCAATTATAGAGAAGAGAACACACAAGAATAAAATTCATGGTTTAAATAGTGTAACCATGTAGATAAGCTCAAAATCTCACAATTTGTGTGTTCTTTGGCTCAAAAACCATGTTCCAAATACAACTTCAAACAATATTAACACATAGAAAATTTTAATTTGTAATTTAAATTAGTGAAAATTTTTAAAAATAGGGTCTTAAAAAGAAACTTATTATTTTTCAACCAAGTAGTACTTAAATGCAAACAATCAACTACACCTGCAATCTATTATGCAATGCAACAATGAACAAACAAAGAAAATAAAATATTGGTGTTGAAAAGAGAATAACTAACCCATGGAGATCGGTATTGACCTCCCCACACTTAAAGATTGCACCGTCCTCGGTGCATGCTAAGTGGACGGGCTGCTCCAACTGATGCCTTTCTCTATAGATCGTGCAGATTGACTTGCCTGTCTCCCTATTAAGAAGCTTTTTCTCTCTCTTCGTGGTGGCCATCCTGAAAGAAGAGAAAAAGGAAGGAAAGTAACCCAAAAATAAAGATAAGAACATAAATAAAATATGGGTGTTAATGCCAAATAATAGAGGTCTCAATTACATGGTAGCTACAACATGCAAGTGAGAAAATAGTGGAAGCAAATGGCATATCAATAGTGCAAAAGTTGCAACATGGGGAAGATAGTGTGGGTAATACAAGATAGTGTAAGTGTATATCAATGCAAAAGGAATATCAGTATTATAAAAAATTAGCATTGACTTATAAATAATAATACCCAATTAGAATAAAACAAGTCATAAAGCACCAGAATAATTCAAGAAAAGATGCAATAGTTAAAGAAGAGAATTTTAACACTAATGGAAAAGAAAAAGAAAGTAAGAAAGGAGGAAGAAAGAAATAAGAAGGAAAGAAAAGATTTAGATATGGGGAAGAAAAAGATAAGAAATTTGGCTGATTTGGATAAGCTGTGCGACGCTTGTGACGCGGACGCGTGAGTGACGCGTTCACGCGGATAGCGCTTTTATGAAATGACGCGGACACGTCATCCACACGGTCGCGTGGATCGATTTGTGCCGTTAACGCGAGGGCAGCCTTGCGGTCGCGCAACTCTCTGTTTGAAACTCATATTGCCAAATTTTAGGGTGACGCGATCGCGTGGTTGGCCTTGTTTTGAAAAATGGCGCGAACGCGTGGGGCATGCGTTCACGTGGTAGGGCTTGTGCTTCTAGCACAGTTCCAGCCCCACTCCATCACAACTTGCTGCCATACACCCTTTTTACGTCGATTTTTTTGGGCACGCGTTCGCGTGGGTGACGCGGACGCATGGGAGGCATTTTTCCCACATGACGCGGACGCGTGAGCGACGCGGTTGCGTGGATCAATTTGTGCCAAAGGCACGCCTCCAGCCATGCTTTCGCATGACTTTCTGTAAAATTTCTTTTCTTCCTAAGGCACCTATGACACGGACGCGTCGGCGACGCTGTCGCGTTGCATGCCATTTTTTTAATAATGTAATATGCAGAATGCAATGCTTAATATGAATGCTATGCATGATTCCAGGTTCAATCAAAACTCAAAAACAGACTAAAATTAAAACTGAAAAAGGAACGATCATACCATGGTGGGTTGTCTCCCACCTAGCACTTTTAGTTAAAGTCCTTAAGTTGGACATTTGGTGAGCTCCCTGTTATGGTGGCTTATGCTTGTACTGATCCGAGAATTCCCACCAATGTTTGTATGTCCAATAGCCTCCGGGATCCCAAACTTTACTTGTGCACCCGTCTTCTTGTTGATCATCATGATTCCATCCGGGTGGCAAGCAGTCTGAATTCTCACTGAGGCGACCAAACAACATCTTAGACCCATTCAATTGAGCTCTACACTAACCTTTGCATTTAAACTTAAAGCTTCCAACAATAATGAACCATGCAGGACAATTCTTACCACTGACCATCTTCCTCTTACTCTTAATGCCACAAAGAGCTCTAAGCTGACCATCCGTCTCTAGTAGCCCATATTCAAGTGGAAAAGTAAAGGATAAGGATATGAATTCTACCAACTTGAACATTGTGTTGGACGGTAATGGCCTTGGGAGCGGTATTTCTAATGAATTTGCAAGCTCCACTCCCTTGTGCTCTTCTTTGACAACTTCCACCTCTTTGCAAGCTCCTTCAATTTCAACCTCTTCCTCTTGGTAGCTTTCTTCCAATTTGATCTCTTCTTCTTTGTTCACCAAGGGCATGAGAGGTTGTGCTTCTTCTTCTTTAGTCTCTATGTCTAGTCCAACGGGAGAGAATTCAAATGTAGATAAGAATTCATCAATGATTGAATCCATCTCTTGATCATCTCCTTCAAAGTCTTTAACCATGATATGCCTTGGAGGTTGTACACCCTCATCAACATCAATTTCAAACGTCTTTGAAGGAGGCTCTATAACTTGAGTTTCCCATGGAGGTTTCGCATCTCCTAAGTCTTCAACCACTTCTTCCTCTTCAATGGCAGGCGTAGCTTCTTCCAATTGTTCCAATACAAAATTGTGCTACTCACTGTCCACCGGAGTTTCTGACTACTCCTTCATGCCACGTTCTTTAGTAGATTCTCCACATGAAGCCATGGGGGTTCCTTGAATGTCTGAACGTCGGGAAGGTAATCGATTTATCGCTTGATCCAGTTGGCGAAGGGTTGCATGAAGTTTTTCCACTATTTCCGTGAGACGATCCCTTGATTCTTGTTGCGCTCGACTATCATAAGTAGGATCATAGTGCTCTTGGATTGATGGATATGGAGATGGCGAATATTGAGGTGGTGGTTCTTGGGAGTAATTGGGTTGGAATTGGGGTGGTTCTATATATGGTTCATATGGCTCATAAGGTGGTGGTGGTTGTTGATAATCAAAAGAGTGCTCACCATAGCCATTGCCTTGATATGCATCACAGAATGGTTGTTGATAGTCCATTAGAGGTGGTTGTTGCCATGAGGGTTGATCAAATCATTGTGCCTCCTCCCATCTTTGATTGTTCCAACCTTGATGCATGTTGTCATTATAATCTCCTCTTCCTGCAACATAATTGTAACCAGACTCATAGCCAAAGGGGTGAGAGTTCATAGTAGTAAGAGAGAATAAAAACAAAAACTAATAAAAAGAAAATATTTTGAAAAAGATATGATTTTTGAAAAAAAAAAAGATTTGATTTTTGAAATTTAAAACTAAGATAAGATACAAAATTTTAAAATAAAAATCTGAAAAAAAAATTTTTTGAAAAATATTCCAATAATAAGGCACACGTTTGCAATTCCCCGGCAACGGCGCCATTTTGACGAACGGATTTCCTGTCGGTAAAGAAATATAAAAATATAATCGCGTTGTAAGTATAGCTTCTAAACCAACAGAAAATCCTTTCATACAAACATTTTATTGTCACAAGTAACAAACCCAATAAAAATAAATAACCGAAGTATTCAAACCTCGGGTCGTCTTCTCAAGAAATTGCAGGGAAGTATGATTTATTATTGGTTATGGAAAAAAGTATTTTTGGGTTTTAAAAAGGTTTGAATAAGAGAAATAAATTGCAGGAATTAATAAATTAATAACTAAAAATCTTGGCAAGATATGAAAATTAGAAGTCCTATCCTAGTTATCCTTATCAATGGTGATGATAATTATATTTTTGCTTCCACTAAGTCAACCTCTAACTATGAAGGTCAGTTAAGTGGACAAATCAATTTAACACCTAAAGTCCTAGTCAACTCCTAAGGAAAGACTAGAGTTATAGGAATCTAAATTAATCAGCAAAGATAACAATTATCAATCATGATGAGTTTGACAACTCAAGAGTCACCAATTAATCAACCAGAACCAAGAATATAAGAAACTAAATAAAAGTCATATGTCTGAAATATCTCAATATGTATTAATTAAGAAAATCAATCCCAACATGGAAAAGTTCATAAACAAAATATTTTGAGAAAATAAATAAAAGGAATATTAAACCTGGAAATTGAGAAGAAGAAATTATAATTCCTTTAAGAGGAATCCTAATCCTAAATCCTAAGAGAGAGGAGAGAACCCCTCTCTCTAAAAACTACATCTCAATTATGAAAAGTGAATTATGATCTGATATGAATTGATGTCTTGAGTCTCTGCATGTTCTCTGACTTTAATCTGTGTTTCTGGGTCGAACTCTGGGTCAAAACGTGGCCCGAAACTGTCTCCAGCGTATTCTGTAATTTCTGTAGATCGCGCAGGTCACGCGTACGCGTCAGTCACGCGTACGCGTCATTCAGTGATTTCCTCTCCACGCGTGCGCATCAGGCACGCGCTCGCATCGTTTGTGCGAACACCAATCCACGCGTACGTGTCAAGCACGCGTACGCGTCGCTGTGATTTTGTCCAATTTGCGCGCACGCGTCAGCCATGCGTGCGTGTCGCTGTTCGCTGGTTGTCTCCTTTATTTCTTGTGCTCCTTCCCTTTTTGCAAGCTTCCTCTCCATTCTCTAAGCCATTCCTGTCCTATGAAGCCTGAAACACTTAACACACAAATCACGGCATCGAATGGTATAGAGGAGAATTAAAATACATAATTAAAAGATCTCTAAGAAGAAAGTTTTCAATCATAGAACTAAACTAGGAAGGAATTGTAAAATCATGCAAATCATATGAATAAGTGGGTGAAAAGCTTGATAAAACAACTCAATTAAACACAATATAAACCATAAAATAGTGGTTTATCAAGGTGTTACCAAAAGTCTTCATTCATAAGCCCGTTAGTTAGGCAGAGGCTTTCGACTGAGTCCGTGAGTCTGTCAATCGTCAAGCACTCGTCGTTGAACCAGTCGAGGTACTTCCTCGTGGATTCATTCTATTTTTGGGTGACTCCCAACAAGATGATGGGGTGTTTGGCTTTTGTGATTCTGGTGGTGAATTTGGCCATGAATTTCCTAGAGATATCGTGGAAGCTTGTTATAGACCCGTTGGGGAGGGCATTAAACCATTTAGTCATAGGCCCGGCTATGGTTACCGAAAGGCCCTGCATCGAACCGCATCGGCGGCCCCTTCCAGGTTCATCCTGGCCTCGAAAGCTGTTTAGGTATTCCTGGGGATCTCTGGTTCCGTCATACTTCATATTTCTAGGTTTGTCGAAACCCTTAGGAAGTTTTGCTTTTAGGATTCTTTCTGTGAAGGGAGTAGCTCCCATTATCACATGCTCGCTCCTCGTGCATTTGGTCTCTCGATGGCACTGGTCATCATCTGTGTTGCGCCAGTGTTCTGGGTCGCGGGATATGCTGTGCTCATGTCTTTTGCTGTGACGCCGTTTGGGTGACCTGAGACGGCCGGTCTCGCTGCAGGATCTCGATCTGGAGGTGGCGTGGCTTCCGTTCTCTGTATGGTGTCCTTCCTTGGTGATAACCCGGCCTTTGAGTTCCTGTACTCGGAGGTAAAGGTCTTGGATTATCTGGGCGGCCTTGCCTCCTAGGTCTTCAGGAGCCCGTGTTTCAATGACTGCGGGGCCATTTTCTTTGTTTTGCGGAGGAGTAGTCTGGCGAATAGCATTTGCTATCCTTCCATGGGTGTGGGGTGTAGCTTCTTGGTGTTTGGGAGTTGGATTCCTCGTTTGGGTTTTATTGTGGTGGCTTGGGAATTGCTCTTCGAAGACGCCCGCCATTCCGTCACGATGTTGTAGGTCCCCACAGACAGCGCCAATGTACTGGTTGCCTCCGGTACGGGTTGTGAGATAGATCGGGGACCTTCGAGTCGAGGCGGATGCCGATTATTCGACTAGAGCAATGGGGGTGGTACCTGCAAAGATACTCCGACGCTCAAGTCAGAATGGATTTAAGAGGGGTAAGGTGTGTAGAGTGAATGACCTACCTGAGGGGCCTGGGGCTCCCCTTTATATAGGTGGAGTTGATTTATCTTATCTTATCTTGTTTGGCCAAGATAAGGAAGATAATCGAATTTGATTGTTGGTTAGGAGCTCTAGTGGGGCGGTTCCGGACCTTCTAGAAGGGTGATATAGTTCGAATCCGGATAACTGGGTTCGAAGACCACTCCGAGTATAAAATCCGTGGGCCGGATCCGTAACATTTGTATTTCTGAATATTTTGGTACAAATTTTTAAATGTTAATTATAGTCATATTATACCTGTACGTAATGGTGATGATGATGAAAAACAAAAAAAAAATCAAAGATGTCGTAAATTAAAATAAAAAATAC
The DNA here is from genome assembly GCF_000817695.3 of Arachis duranensis. NCBI lineage: Eukaryota > Viridiplantae > Streptophyta > Magnoliopsida > Fabales > Fabaceae > Arachis > Arachis duranensis. The sequence continues at coordinate 83,729,735 of NC_029777.3, forward strand.
TTTTTAAATGAAATGAGAAAAATATAATAATTTCAATTAGTAGGAAGAAAGTTACATAATGTGTTCCGTTTTTCTACAAATTTAGAATATATATCTATTAAAATATATTATAATTGATAAAATAAATTTAATGACTGATTAATAGATAATTATTAAAGAATGAATAATATTTCTCTCTATTTTTTACCTAAATAGATGGAAAAACATGCTACTTTAAAGTAACTAACTAGTATTGAAATTTGTGCTTCAAGACTAAGGCATGAAAAGAAATTCTTAGTACATGAATATAATGCAGTAACAAAAATAAAGAAATAACATCGAGTAAACTATTAGAATGATATTCGAAAATTTATGCTGAATATTTATTTAAATATGAAAAAATTTAAATCAAATAAATAAATTATTTATTAAATATAAAATTTTTTGTTATTTAAAAAATATTTGTCAATTATTTTTATTATATTTTAAATTATTTAAGAATTATTTTATCAATAATATACTTCAGAAATTTTTTTAGCAGGAATTAAATTTTTCAAGTACAATCCAATAACATATTATAATATTTGTGTCATAAATAATTAATTAAGTTGATGATGTATGAATAAAACTAAATAGCTACGTGCTATTATTAGTTTTGCATAGAAATACAAAATCAATAATATATTAAGAGGATGGTTTATTAGTTGTATAAAAAAAATTAGTACTTCAACAAAAAAGATATTATATCTATAAAACACAATATAAATTATGTTCATGTATAATCAAAATGCAAATAAAGATATAAAATCTCAAACAAAATGTATAATAAGTATTTATTAATTATTATAATAATTAATAAATATTAAATAAGATAAGTATTGACTATTTTTTTATTTTTTTAGTATTATAAATTTAAAAAATCTAATTATAATTACATCGATTGTAAATAAATTTCAATAGTAAATTTTATCTCATTAATTCATATAGTTATGGCCCATTTCTTATAAATAACTTTTATCAAAATTCATTTTTATCTATCATTAGTCTTTCCCTTGATCATTTATGTTTTAAAAGATTCAAAGTTTATTATATATGTACTTTAATTAAGAGTTATTTTTTTCATTGCTTTTCTTTGGAAATGAATTAATTTCAAGATTTAGTCAAAATATAAAAAGCAAAACAAAATCTCAAAGTATATATTTGACTTAAAAGTAATCCTATTGATTTTTTTTTTTCACGAAACCGTTAAAAGCTTTTTGAGTAATTACTTAAATTAAAAGACTTATTTAAAATATACAAAATAATCTCCAATATTTATTTTTATTAGATAATATCGTTTCTTTTTGTAGTCTCTAACGATAATTGCTAATGTAAAATGTTAATTCGTATATATTGCCGTTAAGTATTCACGTATATAAGTTGGACAAATCAGTCTTCAATGTGAAGTACAAATAATCTTTGAAAAATTTAAAAAATCTCAAAATAATCCCTAAAAAAATTTTAGAATTCTAAGACAGTTCTTCAAATATTTTCTATCTTTTTCGAAAGCCAATGTCTTACAATATTTTTATTTATCAAAATAATAAAACATTATTAAAAATATATATAATAAATAAAAATACAAAAAATAACAAAATATAAATTAAAAGATCATTTCATTCATTACTACTAAAATGTCATAAGAAATAATATTGTTTAATCATCAACATATATATAATACTTACATTGAAGTGATATAAAAATTATAATATAACAACTAAATCTAAGAGGTGATTGCATTATAAAGACCATTATAATTGACCAAAACTTTTAAATTTGACTTCATAGATGACTTGGTTCATATTGCATATAAGTTTTAAAGTGTTATCTTCATAAGTATTTGTATAAATATTGTTGATTACTTATATCAAAAATTTTATGTTAAATAAAAATTCTCCATTAGCTCTACCTTTTCATCATTAAAAAATGATAATAGAATATGGTACTTATAAATTAAATTAATATTTTGTATGATAAAAATAAATTCATTTAATTATTTTAAATTTTTTTTTGGAAAACTTTAAAATTAATTTGTAATTTAGAATTTGAAAATGCATAAAATTTTTTGGTATATATTAATAATCAAATTTGAGATAACTAGATAAAAAATTTTAGATACTAAATTTATCAATTTAAAAATAATTATGCATAAACCATTCGAAGAGATTATTTTAAATTTTTTAAAATTTTTTAGGGACTATTTTAAAAATTTTTAAATTTTTGGGGATTATTTTGTATTTCATTCTCGGGACTGACTTATTCATACCACATACGTAGATACTTAACGGTCATGTGTGTGAGTCAATGTTCTACATCAGCAATTATCATTAATAATTAACGAACGAGAATTATATTTAATAAAAATAAATGTTGGAGACTATTTTATACATTTTAAAACCTAAAAGACTAAAGTGTTTACTTTTAAAAACTTTAAGAATATATTTAGGTAATTATTCAAACTTTTTTCTATATGTCAATTCTTTTTGAAGTAATAATTAAAAGTGAATTCCTTTTTTTCCTTTTTTATATATGGTATATATTATTAACGTGGAAATGATAATTATTATGAAATTAGTCAAGATAACAAGTTTATAATGATTTCATTTCAAATTTTAGGAATGAAAAAGAAAACAATATATCACTACAAGAATTTGACAAATTAGCGACGAATTTTTGCGAGAAATATTTTTTGTCACTAATCCGTCACTAACTTGCGAGGAATTAGTGACGCACTAGCGACAAAATTAATGAGCGGTCACAAAATACTCGAACTTGAGAAAAACGACTGATTAGCGAGAGATTTACGAGTAAATTTGTTTCTCGCAGATTGACTTTTGTAGCTAAAAAAAGAGCGAGGAAAATTTCCTCGCTAATTTCTCGCAAATTAATTAGCGAGTGACAATGTTCTAGCAAACCAGTCACTTAGGAGTTCAATCGAATAAAAGTAAAGTAGCGAGGCATATTATTGTCACTATTCCGTCGCAAGTGTTAGATATACAATTAGCGAGAAACAATTCACACACTAGTTTGTCGCTAAATAAACTTTGTGTGAAAAGGCTAATTAGTGAAGAACAATGTCCCTAGCTAATCCGTCACAAAGACTTGAAATGCATTCTGCGATGGACAAATTCCTAGCTAATTTGTCGCCAAAGTTTTTATTTTTAGCGAGCAATTCGTTTCTCGCTAATTTGTCGCATAACATTATAAAATTCAAAATTAGGGTAGTGACAGAAAATAGTCTTCGCTAACTCGTCACAACAGATATATCATTCAGCTAGGAAAGTGTTCCTTGCTAATTAGTCGCTAAAGTGAAAATACGGATATTGAGCGCCTATGACCTAAGTAGCGAGAAATTTGCGACCGTTTAACAACTGACACACTTCATTCGCTGATTTTAAGTCACTGATTAGCGGGCGAAATACATTTGTCGCTAAGTTGTCGCAAGTTTAATTTAGCGAGCGACTTGGCAACTGCAATCTTGTCGCAAAGCAAAAGCTATATCCTACCTATTTTGTAGCAAATTACTCGCTAACCTCGTTGGAAATCAGTCACAAAGTTATAACAAATCTAAAGCTAATCGAGAAAATTTTAGAAGTAACTAGTCGCAATTGAGTCACTAATCAAAAGCTTATTTAGTGAGGAATTAGCGACTGTTTAACAACTGATAGACTTTTCTCGCTTATTTCATTTTGCTACTAATTTGTGAGAAAAATGTTAGTCTTTATTCTGTCCTTATTCCATGTTGCTACTAATCACTAACCTCTATATAAATCCATGGAAAATTCATAAAAAGTTTGAAGCAAATTTGCCAAGCACGCTAATGTAATTTGTCACAATTTTGTCATTAATCTAAAGCTATTTTAAATGAGACAATAATTAAAGTCTCAAAGTCGTGATTAATAATTAGCTAGCTAATTTTTAATAACTAATAATTTACAATATTCTAGCAAGAAGTCCATTCTCAAATATTTTACAAACAACTCAAATCAAAAGCTTTTTCTTAAACAATATTTTTTCCCCTATTAGATCACAAATTTGTCGTTATTTTTAATGAAAAGTTTGCTGTTAATTTGAATTGAAGTTTAAAATTAATATATTTTAAAGACAAATTAAAAAAATCAATATTTTTAGAAAATGAGAGTATAATGTTGATATTTTCAATTAAAAAATATTGGATAAAATACTTAAATAAACCAAATGCATGAAAATATTACTTTATCACCCAAAGCAAGAAATGATACGTGAATCTTCCAAAGGCGTTTTTTATACCAATCGAATAAGGGTAATTAGATTTACAAATTTTAGTAGTAAATCGAATTAGACTAAATAGATTTATTAGGTGAGCTTTAACTACACATAAATCGAAACAGGTAATATCGATTTACACATTCACATGTAAATCGAATCGAATCAGGCTAGCCAGATTTATGCATGGGCATGGGTGGTATGTTTCCAAATAAATCTAACCAGCCTAATTCAATTTATATAGGACGGAGGGTTTTATATAAATCTTAGATGAGTATGAAGAGACTATGCCATTTGAGCTATAGCTCGTTCACATGCCTTTGATTTATCAGGGTGATTTGTCCTAATAATAATAATAATAATAATAATACATATTCACGATCCCAAAAATTATTTTCTATAATATTTTTTAAGCAAAAATAATAAATATTTAAAGAATAATTGAATACGTGCTCACATAAAAATACATTGAATATTATATTACTATGGTTTTGTTTTTATTATTTAAATATTAAATTTTATAATTTAATATTTTTATTCTACTTAAATTATCATTAAGCTATGAACAAAAATAAATATTTAAATGTAAAATTAAAATTAATATTCAAAAATCAATAGTAAAGAGTACAACCAGTTAAAAAAATACTTAAAAATCTCATAAAAATTTTATACTTATTCGATAAAATTATTATTATTATTAAATACTATAGAAACTGCTAGATGGTGATGTTTACTTCTACATAAATATTAAATAATAATAATAATTTATTATTATTATTGTTGTTGTTGTTATCACTTATAAATACCAAATATGTATTTTATAAATAGCTTTAAAATTAATGCACTAGTACTTAACTTTTTTTAACATATACTCAATTATTTATATAGATTTGAGAGAATAAAATCCAAATAAATCTTTAACCTTAATCTCATATTTACGTAGAAGTAAACATTACCATCCATCAGTCTTTATAGTATTTAATAATAATAATAATAATAATTCTATTGAATAAGTATAAAATTTTTTATGAAATTTGTAAGTATTTTTTTTTAACTAGTTGTACTCTTTACTATTGGTTTTTGATATTAATTTTAACTTTATATTTAAATATTTATTTTTGTCCATAGCTTAATGATGATAATTTAAATAGAATAAAAATGTTAAATTATAAAATTTAATATTTAAATAATTAAAACAAAATCATATTAATATAATATTTAATGTTATTTTAATGTGAACACGTATTCAATTATTCTTTAAATATTTATTATTTTTTCTTAAAAATATGATAGAAAATAATTTTTTGTGGTCTTGAATACTTATTATTATTATTATTATTATTATTATTATTAGGACAAATCACTCTAATAAATCAATGGCATGTAAATCAAAACAGGGCAACTAGATTTATATAAAGTCCTCCTATCCGGTTCGGTTCATTATTAAGACCAGACCTGCAATTGACCCGGTCAATAGCGGTCAAATAGTTAAAAACCAGATGATTTTGTCACGAGTCGGACTCAGTTTAGGCAGTCGATAACCTGCACTTCCTCCTTGACCTGCGTACTCCACATGTAGACCAATGGGAGTGTGGATCACTGTAAGAGCATCTATTTGAATCCCCTTCAAACGTGGTGTCTCTAAGGTTCGATCTTTGAACCTAAAAGTGAGTAAAAGATGGATATTTGACTTTAAAATCAAACTCGTAAAAAATGCAAGTCTAAACGACTTTGTGATAGTTATCAGAACCGAATCGGATCGAACCGATCGGTTCGACGAAAAAAATAGTGAATTGATGTCCTATTCGGTTGGGTTCATTATTAAGATCGGACTTGCAATTAACTCAATCAATGGCGGTCAAAAATTGAAATCGGACAGTTTTATTGCGAACCGGATTCGGTTTAGGCAGTTGACCCACACTTCCTCCTTGATCTGCACACTCCACACGTAGACCTGTGGGGTGTGGATCCTTGTAAAAGTATCTATTTGAATCCCCTTCAAAAAGTGGCTTTTTAAGGTTCAATCATTGAACTTGAGAGTGAGTAAAAACCCTATCTCACTGTGACAAGTGAATCTTCAATAGATTTAACGCTTATCATTATATATACCATGTTATTTTACTAAACACTCTAATATAATTTGTTACAATTTTGTCACTAATCTAAAGTTATTTTAAATGAGGAAATAATTAAAGTCCCAAAGTTGTGACTAAGGGTAGAAACAGGCCAGGCCAGGCCAGGCTTTACTCTTAACAGGCCTGGCCTATCATACAGTTGATTGGCTTGAGCCTGGCCTGCAGCCTGTTATAGGCTCTTTATAAAGTATTAGGCCTGGTCTGTTATTCAACCTGGCCTGGCCTAAAGCCTGTTAAAAGGCCTGATATTTTTTTTTACAAAAATAAAAATATTATTTAAAAAAAATTATTTTTTAATAATAAATAATTATTTATATATTTAATTATATTTTAACAGGCCCAAGCAGGCCTGACAGGCCTATAAGGCTAATTAGTAAGTTTGGGCCTGGCCTATTAATATATTAAGGCTTTTAAAAGAGCCTGGGCCTATACCTATTTTATAACAGGCCAGGCTACAGGCCCCTGGCAGGCCGCCTGACCTTTTTCCACCCCTAGTTGTGACTAATAATTAGCTAGCTAGTTTTTAATAACTAATAACTTATAAACTGAGGAACCGAACTAACAAAACTCCAAAAAATACCCTTTTCCTGACTAAACCTAACCCTAGCACATCATTAACATACACACGATGCCGCACTCACAAATGACACACATCACCCTCTTCGCTCTCACAAATGTTCCCTCACCCACTCACTCACTCACAATCGTTTCCTTACTCAGCGCCACTGCCACCGCGAGCAGCGCTGCTGTCACTGCTGTCACGCACAGAGAACGAGTGAGCGACCCCTTCTTTTTGCACCTTTCGTCTCCGACAACCGAATTGCCATCATGCTCCAGTCATCTGGCCTTCGTCTCTGGTTTTTGGTTTGCCATCGTTGAAGTCATGCTATTCGTGTGAAATAGTTTTATAAATAGTTTTAGATTTTTTAATTGTTCTTCTAATTATAATTTTAAACATTATATATTTTAATTTGAGAAATACTATTTAGTCAATAATTTATTAGTTTTTAAGCCTTATTTTAAATTAAAAAATTAATTATATTATTTTTTAACCATTATGATACGTATAAAAAAAACAATCAAATTAGTTTCGTATATAATATATATTAAAGTACAAAATATATATTAAAAATAAATTAAATAATATATATTTATATAAAAATATATATTAGTTTATTTTTAGTATGTACATACTATTTTTTATTTTTATGAGTCCACTTTCTAAATGGTATGGAAGTAATAACTTCCAGGTTCCAACTCATTCCTAAAATCTTGTTCACTCTGCCAAATCACTTAAAATTAACGATATGAATTGTATTCATAATTAATATTTCATATTATCAATATTACTATTATCAATATTATTATTATTATTGTTATTGTTTAATTACATAATATTAAAAAGTAAAATTTTAAAATAAAAAAATAAGTTCTGCTAGGTAGACAATAGAAAGTACGAACAAAGTGAATAATAAACTGCATTTTAAACTCATAAAAACAAAAAATATTTCACCGCATTTATCCACTATAATTCTAACCTCTTACGTTTCTCTCCTTTAACTGCACTCGCTTCACTCCCCCTTCCCTGTCGCATCATCACTAACGCACCTCACCGCTACCACCATCGTCTGAAGAAGCAACGTGCCGCACCGCCTGCACCTTCTTCTCCTATGCGTCGCGCCACCCCTATTTTCCCTGCAAGCGGTAACGCTGTGTGTCTTCTTCTCCTTTTTGAGACGTTGCACTGTTGCCGAACTAGAGGCCTTGTTCCACTGCTACTCTAATGTTGCACCTCTGTCCCTTACTTTCACGCCGCTGCGTCGTGTCTTTGCCACTTCCATCGCATGCCACTTTATTTTGTTCATCCAAATAGTATGACCCAAATAAACATCCATATCTTATCGAAAAGAACCATCCGCATACATAGTAAAATGAACATCCTGCAGAGCATGTGCGTGCAAAATCAAGCAAATCAAGTAAAATACCAATAGTATACCTAAATAAACATCCACATTAGAATTAAAATAACCATCCGCATACATAGTAAAATTAACATCCAACTTAGTTGATAAGAAACAAGTAACGAGACAACAGTTGCGGGGGACACTGGGGTCGCGATACAGCAGCGGCGGCGGTGGTACAGGATTGCGAGAGAGCGGTTGCGGCAAAAATAAAGAAAAATGATTCAAAATTATGATTAAACATAATTGATTCAAAATTTAATTTTTAAACAAAATTTCGGATTTATGATTTAGTGTTTAGAGTTTAGAATTTATGATTTGTTATTTTTATTCAAATTGTGTTTTATTTTAATTTAAATATTTCAATTGTTAAGTTATAGGATTTAATATTTATATTTTGGAATTTAGGATTTGTTATTTTTTTTTAGAGAGTAAAATATTTTTTAGTCGCTAACGTTTATGTTAAGTCTTAATCTTGTCTTTAGGTTTGGAACGTTCTATTTTTTTATCTCAACTATTTTATTTTATCCTCTTTTAATCCTTTAGACAAAATTAAAATTTTTCCTTTAAAAAATATCCTTCCTTTCATTATGATTTTTTTTCTAAATAACGTCAAAAATCATAATTGTATTGGTCATAGTAGCTGTTATAGTGATCTAAGAGCAAAAATGACAGAATTATAAGAAAAAAAAGAGCTAAAAATAGAGATGAAAATGGTATTTTTGGAAGAAAAAAATTTTAATTTTGACCAAAAGATAAAAATAAGACGAAATAAAATGTTTAGGGATAAAAATAAATGTTAGAGATAAAATTCAGTCTTAGCCTATACATTAGAAAGTAAAACAGTAATTTACTCTTGTTTGAATTATATTTTGTTTTAAATTTAAATACATTTAATTTTAGAGAGATTGGTTTTGTATTTTAAATGTAAGAGAGAGAAAATATGAGACAATAAATTTAAAGATATATTTTTTACATTTATTTAAATGGATTTTAAATTTTATTGATTGAATAAAGACTGAATTTTATTACTTACCTAATTGTATTGTTTCGGTTTTAAAAGAAATCTCTCTTTTTCTTATGTTTTTGGCAAAATAAAAAATAATTAATCAAATATACTCCCTTTTTAGAGTGGATTCCCTCCATTTTTTCTTAATTATTTAATTAAATGTCATTTAATTTTTATTGTTTAATATTTTTTTAAATATTTTTTTTATTCTACTTAAACAAATTACACTTTATTAAATAATTAAAAGAAAAAAGTTGAGAGAATCTATATTCCTTTTTTTTCTATATAAGAGAAAGATTGAAAATATAGAAATGTTAATATATTTTCTAAAAAAGTATTTCTCACTTAAATTTTGTATTATAAAATTTTTAACCTTTGATTTTATTCCCATATATTGGTATCTGATATCTATGTGCATAGTTTTTATTAGAAAGTCAAAGATCAAATAATAATAAATTATCTGAGAAAAACAAATAATGCAAAAAGTAAAATAGAAATTAAATATCATAAATACTTATTAGTCTATATAAACATAATGAAACATGTTCATCATTACACAATATTCTATACTACTCACATTATATATACTAAGTCACTACTAATCTCTTATTTTGAAAATGGAGAATGGTGGTGAAATGATAAAAAAAAAACTAAAGGGAGACAAAAGCTAGAGATAAAGAGGATTGAGAATAAGAAAAATTGTCAAATCGCTTTTACAAAGAGAAAAGAAGACTTACTGAAAAAAGCAAATGAATTAAAATCTTTATGTGATGTTGGTGTTGATTTGATCATTTATTCTTCCAGTGAAAAAACCTATTACTATGGCAATTCTTCGTTTAAGACAATGAAAATGGCTCTCTCAAATGAACAGCAACCTCAAGGTAGTAATCAATTCCTTGGTTACATCATGGAAGGAATGTCTCGGATGGACATGCAAAATCTTATTAAAAAGAACGATTCACTGGTGGATCGATTAAATACTGAAAAAGAATGAAACGAAACTCTTTCTAGAATTTTAATGACAATTAAAAATGACAACAACATCACCAATTGGTGGGATAAGATTGGTCAAAGTTGTGAAAAAAATAAAGAGATGGAAGAAATTCTTGTAGTTCTTCAGCAGACTTTGAAAAATCAAATTTCACTCAAGATTATTGCAAATCAGGCTACAGTTATAATTGTAGCTGAGAGTGTGGCATCTATTTTTTATCACGGTGGTAAGCTTTTTTTGTCTTTTTTAATTAATGTTGTATTAGCTTTAGATATTTTAAATAATTTGATTTTGGTTTCAACTATCATTCAAAAAAATATTTGGAAATAGATACTCACATAGTATACACGAAGATCTCATATTTTTTGCTCAAAATTTAAATTTTGGAGAGTGATAAGAAGAATTATTTTTTTTTCTAAAATCTCCATATACTATTTTATACAATTTTCTTTTAGCTATGAAATAATAGATATAGATCATATAGTAGAGATCTCTTATATTTTTTATTAAAATTTTAACTTTTAGAATTATAATAGTTTTTATTTTTTGTATAGATAAAGGACATAATCGAATGTCTTACACTAAAGAGATCTATATTATTCCTTTAAAATCTTAAATTCTTAGTTAAAATATCAAATTTTTATCTTTCTATAAAAAAAATCTACATTTGTAGATTCTACAATTAAGCAAAATCTATTATTAAATAAAGTACAAGAATAAATAAATTTGATAAATTTTATTATTAAACAAAGTTATTGTTGTTGGTCAATTATGTCTTAATAATAAATGCTTAATTTTTTAATGTGACTTATTTTAATTATTTTTTAAATAGATCAAACCATGGATCAAGTTAATCCAGGAGTTATTGGATCATACCCTACTTATGAAAGTATGAATACTTTTTCCAATATAGCATTTGCTACTAGTGTCAACCCTTTTGACACTGCGAGAGAATTTAGTCACCAAAATGCTCCTATTTGGTATCCATCGTACCAACACCAACAAGGATATAATAGTCTATTTCTCTACGATGTAAGTAACAGGAATGGTGCTGGGAGAAGCAGCAGCGGTGACAATACTGAAAATCATCTTTATCATTCAAATTTTAACCATAATAATGGTGGAGACTTTTTTTGTTTTCCATATCAAAATAATCCATTTAACAATGGTTATGGCCGCAGAGGATTCTTCTAATGGAATTTTTTGGCGATAATAATAATATAAAGAGTAAAGTATTGTTTTTGTCCCCAACGTTTGGGGTAAGTCTTATTTGTGTCCCTAACGTTTAAATTGTCCTATTTGTATACTTAACGTTTATAAAAGTGATTCAATGTTATCCTACTATCAATTATACTAACAAATCAGATTATATTTTTCAGTTATTCTCACTTGGATGTATTCATTCTCAATTAGGTCTCACTTGGATGTGTTCGATTTTAATATTATACCCACTATTTGTGTTTAGATTCAATTATGTTCCTAGAAAAGTGAATTATGTAAATGTTGTAGGAATTAGTTTCAACTTTTCATAAGCTATTCTTTGGAATGGATCATCGCCCAGACATTTGTATTATAACTTCAAGAAAGAAGAGATTTTTAAAACTCAAACTAAAGCGTTCATGATGTGTAATTGACGGCAGGATAACATTGAATCACTTTTAGAAACGTTAGGAATACAAATAGGACGATTTAAACGTATGGACACAAATAGAATTTACCCCAAACGTTGGAGACAGAAACGATACTTTACTCTAATATAAATACATTGATATGTAATAAATTTATATGACTATATTCTAAATAAAGTTAATATCAATGTGATGATTTTTTATATTATTTGTATTGATCATGGGTTTATGTTACTGGCCTTTTGGTTCAATTAAATTCAATGTTTGTTTAATTGTTGAACCTTGAAAAAATAGATATATATTATAGTTTGCTATTATAAATATTTCCCTAACTTAGATATGTTGAGTGGTGTCTTTTATATATATATTCTTACGATATCTTTCATTTTAGTACGTCAAAAATGAATTTTTTGAGAGATTTAAATTTCTGACATTTGTACTACTAAAAAGATTATTTTTTACGGTAATTTATTTTATTTTTAGCGACAATAAAAATAACTATTAATATATTTATTAGTAATTAGACATTAATTATCTTATATTTTGTTGTTAAAAAAATTTAACAATAATTACCCGTAAAGACCATTTTAATAGCCGTAAAAAGCATATAATTGCCATTATAACATATAGTGATAACGACAAATTTATAATTACCGTAAAAACATAAATTAAATAAATATATAGTGGTATTATGTTATATATTGACACTAAAAATTTGTCAGTAAAAATAATTTTAATTGTAGTGATTGAATAAACCCAAACAATGAACCAACCACTCAAAAACAAGAGTTATATCCTATTATATATTATATGTATGTGATAAAGAGATTAATCCTACATAAGAAATCATGCACTATAATAAAGCCTTAACTTTATTTCATTAAATGGGTCAATTAGTTACAGTAGACCACATAGTTAATAATTAGAACCTATTTTTCAGGGGATCAAAGTCAAGAATAATTCAAAGACAATAATGAGCCGTAAATTTATTATATTGTTGTCAAAGTATAATTTTGAATCTCATGATAACCATTGTGAGATCTATAAATTTAATTTTTTAAACAAAATAAATAGTCAATTAAAATTTTAACAAGTATATATACATTGACAATATTAATTGTAAGACCCAGAATTTTCAGAAAATATTATTATGAGTTAATTTCAATTTATATATTCATTAAAGATTTTATTTTTAGAAATTATTTTATTAAAAGTAATTAAATTAAATTTTGATAATTAAATGAAAAATTTTACTTAATTTTATAATATTGAATAATTTTCTATATTTAAATTATAGAACTTAATAGTTGTAAAAGAATAAGAATTTTGTATGATTTAGTTTGAATAATTGAGATTTTAGAATTTAATATTTTAATTTTTATAAACAAAAAAATTAATTATAAATCTCTAATTTTAAATTAGAATACTTGATTTAAAAGAAAATTAACAACTTGATAACCAAATAATATTTTTAAAATAATTTTAAGGAATTAAATTAGATTTTTATTTGATATTCTATACCCTAATTTAATTAAAATTACCAAATTTCAATTTACCCAAAATCTCTAATTCCTAATCCTAAATTTCGAAATCAAAAATCCTAATTCCCAATTAATTCAAAAGCTCTAACCCACTTACCCCTCACTTCAGTGCCGTTTCCCCCTTTCATTCATCAGCTTCATCCCTCACCACACACAGAGTAGAGAGAGAGATCCACGAGAAGAGGAGGAAGAAGACGCACAGCTAGTTGTGCCACACCCAACCACGTTCAGCCCGTCGTCGCGCCGCCACTGCACAGCATCGCCACTGCACCGAGCACCGTCAAGCACAAAGGGAGCCAGACACCGCTATGAAGAAGTCGCTCGTCGCGTCATAGTCACCGTCGCTGGGGCTGTGAATCGCCACTGTGAACTGCGCGAGAGCCAGTGGAGGAGGGAGTTTCTGTTGCATCACCACCATGCCTTCATCATCGCAAAACTGCCTTATCATTGTCGTTAAGGCCCGTCACGGAGGGTGTCGTCGTTGCCGTCGTGCTTTGGTGCCGTCGAGGGAAGCCGCCGCCGCCGTCGATCTGGAGTTGCTGCGATTGGAGCCACTAGCGGGGCTGAGTTGCTACTGTCCTGAGCTGTTTCTGCCTTGAGTTCTTCGAATTCGGATTCCTTGTGCTACTGCAACTATCACTACTACGGTAGGAAGCAATGTTGCTGTTTGGCCGGTGCTGTTGGAAGCTGTACCGCCAGTAACCGCCGCCAGTTGTCTTCTTGATAAGCGTTTGTTTCTGAAACCCCTTGAAATCAAAATTCTGTTATTATCCGTTAGAGATTCTGAGATATTGGTACTGTAGGGTTGAGTTCGGTGTTTTCACATCGAAATTAGGGTTGCTGTTGAACCACCAGAGCTTCTGGTAGCCGCTGTCACCAGAGGTAGTTGTCGGAGCTGTCGCCTGATTGGTTCAAATGGTCGCTGCTGCTTTGTTTCTCGTTGTGAGATTATTTGGTTTTGTTATCCATTACTAATTTTTTTTCTAACTCCACTCAATATCAAATCTGTGTTAAATTCTAATCTATGTCAGAAAAGTATTGTTGCTATAATTCTTGATGCCGCTGTTGATATTGCTTGAAAATAAAATGGTTGCTGTCGCTGCTGTAAATTGAAAATAAACAAAAGAGGATTTGATGTGTTTGACTACTGAGCTTCGACTAAATCAAGGTAGGGGCGGTTTCCTTAACTCATTTGATTTCTGAGAATTGTTATAAATCGATATTAATGAAAAATGTATACTTTTGTGATTTCATAAGTCCAATGGATTGGTTTGTGTTCATGTCCTGGGTCGAGCTATGCGACCCGGGATGATTGAAGACAAAACGACCGACCTCTTTGGGTCAGGCTCCCCGACCTCTTCTGTAAAAAGTTCGGCCAAATCGTCAGAAGCGCCCAAAGCAGGCCCAAACGAAGGAACATGGCCTAATCTAAAGGCAGGCAAAGCCTACAAAGATAAAGGCGGTTCCCCCTAAAGATAAGATAAGATAAGATAACTATCTTATCTCCAGGAAGGTCACTCCACACTACTATAAATACACTGGAGCACCCAGGTGTAACTCATACTCTGATTCTACTAAAATCCTGCCTAAAGCACGTGCTAACTTAAGCATCGGAGTCTCTTGCAGGTACCACCACCCTCCGGTGACGAAGGATCAGCAGCACCACCAGGTCCAACAAGTCGGACACGTCAGCTCCGGCCACAACTGCAAATTTCATCCGAGATCGACCTACAGTTTTAGGTAACCCTTGAAACATTGGCGCCGTTGCCGAGGAACCTGGAAGTCATCCCATTATCATGGCGGACAACCTTGATAACGACCACGATTCTGATCTAGAAAACAGAACGCCGCATAAAAACGCAGACGCCACCTCCAAAGTCACACCTCAAAATGGGGGAGATAAATAACCCCCAAGCACAAAAATTCTAGAGGCTCTACAAGCTCAGCAGGATCGTCTCAAACAGCTCGAAAAAGAAGCCGAACATCAACGGAAAGCTGAGAGAGACCTCCAGAGAGAAACAAGACGACGTCGAGAGCTAAAGGAGAAGGTCCTAAAGCTCGAAACCGACCTTAAAACCAGAACCACTCGATCCAATCATGAAGATAGCCCTCACAAAGATCAAGACCATTCACCAAAGAGATCATGAAAGCTAAAGTGCAAAAAAGCTTCAAAGCTCCCGACATGCCTCCGTACGACGGCACATCGGAGCTAAGACATCACCTCAGCAATTTTAGAAGCAAAATGTATCTCACTGACGCCTCGGATGCTATTCGACGCAAAGCCTTCTCGACTACCCTAACAAAGACAGCAATTAAGTGGTTTGACAGTTTGCCTCCTAGATCCATCATAAGTTTTGACGACTTAGCCAAAAAGATTCTTGCCAGATTCTCCATCCAAAAGGACAAAGCCAAACGCGCGCCAAGCCTATTAGGGATCAAGCAAGGAGATCGGGAGAGTCTTTGCAATTACATGGAAAGATTCAACAAAGCGTGTCTGGACATACAAAGTCTGCCAACAGAAGCAGCTATCATGGGTCTCATCAATGGCCTACGAGAAGAACCTTTCAGTCACTCCATATCAAAAAAGCACCCAACATCTTTAAATGAAGTACAAGAACGGGCAGAAAAGTATATCAACATGGAGGAGAATTCTCGATTAGGAGGGACCTCAAAACCCGGATTCTCCTACTCCTCTCGAGACAAGGATAAAGAGTCCAAAAAGAAAGAAGATCAACCCGGAGAGAAGCCTAGAAAATACCATAATTACACCCCTCTTTGGGTGTCTCTCGTAGATGTTTACCGAGAAGTATACCACACTGAGAAAATTCCACCGCATCGACCAATCAAAAGCAAAAAAGGAGGGGAAAGTCAGACAGAATATTGCGAATACCATCGAATCTACGGACACCCTACCAACGAGTGCTTCGACTTGAAGAATGTCATAGAGAAATTGGTAAGAGTAGGGCGATTAGATCGGTACTTAGCCAATAAAACGGACGAACCTAGAAAAAAAAAAGAAGGGACGAAGAGGTCGGACGGGCTGAACGACCACCTCACACCCCGGAGAGACATGTTCATAAGATAAATGGAGGATTTGCAGGAGGAGGGATCTCTAAATCATCTCGCAAAAGGCACCTTAAAGAAGTATACCATGTTGGAGAAGGAGAGAGGTCATACGACCTCTCCACTATTACCTTTACCCAAGAAGACGCAACAGGCATCATCTCAGGACATTACCATAATTCACAAAATCAACATCAAGCCTCCTCAACTCACACATTAACACTTTACCATAATTCACAAAACATCATCCCACCATTTTAACACTTCTTAATCAAATGGCTAAGAGACAAATACATAAACATGTCATACATACTTTCTCATCCTAATTTCCAATAATACCATTTCTAATTAACCATCATTACACATACTCAATACCATACTCACTATCATCATGGTGTCACCCACAATCCAATCTCAATTACTCATCAAGCATATTTCTCATACATCATACCATCAAGGCATCAATAATCATCATCACATATATGACCATATCATATATCTCAACTATTCAACAACATCAACAATTCAATGCCTATCTTAGGGCCTCTAGCCTAAGTATTTCCCACCACATTACATATTAGATACGAGAAACCGAGACCATACCTTAGCCGATTTCCCAAACTCAATCAGAGCACTTTCAAACCACTTTTCCTCAAGGTCTCAAGGTCTCAACACCTCCAAGAACAGATTTTTTGCACACAAAACCCTCTTCAAGTTTTTCAAAGTCTCAATTAAGCTCAAATATTCACATATACACAACCTAAGCCACAATCATCATACCCATACACAAAATCTCAATGCCCAAACATCATAAAACAACAAATTATACTAGGGTTGAGAATCTTATCACACCCAAGGTCCAAGAAGACAAGATTA
Source organism: Arachis duranensis (assembly GCF_000817695.3). NCBI lineage: Eukaryota > Viridiplantae > Streptophyta > Magnoliopsida > Fabales > Fabaceae > Arachis > Arachis duranensis. The sequence continues at coordinate 83,747,202 of NC_029777.3, forward strand.
ATCTTCTTCTTCAAGAGAGTTGGGTCCTATAACATTAAAGAGCCCAAAATATCAATATTTTTACTCATAAAACTTGAAAATAAGGCTGGAAATTCGAAGAGCAAAACGTAGATTACCTCAAGATTAGTTGTATGAGTTTTGTAGAGCTCTCCGCGGTGAACGTTTGGCCGCAAACGGTGCGGCAATCGGAACTCTAGATCAAAAGTTATGGTGGTTTGAAGATCAAGGGAGAGATAGAACTTGAGAGAGTGTTCTTCCCCCCTCCATTGTAATTTCAGCGTGTTTTTAATGCTAGTGAGGAGAGAGAGTGCTGAAATGAGTGTTTTAGAGTTTAGTTATGTTGGGCCAAGGGCCCACTTTGGGTCCGGTTGGTCCGGTTTGGCCCGTTCGGTCCAATCTTGGTCCGATTTCTACAAAATTGGTACCGAAATTCTCGTCTCAATCTCCTCTATCATATTAAGCCATAAAAATCACATTTTTAGCTTTCTAGAATAAATTCTCATTTATGGTTAATTAGCCATTAATTAACCAAGTTTTACATATATGAAGCAGTAGTAGGATTAGCATATGACCTCAGAGTCCTTTTGGACTGTTCATTTCCACTTAGGTCCATGATGGAATAAGGGAGATGATGTGGATAACAATTTTATTTTATTATATAATAAAATGGATATTAAAATAATAAAATAAAATAAAATAATAAAATTTGAAAATATTTTATGAGGATTTTTGAAAAAGAATGAGGAGAGAGAAAGTGGATAGGAATTTTTGAAAAAGATATTTTTAAAAAAATTTGACCAAGTCAACCTAATGAATTCAAAAATTATGAGCAATTAATGGAAAGGATATTTTTTTTTTATTTTTGAGTTTTATGATGAAAGAGAAAAACACACAAAAGACACAAGACTTTAAATTTTTAGATCTAATGCTCCTTGTTTTCGAAAATTTTGGAGGGAAAACACTAAGGAACACCAAACTTAAAAATTTTAAGATCAAAACACAAAGAAGACTCAAGAACACTCTGAAGACTCATAAGAACAACAAGAACAAAAAGAAAGAACACCAAACTTAAAATTTTTAGAAAACCAAAATAAAATTTTCGAAAACTAAAGAAAAATTAACAAGAGAACACCAAACTTAAAATTTGACACAAGATTTAATCAAAGAAAAAATATTTTTGAAAAGAGGATACCAAATACATAAGCCAACGCTCTGACCAACTGAGTTATGAAAGAAAAAGTATTTTCTTGAAAAATCTTTTTGAACTTTTTGAAAATCACAAGAAAAACAAGGAAAGACACAAAACAAGAAAAACTAAAGATCAAACAAAAAAATAAACTTTTTCCTAATCTAAGCAACAAAATAAACCGTCAGTTGTTCAAACTCGAACAATCCCCGGTAACAGCGCTAAAAACTTGGTGCACAAAAATTACAATCACAATTTTGCAATTCCGCACAACTAACCAGCAAGTGCACTGGCTCGTTCAAGTAATACCTTACGTGAGTAAGGGTCGATCCCACGGAGATTGTCGGCTTGAAGCAAGCTATGGTTATATTGTAACTCTTAGTCAGGATATCAATAATGGTTCTTAGTTTTAATTGCAAAAAATAAAAGAACATGAAATAAATACTTGTTATGCAGTAATGGAGAATGGGTTGGAGTTTTGGAGATGCTCTGTCTTCTGAATCTCTGCTTTCCTACTGTCTTCTTTTTCACGCACGCAAGGCTCCTTCCATGGCAAGCTGTATGTTGGTCGATCACCGTTGTCAATGGCTACCATCCATCCTTTCAGTGAAAAAGGTCCATATACATGGCTAATCATCTGTCAGTTCTCACTTGTGCTGGAATAGGATCCAGTGATCCTTTTGCGTCTGTCACTACACCCAACATTCGTGAGTTTGAAGTTTTTCACAGTCATCCCATCCCAGATCCTACTCGAAATATCACAGACAAGGTTTAGACTTTTCGGATCTCAAGAATACTGCCAATTGATTCTAGCTTATACCACGAAGACTCTGGTCTCATGGATTGAACACTCTGTTGTCAGGAGAGGCAGTCAAACTCGTGAATCAGGAGACCAAGAGATAAACACTCAATCTCAGGTAGAACGGAAGTGGTTGTCAGGCACGCGTTTATAGGTTGAGAATGGTGATGAGTGTCACGGATCATCACATTCATCATGTTAAGTGCGCGTGAATATCTTAGAATAGAACAAGCGTGATTGAATAGAAAACAGAAATAATTGCATTAATCCATCGAGACACAGCAGAGCTTCTCACCCCCAACCATGGGGTTTAGAGACTCATGCCGTAGAAGATACAAATTCAGATGTAAAATGTCATGAGGTACAAAATAAATCTCTAAAAGTAGTTTTTATACTCAACTAGTAACCTAAGTTTACAGAAAATGAGTAAACTAAGATAGATAGTGCAAAAATCTACTTCCGGGACCCACTTGGTGTGTGTTTGGGCTGAACAATGAAGCTTTCATGTGTAGAGACTATTCCTGGCGTTTAACTCCAGCTTTTGTGCCAGTTTGGCCATTTAACTTTAGCTTGTATCCTGTTTCTGGCGCTTAACGCCAGAATAGGGTAGAAAGTTGGCGTTAAACGCCAGTTTGCGTCATCATAACTTGGGAAAAGTATGGACTATTATATGTTGCTGGAAAGCCTTGAATGTCGACTTTCCAACGCAATTGAGAGCACGCCAATTGGGCTTCTATAGCTCTAGAAAATCTATTTCGAGTGCAGGGAGGTCAGAATCTAACAGCATTTGCAGTCCTTTTTCAGCCTTTGAATCAGATTTTTGCTCAGGACCCTCAATTTCAGCCAAAAAATACCTGAAATTTCAGAAAAATACATAGACTCATAGTAAAGTCCAGAAATGTGATTTTTACATAAAAACTAATAAAAATATACTAAAAAGTAGCTAGATCCTACCAAAAACTATATGAAAATACCCCAAAAAGCGTATAAAATATCCGCTCATCAGTCGCGAGGAACTTTGTCCATAACCTGAAGGCAAGATCGAAGAAGTCCAGATCGGAGATGCCCTGGATAAAACAACAAATATTGGGGCAACCTTAAAAGGAGACGTAAAGGAGCCTCTGATATTGTTCCTAAGGGATAATGCCGACCTCTTTTCATGGAAGGCCACAAACATGCTAGGCATAGACCCCAAATTAATGTGCCACAAACTGGCAGTATATCCAAGGTCTCAACCAGTGCAGCAGAAGCATAGGAAGCTCGGACTGGAAAGATCCCAAGCTGTGGAAGAACAGGTACAAGCCTTACTAGAGACAGGGTTCATAAGAGAGGTCAAGTACCCACTATGGCTAGCCAACGTCGTCTTGGTAAAAAAGTCAAATGGGAAGTGGCGGATGTGCACTGACTACACCGATCTTAATAAAGCCTGCCCAAAATATCCCTATCCACTCCTAAGTATAGACGCTCTAGTGGATGCCTCCTCCGGATACAAGTACCTCTCTTTCATGGATGCTTATTCAGGATACAATCAAATCCCGATGTTCCCACCCGATCAAGAAAAGACCTCATTCCTAACCCCGAAAGCAAATTATTGCTATGTCGTCATGCTATTCGGACTTAAAAATGCAGGAGCTACCTACTAAAGATTGATGAACAAAGTCTTCGCAGATCATATAGGGAAGCTAATGGAGGTATATGTAGATGACATGTTGGTAAAAACACAAAGCGAGGAATTATTATTGTCCGACTTCACCAATGTGTTCAATACCATAAGAAGGCATGACATGCGACTTAATCCCGCAAAATGCACCTTTGTGGTAGAGGCCAGCAAATTCTTGGGCTTCATGCTCACACAAAGAGGAATTGAGGCAAACCCGGATAAATGTCAGGCTATACTCAACATGAAAAGTCTGACTTGCGTCAAAGAAGTTCAACAACTCAACGGAAGACTGGCCGCCCTGTCCAGATTTCTAGTCGGATGAGCCATACGATCTCTGCCCTTC